>NW_026988455.1:31747500-32327500 GCF_030222135.1 Aotus nancymaae
ACAACCTCTGCCTCCCAGGCCCTTTATTTCTAGTATGAATAGTTGTGGCCGGATGAGGTGGCTCACGCCTGTAATCCCAGCACTTTAGGAGGCCGAGGAAGGTGGATCACCTCAGGTCGGGAGTTCGAGCGAGAGCTGCCTGACCTACATGGGGAAACCCTGTCTCTACTGAAAATACAAAAATAGCCAGGCGTGGTGGTGCATGCCTGTAATCCCAGCTACTCAGGAGGCTGAGGCAGGAGAATCTCTTGAACCCGGGAGGCAAAGGTGTGGTGAGCTGAGATGGCACCATTGCACTCCAGCCTGGCAACAAAAGCGAAACTCTGTCTCAAAAAATAATAATAATAAAAAAATGAATTAAAATTTATTTGCCGTTGCTTCTTAACATACAGTTTTCCTCTTTATTTTATAATAGATTTTCTGGTAATTCTGAGATTTACGGATCACAAAACAATGCATTAGAGGATTACTAAGGTAATATCCTAATGTATTTAAATATTTTCATTTTATATTAATTGGTAACTAATGGACATTTGAGAGTGCTGAAGAAAACCAAACAAAAATAAAATAGCAAAAATAATAAAATAAAACTACTAAAAGATCCAGAGCAAAAATACTGGGTAATACTTTCGTTATTAGTATGGCAGCTTTCCCATGATCGGGGAAAAAAATCATTTTTTCATATTTCTTTTTTTCGAGACAAGTCTTGCTCTGTCACCCAGGCTGGAGTGCAGTGGTGCAATCTCGGCTCACTGCAACCTCTGCCTCCCTAGTTCAAGCAATTATCCTGCCTCAGCCTCCCGAGTAGCTGGGATTACAGGTGCCCACCACCACTCCACCATTCCCAGCTAATTTTTTGTATTTTTAGTAGAGACGGGGCTTCACCATGTTGGCCAGGCTGGTCTCGAACTCCTGACCTCGTGATCTGCCTGCCTTGGCCTCCCAAAGTGCTGCGATTACAGACACCTGGCTTCATATATATATTTCTAGATATATATATATATATATATATATATGTAACTAGAAACATTACAAGTCAATCTTCTAACTATGAAGTGAATTCCATTATAATCCATGAAAAAAAGATGTAAACCATGAACCTAGAATTGTTTTCCCAGACATGAAAAGTTTTATTGAAAGAATAGTAAAATGAATAGCTACAGACATTATCCTGAAATTCTGTAATGGTTAACACATTGCCAAATTTGTTTTCTTTTTCTCTCTCTATATACACTTTTTATTTGCAGTTGCAGGTAATATTGGAAGTTGCATGCTTCACCATCTAGCTTCTCAAAACAACATCCTCCAAAATAACCACAATATTCTAACATCAAAAAAAGAGAACCATAATTCTATACTATCTATAAATATCCAGTCCAAATTAAAGTTGCCCAAGACATCTTACATTTTTTTTTTTAAATCCAGGAGCCAATAAAGATTTACACATTGCATTTTCATTATATAGCTTTGTTTTTAAGGAAGAGTCCTTCCCCACTTCTCTTCTCTTTGTCTCTCTCGACATTAACTCTTCAAATAGCGCAGGCTAGTTGTCTTGTAGAATGTCCCAACATTTTGTATTTATTCCATTTAACTTGATCATCTACACTTAAACTTTCCATTCTGGAAACCTGAAGGTATCTGAAATGTACACTTGCCCTCTAGTCCCCTTCCCATCCCCAAAGTTCACCTGCCTTCAGCTGTGAAGACCGTCTAGAGATCATGGTTTCACCATGTTGGCCAGGCTGGTCTTGAACTCCTGACCTCATGATCCACCTGCCTCGGCCTCCCAAAATGCTGGGATTACAGGCATGAGCTCAAGCTTTAACCTTTCAATGATATGGTTAGTTTCAGGAAGAAAAGTTATTTAAATGATACTGCCAAAGTGAAAGTTTTTAAAGGAAAAGGAAAGATGTCTCAGTTTAAAGTTGATTTCCTAGCAAGTCCTTGGCCTGCAGCAAAGGTGGCTCAAGCAGAGAACATTAAGGGGCCCAAGTCTGCTCTTGTTATGTGAATGTGTAAGAAGGAGAATCAAAGGTGCTTCCTTTACTTTTTTCTTTTGTCTACCAAATGCTCTTCAGCTTCAGTCGAGCTAAATGCTAAACTGAATGAATTTTTTTTAAAAAGTGTATGATCCCAACTTTTCTCCGACTTTAGAATGGGTTAAAAAAAAAAAAAAGAGGGGGAAGTCAAACTTACACTGAGAACGTTTATTATGGTCTGAATTCCAGGCAATGTTTCATCAGGCCCCAAAATACTGTTCTTGCTTTTCCCGGACATCTCGCTGGTAGACAGGGAAAGATCTGACAGAAAGGTACTCTGCTTGAACTACTTCAAAGAAACTAATCATGAATCTATCCTATTGGTGTGACAATCCCAAATTAATCAGGTTACATTAACACATAGGAGTGTGCTGTACATGTGCATTAGATGTAAACAGACTTGGCCAGGTGCGGTGAGTGGCTCATGCCTGTAATCCCAGCACTTTGGGAGGCCAAGGCAGGTGGATCACGAGGTCAGGAGTTTGAAACCAGCCTAACCAACAAGGTGAACCGCCCCTCCACCTTCCCCATCTCTACTAAAAATACAAAAATTAGCCAGGTGTGGTGGCAGGTGCCTGTAATTTCAGCTACTTGGGAGGCTGAGGCAGGAGAATTGCTTGAACCTGGGAGGCTGAGGTGGCAGTGAGCTGAGATTGTGCCACTGCACTTCAGCCTGGGTGACAGAGCAAGACTCCGTCTTGGAAAAAAAAATGTAAACAGACTTAGAAGGTGCATTAACAGGCAGAAAAACATGGGGTTTATATCTGTACTGGGTACAATGGGATTTATATCTGCACTGCTATGATTGCTTATAAACACATGCTATTTTGGACTGATATCTTTCTCGAAATATAGACTTAAATAAACAAAAGTCCGACCACAGCTGAGGTGGTGTTCTTCAGCTGGCCTCAGACACAGTCAAGCATTTCTAAAAACGTGATTGGTGGGCTAAGAACTTTATCCGCCTGGTTCCTCAAATTCCCAAACAGTTTATTTGAATACTGAGTGAATGGCTAATCTTCTACAAGTTTTGGGGCTTTAACAAGGTAAACGAATGGGTGGGCTGTGAAAATAAACACTGCATTTCCTCCCAGGATCACCCTAGCTTCCAAAATTCCTCTCCCTCACTCTTTTCACTCTCCCCAGCCTTCTAGTTCCCAAGCTTGGTGTCTTGTATCCTGTAAAAGTACTGAAATTGCAAAGGAGACATTTTTAATTATAAGTACTACAGTAATGAATTCAAGTACACTCGTTTATCATAAAGGGCTTTCCCATCTGTCTCTAAAGTATACTTAAAAATGCTGTGTATTTGATAACATTAGCACCAAGCATCTTCCACATGTTAATATCCAGCGGTTTAGATGTTCGCTCCCCCCACCTCGAAAGACCGCACAGTCATAGTTTGAGAAAGAGCACATTTATCTCTCTGTGTTTGGGAGTGCCTGTGTGGTCTCTTCCTAATTTATTTGCACTCCAATCCTTGGGGATCTCATCACAATCCCCCTAGGCAAAGGGAGATTAGGGAATAGGACTGTCTGCTTCTCCCCACTCTGACAGAGAAGGGAAAACAACTTCCCCAAGTCCCACAAGTTCTTCTGGCCACTGTACAAATTGTTCTTGAGCATGGAGGGTTTCCAAAAGCCCTAATTAGCAACTCACAGCAAACATTTCTTTGCATTAGCTAATGATCCGGCTGCACTTGTAAGCAAACAGAACCAACATATCTAATCAATGCTGAAAAACCAACCAAATGCCTATTAAACATCTGGATGTAATTTTCTAGTTAGAACAGAATGAAAACATATGCAGGTTCCTTTGATCTTCGTCTTAACAAAGAAATTGTTGATAAAAAAGCATACTGGTCAGTCAATGTGTCATTTTCATAAAGTCTGCTCATTTCTCTTCAAATGCTCCCAGTTTAATTTAGTTGGTTTCCTGCAATCTCTAATTTTACCATATTGTGTGAAACCGCAAGAGATTCTTTGGAAGGGATTTTATTTAAGGTTTTACTGCTGCATGGGTCTGCTACTGATTTTTTTTCCTTCTCTGCCTTCTTCCCTCCACCTCCATGTCCATCTTGCCCTTTTCTTTGGTAAAGGGGTGTAGGAGAAAAAAATTACAAAGCAATGCTGGGGAAAATTCTTCTGGACCCCACATTCTTAGGTTTAAGAAAACTCACATCTGTTAGAAGAAAAAAAAGAGGCTGAGTTGAGTGGCTCACGCCTGTAATCCCGACACTTTGGGAGGCCCAGGCGGGCAGATCACCTGAGGTCAGGAGTTTGAGACCAGCCTGGCCAACATGGTGAAACCCCGTCTTTACTAAAAATACAAAAATTAGCTGGGCATGGTGATGCGAGCCTGTAATCCTAGCTGCTCAGGAGGCTGAGGCACACTGATCACCTGAACCCGGGAGGCTGAGGTTGCAATAAGCTGAGATCATGCCACTGTACTCCAGGCTGGGTGACAGAGCGACACGCTGACTCAAAAAAAAAAAAAAAAAAAAGGCAAATGAGGAAATGTATGAGCAATAATTCTCAGCTAAAAGGAAGAGAACACAACAAAAGTGGTCTTTTAAAAATTACAATTATTGGCTGGGTGCGGTGACTCATGCCTGTAATCTCAGCACTTTGGGAGACCGAGATGGGCGGATCACAAGGTCAGGAGTTTGAGACCAGGCTGGCCAACATGGTGAAACCCTGTCTCTACTTCTACTAACAATACAAAAATTAGCTGATGTGGTGGTGTGCACCTGTAATCCCAGCTACTTGGGAGGTTGAGGCAGGAGAATCGCTTCAACCCGGGAGGCAGAGGTTGCAGTGAGCCGGAATGGCGCCATTGTACTCTAGCCTGAGCAATAGAGTGAGACTCCCATATATAAAAAAAAATTACAATTATTATTTCAAATAAAAAAGTAATAGATTTAAAAGATGTCTAGTTGCTATGATTCATAACTTTTCGTGTTTTGTCTAGTGTCTATACTAAATAACATCTAGCTTTTGTAGTTACTTGGGCTAATCAGCAACAAATGAATGGGAATATACCCACATATGCATCAAAAGAAAAGGAACAAGCTGACAATCTTTCTGATTCTTTGCAGAGGATAAAAAGGGTACTGTGTTTTTTAGAGAAAATTTCCTGTGGAAGCATCATACTTAATATTATTTCATGTAAAAACATCATTGACATATGAATGTTAAAGGTAAAGAAGATTATGGTTAGCAAGCTTTAAATGGAAGACCAAAATTATAGATTTCATGAGGAGGACTATTTTCTTTTAAACAGGCTGTAGGCAATCTGCACATACATTATTTATTTAAAACATAAGATTAAAGCTACTTGATTGTTTAAACACCATCATTTGTAATGCAGTTTGATGAGAGTTTTGTAGTGTAATTATTACAGCATGACAATCATGGAGAAAATATGACCTTGAAAAAGGGCAGAGCCTTCTCCCACCCTCACAGACAATGCTCTAAATGGCAAAAAAGAGCTTCAAAAACCAAAACCAACCATTTTTATGCACACAATTAAACGCCTTCCAATTTTAAATTCATAATGCTCTGTAGCTACTATAGATATTACATTACAAGGATATCAGAAGGCCTGGTGTTTCAAACTCTATTGGCAAGGAAGCACTAGTTAAAAGAGAATTTCCAGTTTTTTCTCACGGCAAACTGGGAAATACGGTGAGCAGACACATTACATTATCTATGAGTAGTTATATTAGAGAACATTTAAAGATGCCTTAGAACTGATTTTGAGGGCAGCAGGGTGGGTAAGGAAGAGAAGTAGCAACACTTTTGCCCAATCCCAAAGCATATTTTAATTGCTCTGTTTAAACTTAACAAGAATGTGCCAGTTATTCAAGATACAGGCACCACGTAAAGCCTGGGTAAGCTGGGGAGGAGTAACAGTTGGCTCCAGTTGTTGCAGCATGTATACAAGCATACTTGTGGCATCCAAGCACTTTCCACCCAGTCCTGGAGCTGATTATGGGATGAACTAGCCACAGACTGGCATATGTGGCTCAATCACTAGATGATTTCCAGGAAAACAGGTTGCTAAAGGACAAAGCCCTGGGATCCTATGATTCCAAAAAGTCCTGTATGTCGAGCAAAGCTCTCATCACTAAATTTAACCAAGGAAAGAGAGGCAGTGCTTCCTTTTTTTCATTCTCCATGTTAGCAAAATTAATAATATAGCTGCTTTCCCAACTGTACTTAATGAGAACACCACAAAGCTACAAAGTCCAACTTGTTTAAGAATTTACTATGGCCTCGTACAGACTAGCTAAAATCGCTTTTTTATTTTTCATTTATAATTGCTATTTGGGAGTGATGCAATTATAGACAAATCAATATCATACATATTTAAAAACAACTCCAACAGTGAAATGTATTATCTAAAACGACTTCTAAAACTATTTGAAGAAAAAGATCTGTAAAAGCACAACTTTAAATAAAATGTATGTTTGTTTAAAGCAGCTCCTTCCCATAAGTCTCTTGAAGGTAAAATAATGGGAATGTGGGAGTTATTAATACAAAAAACGTAACTAGTTTCCAACATAAGATAAATACTTGTCCACGATGTGCCCTTATGGAAGAAGTTACCACCATTTGGCTAAACTAGCATTCACTCACTGGTCATGTGGAAGTAGCTCCATTGGACAGTTCTTCAAACAAAAGTACAAATGCGGCAATACTGACGGTTTTCTGCTGTGGGTGTATTTAGAGAAATACACAAAAACCGAAGACTCTCAGCATGAATTATACGGCATGTCTTGATTATTACAGTCTCAAAATCCCTTTAAATTCAAGTTCCACTTCCTAAGAACCTTAGCCACATCATTTACATAACTCTTCCCATTTAGCTCCTCCCACAGCTCAGCTCATGGGTACCACCCAGACTAGGGGGGTGGGGTGGGCGGGACAGGTTTTTCAGGTCTCAGTGCGGGTTTATGACTTTATCTCTCTTTGTTCCCAGGAATTGGAAACACACGCATGGTCTTGTAGATGAGAGGCTCCTAAAAACCTCAGCCGCTCCCCTCCTCTCCCAACACAGCAAAATCAGGACTTTTAAGACTAAGAACTGGGATTTCGCGCCCCGGGCAAAGCGTCTCCTCTGCGGATACACGTGCCTTGTTCTGGCAGCACCCTGGGAATCTTTCCCGCCAAACGGGGCTGGATAATCTTTTTGAAGAGTGACGTGAAATCCTGCAATAAAATCAAATTCTACCACTTTGGGTGCAACGGGAGTGGGTGGGGTGGGAGGACATCATAGTCGTCTTTGCGGCTGGTGTACGTACGCCAACGGTGGGATTGCTCATTTACGCATTTCCTACTAAGTGCACAGTTCACTCCCTCTCCTACATCCGTCAAAAGGCAGCTCAAGGAAAAACAAACGTCAAATAAATTTTTGAATGTGGCCTAACTTTCAGAGTAGCATCAAACAAGGGTCCAGCACCGAAAAACTCATTTGCTCGAATTACCAAAAACGCCCCTCCGCCTCCAATAAATAACTACGCAGCTAGTCTTTGAGTTACTTTCACTCTGATCTGAGGATTTTCATTAAAGGGAAAAGTGAGCAAGTGGCAGGATTTTTGCAAACTCGAGCCACCAGCTTCCTCGGCGGCATGCTCGCCGGTCCCGCCCGTTAGCGCGCGCCCGCGCTCTCTCTAGCCGGCCCCACGTTACTTTGATTGACAGCCCAGCCCCGCCGCTCTCCTTCCCACCGACCTTCCCATCTTCAGTGCCAATCTCCGCGAATTGCCGCTTCCCATTGGCTGGTTTTGGCGTCCCGCGGCTCCTCCAGGAACAGTTCCTCACCAAGCCCGGGAGGACGCGGCTGGCGGAGGAGGGGCCGGGGTGGGAGGGGAGACCGACGAGACGGCGGAGATGGAAGCGAGAGAAGGGGGGAGGGAGAACGACCCGTCCGGCGCTGCGCTGCCATAGGCTGCGGGGAGGCGCGCGTCAGCGCCCCACGTTGGGTGCAGAGCACTCGATTGGCTGATGCGGGCCTCCTGCCCCCTCCCAACCTCCCGGGCCCACGTCCCCCGCCGGCTCCGCGCTCGCGCCCCCCGCCCGCGTGGGGCTGGGCGGGGCCGGCGCTGGTTAGCTCCGGAGTGTGAAACCGCGTGTTAATGTAACCGGCGCGAGAGGCGCGGGCGGCGGCGGCGGTGGTGGTGGTGGGAGCGGTGGTTGCAGGAGCAGCAGCAGCAGCGGCGGGTACTCACTGCCCCGCGTCTGGGAGGCAGCCGACCGCGCCACCCCCACCCTCGCACGGCGGGCGGGACCCGCGCCACCAGCCCGGACCTCCGTCGTTCCGCGGTGACCAAAACCCCCGCTGGCTCCGCCGCGGTGACTACTCCGGACTCGCCCGCGGAGTTTGCCCGCGGGGGAGGGAGGCCGAGCGGCGGAGTGCACAACTGCTGTTTTCCCCACCATCTCGAGGATGTCGTCTTTTAGGTGGTGAGAGAACTTTGCCGCGGGCTGGAGCGCCGTTTGCGGAGAGGCACACGAAGGGAAGGAAGAAAAGAAAGAAGACCGAGGAAGAAGGGACTCGGAAGAAAGGTCCGGAGCGGCCCGGCCGGCCGTGCGGGGCGAGTGCGCGCAAGGCGCGGCGCCCTGATGCGCCCCGGGCTCGAGGAGCAGCGGGCAGCCGCGGGACTGTTTTCTGTGGAGTAGCCCCGTCGGGCCAGGAGGGTTTGTGCAACCGCGGAGAACACCAACTGCTGGTCGCACGGGGCGTGCCGAGCCGCCTCCCGGCGCGCCCTCCGCACTTTCCCCGCCTCGTCATCCTTCGCTCCCCGGCCGGGATCCTCCGCCGCGTCCCGGGAGCCCGCGAGCACCCGGCCGAAGGCGCAGTCGGCTCTTGGGGGAGTCGCCCAGAAAGCGTCGGGTTTGTTTGTGTGGGGTTAGCCGGGGCCGCCGCGCCACCTGCACCTCGGCCGCCGCCGCCGCCGCGGGGAAAACCCGGAGAGGAGGCGGACCAGGAGACGAGCAAAGAAAAGCAGCGCGTCTGGATTTGTTTGCCCAGGACTGACGCCGCGCACGCGGATCGCCAAGGGGAGTGCGGTCGGAGCCACCGCGCCCCCGCCTCACCGCCCGGGCGGCTGAGGCCGGGGGGTTGGAGCGCAGCCCCCGCGCACAGTCCCCGGGCGCCTGGCGTCGCCGCGCAGGTTCTTGGAGCAGCAGCTGGGCCTGGGGCGGCCGGCGATGTGGCCCTGAGGGCGGGAGCCCGCACCGACGGGAGCGGGAGCAGCTGCGGGCGTTGAGTGGCCAGTGCGCCCGGCCGAGCGCGTGTGCGTGCGTGGCCAGCGCGCCCCTCGCGTTCCCCGCTTCTGCCCGGCTTCCCGGCGTAATTTTCCTCGGCGGGATTAAAGTTGGAAATTGACCGAAGAATTGAGTTGCCCGGGAACAGAGCCCCGGCCGCCGCCAGAGCGATGTTCCCGCAGAGCCGGCACCCGGTGAGGCGCGGCCGGGTCGGGGGGGGGGGCGGCGGGCAGGAGCGTTGGGGAGACGGTTCTCCGGGGCGGTAGGGAGATGGGTGGCTTCTGCGACCCGGCGGACCCTCTGGCCCTCAGCGGTGTAAGACTGGGGAGGTTCGGGACACCTTCCTCCTGGGTTGGAGAGTGGGCAGAAACTCTGAATTTTCTCCCTTCCTCTGGGCTCCTTCCTACTTGACGTTTATACTGAGCGGACAGGGGCGCTGGGAAAGGCTAGGGTTTCTCTCGTGCAGCCATATATCTCCCCACCTTCCCCGAGGGGGGGCAAGGCGCCCCCCCCTTTGTTTCTAGTCTCGCCTATTTACATGTCAATGCGGCCCCCGTTCCGGTGCGTCTGGAGGTGGCCCCGGCGACTCTGGGCATGGGGAGCGTAAAGGAGTTGTTTTTCTCCTCCGGTCCCCGGAGTCATTATCACCCCCGTGGGGGAAGGGGCGGCGACACCGACAATCTGGCCTGGTCTTACCTGGCCGCCGGGAAGCCCCCTTCCCTCTGGCCTCGTGACCCGGGAGCACTTAGCGCGATCCGCTGGGGAGGCTGGGAAGAGCTTTCGAGCCTTTTTAGAAGCCGGGGCCCGGGGAGCGTCCACTTTCCTCTTTCGAAAAGTGAAGCGCAAACGAGTTTGGGACCTCGTTTTCAGCCACTTATAACTTTATTTTTTATGTCCGACCGGTTTCTTCCTCCTCTGACTTACTGCTTTATTCATCCGCCCGCATTCCCGTCCCTCGGTCCCCCTCGCTGGTCGCCCCCAGACGCCGCACCAGGCTGCAGGCCAGCCCTTCAAGTTCACTATCCCGGAGTCCCTGGACCGGATTAAAGAGGAATTCCAGTTCCTGCAGGCGCAGTATCACAGGTGCGTGTCCGGCAACGCCAGGCGAGTGGTCTCGGGCGGCCCCGTGCCCTTCGTCGCCCAGCTGGGTAAGCGGCGGCGCCTGTACTTAGTTCTTGCGTCCAGGCGGTGGCGTTTGGAGTCGCTGTTAAGACCTGTCATTCAAGTTACCCCCTTTCGTGGGTCTTCCTGGGCCGCCTCTTCTCTTGTCTCCTCCTCCTCCCATTGTTTCCCTTTTGCTGGTTTGCTGCTGTTCCAGGGAGTCCTTTTTGGTGTCTCTAGAAGTTGCATGAGAATCGTCAATATTTGCACTTCATCTATTTATTTTTCAACAGACTGAGCTGAAACATTGGCTCAATCGATGTCTCAGTCCTGGAGTGTGGGTTCAGGGAAGCAGTGCCATGTTGAAATCGCTGTTTGCCATACTAGAAAATTGGGTTTTCTGAGGCAAAGTCCATTAAGGAAGGCTAGATGCTTTTAGCATTGCCCATCATTGGTGATGGTGAGGGAGGTGGGTATATAATATGCAGAAGAAAGCTCATCTACTTTGGCGTCATTTCGGGTTGGTTTGGGTAGGATGAGAGTCACATTTATATCCATCTCAGCCTTAGTTTCTTCGTGTAATGAGACTTGCCTTCAAAGGACTTACAAATGAAAGCTATTTGTAAAATACCCTGCCAACAGTGAACTTCTCAGAAAGGTTAGTTTCTTTCCCTCGCTGCAATGACGTTTTCGCTGATTCTAACTCAGAAATAACTGTATTGACATTTTTTGCTTTTGTCGTGCTTGAGAAAAAGCACACAGATGAGGCCAAGTGGCTTGGTTGTGAATTTTCTTACTTTGTCAGGGGCTTTTTGATTATTGACCTTTTGTCTACTTGTAGATAATATCTCTGCAGCTTGAGGCATACTTGCACACACCGTGTTTACCGAGCAGGGAGAACTTCAACCCACTTTATTGCAGTAGCTATTTGACATATTTTGTCAGGGATTTACAAACCAAAGGTTTTGAAAGGGACCAGCAACTGTAGGGGTAACTTAACAGGATTTTCAAACCTAGAGACCGTTTGAGTTGGCAAAGATGGCACAGCCTATGCCTAAGAGTGAAGATTGTGTAAGGGCCGGATTTTGGTGGAGTCCAGAGAAACAAACTGATGCAGGAAGGTAGGAAACACAACCATGAGGAGGAATCAGTTAGAGGTTTTGACCCATATTTTCATTCTTATCATCCATTCAGATAGGCACCAAGAAGAATGGTCGCTGAATGGACATCTTGTACTGTTCACATTATTTCTCTTCCCTATTAAATACAAGGACAAAGCTTTTGAGTGTTTACCTAGATAGTTTATGGCTTTTCCAAATTGGTCTGTGTTTTTACTTGAAGTGCAAATATGTGAGGCAGATGTTAAAACAAGTGACATAATGTTTACATTAAGTTGCCTGTTTTGTTTTCATAGCCTTAAATTGGAATGTGAGAAACTGGCAAGTGAAAAGACAGAAATGCAGAGGCACTATGTGATGGTAGGTATCAACGATTGGACTTTTTCCCTTTTCATATGATATTAGCAAACGTGTTAGCAGTATAAAACATGTGAGTTAATGAAATGCTTCTTTTTTCTTTTTACAGTATTACGAAATGTCATATGGATTAAACATTGAAATGCATAAACAGGTAAGTTTTAGTTGAACTTTAAGCTGAAATGAGAAATCAGTTCATATGATTTTACAATACTGGCTTTGTTCTCAGTAGTGGGCTCTAGGGGTGGGGGTTTGTGTGCTATTTTTCTGCTTTGGTTTCCTGTCCTGCGGATTGATGGTAGGATTCTGCAGCAAGGGTTGCTTCTTGACAATTACAGTGTTTAAATGACTAGGGGAGAGAGAGGTGTTTTGGAATTATAAACTAGCCTGTTTATTGGCAGATAGGAATTGAGACATGAGTTTACTTTTCCACCTGTATAGATTTATCCTCTTGAAAGGGCTGGGTGTCTTACAGAGTTGCCGAAGTTTAGAATAGCTGATGTTTTTATGTGGTTTTGCAAGGAAGTGTGGACCTGTCGGGGGGGGGGGAAAAGGTATTCAGGAGTTTAATTATAGTAAACAAGGTATATGACTGTCTGTGGAGTATTCTCTATGCTTTGGGGCTTCATGAAGCAACAGTCAGGATTAGTGGCTTATTAGCGAACAAATTTTTGAAAAATTTCTCAGTTGTTGCAGGTATGGATGTGAAAAAAGCATCTTTTTATGGCCAGAGCATATGTTGGGAGTTGCTTCAGTCCTAGTGGGGTTTAAAAGCATGAAAAGATTAGTGACTGGAAAGCTTTAGCTATGACTATGAGTTTGCAAGTTCCCATAAAATTCACACTTATGGCTACTATAATGGTGTATAAAAAGAGTATTGAGCTGGAACAAGGCACTAAGGACCTCATAAGAGAAGAAAAGCTAAATGATTGCTCAGCCCAAAGGACCCTCAATTGGGTAGTCATTGTCTGCCAAAGAAAGCATTAATGGCAGGGTGTAAGTATTCTGGAGATATGCTGACATTCACTTTTTCATCAAGACGCTGGTACAATAAGTCTTTTAGAAATCGATTGCCTCTTAAAAAATTATCATCAGATGAAGTTGCACAGTTGGACACATTTCAAAGTGCAACAATACATTTCTTACTTGATGTATATGTGCTATTTCATCTCATACCCTTGTTTCATTAAATTAAAGAGCATGGCTGACCGGCCGGGGCACAGTGGAGAAATTGATTAGTTCAGCCTTCAGATCTTCCTTATATTCAAAGACTTTTCATTAAGCAAGTGTGTTTCAAAGTTGAATTCTGCTTTTGTAACTGTGCACTCTTTGATTTTTAATTCATCATAGATTTCATAATGTTAAGTTATCGTGTACATTAGATCTGTTCTCAGATATGTGTTTGGAAAGAGATTGTGATGTTCAGGGCCTTTTATTAATAATGTAATCAGGCCTTTAAAAATGCTGACTTTACTGTGATTTACCAAGTGGGTACCCTACTTTATGTTGGGTTTATGCCTTCGTTTTTGTGTTTCTCAATGGCTAGTGCCTTATTCAGGCACTTGTAACTTGTTGATAGTAAATGGGGTAGAAGATCTATGGCTAGCATCTATCCTCATTTAAGTGAATTATGCAAATAAACTTGGTCTAGGCGGTTTAATCTTTTTTTTTAAACTTACCCTGAAGAGCACTTTTTTCGGATTGCCAATATTATGGAAGAGTAAGAGGAGACTGAGCTTTTTCTTAAATCCATAAACTCAAAGGATTTAATAACCTCATCGACTCTTTTACAAGGGAACACCACCTCGGTGTAATGCTCTATGCTGGTGCTGGGTTTAAGAGCTAAAAGAGGTGTGTAATTCTTCTGGGTTCCTGTAGGTTATGTGGCAGGATGACCTCTTCTTTATCATGTAGGGAGAAGGGGTGAAGTGGGTCAGAAGCCCCATGGTGTGAAAATAGTTTTCTAATGAGTTTCTGTACTGCGTGAGGCATTTGTGGGTATACACTGTCCGTCCGTGAGCCTGTATGTATTAATAATACGCTGTGTATAATTGGCTTAGCAATTTGAAAAACATGAAAAGCTGAGAGACACCCATGTTCTTCATAGTAGGGTACTGAGCCCCTGAAATTTAGTTGATACTGGAAACGCTGACAGACCCTTAAGTAGAGTGGTGTGCAAAGTAGTGCTGTAATTCAGTTTAAAGTGGCCTTACATTTGAAAAACATCCTTCTGAATGTCACACATTAACAGTAAGTTCTGAGGAGGCATTTGGTGCAGCTAGTAATCATAATTCTTATTAAAACTGGTGACGTCTGGCCCCCAGGGTGTAGCCAGGCTCAAATTGATGCTTTTTGCCGCCTGATCACCAGCATGGCCTAAGTGCTCATTATATTGTAGAGAGGGCCTTTGGAGCTCTCATTAGATTTGACAGGAATTCTCTCTGGGGGGAAACTGGGCATTAGCGAGACTCCTGACAGGCTGAAATTATTCCTGCTTTATGGCTTATAACCAAATGCTAGCAAGGCATCATCAGGGGACACAAAAAGTTGTCATTTCTGACAACATCTTTGTTACTGAAAAAAAAAAAAAATGCAGTGATGGGGAAACTTTCCGTACAGAGATCTTTAATGCTGTTAAGATTTGCCTCTAGTGTGACGGCCGCTCTCTCTTCCCAGCTTTCAACGGGTTTGTCGAAGGAGTGAGTTCTAGAGATTTCAGTGTCACATCTCACCACTGACTTTCCTGTCTGGAAGTTTTAAAGTGAAAGTGCATCCAAATCAAGAATGGTATAATTGTGGTTTCCTTCCCTGGTGTGGTGCCCACAGTCCGTGTTTACGTTGTGTCAACACTTCCTGATAAGCTTTCCCCTTACTTTCTCTGCTCTCATTTGTGGTGGGTTATGGAAGAGGCAATGAAACAGGAATGGTAATAGATACTTAAATCTTTTATGGTAGCACTAACAATGTTTTTTTTTCTTAGAGCCTTTTATAGATCCCTGCCTGCCCATCTTTATCTGTGAGGATGGTAAATTCTAGATATCTCTACACAGTAGAGGTAGACAATGTCTCATGAAAAATTGAGGCAATTCTGATATCATCGGAATGTTAGGGTGCATTAGAAAACAGCAAGTTGATATGAGCCTGGTGGTTTGCATAGCTGTGCCTAGTGTGTGTGGTGGTGTGATTTTTAAATGTTTTTATCTGTTAGATGACTTGATAATACTACCTTACTTGATGTTTTTGGGAACAAGATGTACTGTAAGTGCACACATAAGTCTTATTTAGCCCACTCGTGTATATTTTCAGCATGATCATGAAGTCATGCTGTAAATTGTCATTGGTGGCTTTAATTTGCACAGTAATTAACAATTTTCAATATGATTTGTCTTCTCTGACCTCCATAGGCATCCTGCGGAGTAGATTGGGTTGGTGTTTTGCTCTACTCAAAAGCTGTGGGCATGTCTTCAGAGTCTGGGATTTGCTTAAGACCAAGCATTTATTGAAGCTTGAGTTGGGTTGCCTTGTCCAGCGTTGTCTGTGCTTTTTCCTTTTTTTTTTTCGAGACAGAGTCTCGCTCTGTCCCCCAGGCTGGAGTGCAGTGGCGTGATCTCTGCTCTCTGCAAACTCTGCCTCCTGGGTTCATGCGATTCTCCTCCCGAGTAGCTGAGATCACAGGTGGCCGCCACCACACCCGGCTAACTTTTTAATTTTTTTTTTTGTATTTTTAGTAGAGACAGGATTTCACCATGTTGGCCAGGCTGTTTTTGAACTGACTTCAAGTGATCCGGCCACCTTGGCCTCCCAAATTGCTAGGCTTACAAGTGTGAACCACCACACCTGGCCTGGCCATGCTTCTTCCTGTCCGTCCATGCTGCCATTGGGAAGATGAAGTAGACCACCTAGTGCATGCCTCTTCAGTTGTCACTCTTTGTGCTGATGAACTTCATGATTTATAAGATATGTTAGGGCTGGGTCTATGTTTAAAAGTTAGGAAAATCAGCGGTGCCGCTGACTGGTCTTTTGTGGGAGAGGAGGGTCACAGACCATGGGTAGGTAAAAAGTTGTATCCTGTTGAGCAGGACTATACTCAGGTTAAAATATGTTTAAGAAGAAACAAGTGGGGAACCCTGGTGGAGACCGAGTGATGGGGAGGGAGTTTGATCAGTCACTTTGTGCCTGTGTTCTGCTGAAGAGTGGGCAGAGTGAGAGCACTGGGCTCTCCAGGACAGTGAAGAATTTAAAAATAAATTAAAGGACTAGTTCTGGAAGGAACGATGCTATATTCTGCAGTCCTGGTTTTGGGAAGGGGAAAGAGCTCCTTGTGATATTTCAGCAAGCAATGTCTCAGGCCATGTAAATTTTGGAGTGAAACTGCTTTTACGGTTTTGTTGTGTGCTGTAAAATTTCTCTTAGAAAAATGCATTGTTCTTTAGTGAACTTTTTTAAAAAAGTATTTAGATGGGACTGTTAGGTACTCACCTGTGGGATATTTCCTTAGATGGGATGCTTTTACTCTTTGCAAATTTTACCTTAGTGTTTTTTTTTTTTTTTAAACTGTGTGTGTTTTTGTCTACAGTTGCTCACTTTGAGATTTTTTTTTCCCCCTAAGTCAAAATCTCACACAGGGAAATGACTAGCTGGAGTATAGGCACTTAGAGTTAAGCTCCAGCAGGTGTTAATAATGTTGCCATACAAAGCGGGTAGCTGTCATCAAGACTGGAGTGGTTCCCAACTTCTTTAGCCAGGCCTGTTCTTTGCAAGCCTAAGTTAAAAGAGATAAAGCCCTCTCTGCATTTAGAGCCCAGTACTGAGGTGCAAGATTAGCCTTTGTTTCTTATCAGCAAGCAGGACTGATCTCTCACTCCTCTACAGTCATCTTCCTGACCCTTCAGCAGTGGGCCAGTGGCTGGTTTTTGTCCTGGACTTGCACTGGAGGAAGACAAGGGAAGCTTTGGGTGTGGATTCTAAGGGGGCACCATCAGAAATCATAGTTACCACTGTCAATATTTTGAAAATTCAGACTCAATGCTCCCAATATCTTCAAGGAACCAAATATCCAAGTTTTTTTTATAAGGGCAGGATCCAACAGGGTGGGTTGGGAGTGGGGGGAGGAAAGGAGGCGGAGTCAGGCCATTGCAGGGTCACAGCACCTTCCTTGCCTTCCGCTCTTCTGACTTTGGTTACATGTCCTGTGGGGAGTAGCTGTGAACTGTAGGCTCTGACTTGGTTCCTCTGTAGTTCATTGAGGTCATTTAATTGGGGATTTCAATTAGGGACTGAGCAAGTCACGAACACATTCCCTGGCTTCAGTTCTACTCTCTGTATAATGAGGGCTAGACTAGACGGAAGTCTGTTTGTTCCGTCACATGGTGGGAGCCATCCCAGCATACACCCATAGAACCCAGTACCTCCTGCGTGCAAATTGAGGGGCGTTCTTCACCAGAGGGCTTAAGATGTTCTCCCCAAATAGTGTTTATTAAGAAACACAGAAAGAAAATCTGTTCCTTCAGTAAATATTTAAATAAATCATCTTGAGTGGTAAACTAAAAATATATTTAGTTACTGGCTCATGGAACCATTTTAAGTTTCCATAGATCTGAGTCTTTGCTGTTTTATTATTAAACCTTTTGTGGTCTCCAGAAGTGGAGGAAACAGAAATTTATTGTCTTCCTCAAAGCTTTGATTGATTCAGTTTCCTACCTCTCCCCTCCTCATTGCTTATTGTCTCAGATTTTTAAAAATGGAAATTCTCACAACTAGTACCTTTACTGCAGGGTATTTAGTATAGTGGTTTTTAAGTAAATTTTATACAGCTGTTTTTGTTGGTGGGCTTATTTGACAAGATTAGGCATTTGTACCTTCAAAATACTCCTCACCAAAGGATTGTTCTGTGAATACGGTGCGATGTTTTAAGTGGAGCTACTAGGGGCAGGAGGAAGAGGGGTTTTCTGATTTTTTTTTTTTTCACCTGAGGTGTGATTTGATCTGAAAAATAAAATAAATCTATCTACATTGAAATTTTAACATAAAGTATTCATTGCCATTCACTTGATTTAACAAAAAAATGGTTTGTAAAATTGTTTGCAAAGGTATGATTTCAGAATTGCTCTTGTATTTCTGTCTGAGCAGGGTCCACAGGGGAAAAAAAGAAAATTGAAGAAAATATTTTAAAATTATTGTTTGTAGACTACCCAGTCACCATGATATTTTTTAATGAAAATCCAAGAAGTGTTGATATATGATTTTATCGAATAATCTGTGATTTAGCAAAGTTACATGTTTCATTATTTAACATTGAAATTTTTCTTTTCCTTTTTTTTTTTTAATAAAATGGAGACAGTCTCACTCTGGTACCCAGACTGGAGTGCAGTGGAGCGATCTTGGCGCACTGCAACCTCCGCCTTCTGGGTTTAAGTGATTCTCCTGCCTCATCCTCTGGAGTAGCTGGAATTAACAGGCATGCGCCACCATGCCTAGCTCATTTTTTTTTTTAATTATTTTTTGGTAGAGATGGAGTTTTGCCATGTTCTCCAGGCTAGTTTCAAACTCCTAGCCTCAAGCGATCCACCTGCCTCAGCCTCCCAAAGTGTTGGAATTACCGATGTGAGCTATCTGTCCCAGCCCTGAATTTTTGAGAAGAAGTCTTGCTCTGTTGCCCAGGCTGGAGTGCAATGGCTCAATCTTGGCTTACTGCAGTCTCCGCCTCCCCAAGTAGCTGGGATTACAGGCACATGCCACCATGCCCAGCTAATTTTTGTATTTTTAGTAGAGAAGGGGTTTCGGTATGTTCGCCTGGCTGGCCTTGATCTCCTGATTTCAAAAGAGCCACCTGCCTCAGCCTCCCAAAGTGCTGGAATTACAGGCTTAAGCCACCGCTCCCAGACCCTAAGTTTTTAATAATTACTAAGTTTCAGGCCAGGAGTGGTGGCTCATGGCTATAATCCCATCTCAAGAGGATCACTTGAGCCCAGGAGTTAAGAGACTAGCCTGGGCAACATAGCCAGACCCTATCTCTACAAAAAAAGATTAAACAAAAATTAATTGGGCCTGGTGGCACAGACCTGTGGTACTAGCTAGTACTAGTGCTGAGTAAGGCAGGAGGATCTTTTGAGCCCAGGAGTAGTAGGATATGGTGAGCTGTGATCACGCCTCAGCACTCTAGACTTGATGACACAAGCAAGACCCTGTCTCAGAACACGTAAACAATAAATTTTATTCTATTTACTACCTTCTTTGAAGCAATATAAAAATCATAATGGTGAGCACAATTGTTTGTCCCCCTCCCTTGTAAGCTCTCATAGTAGGTATAAAAAACAACTATTTTTTAAGTTTTTCTTCTAATAGTAGTTCCTACTTAGTCATTCTTTGACCACAAAATATGTTAGCAGAAAAAGGGTAGGATATAAGTCACTTTTGGTATAAGGGAAAAACAAATTCTGAAAATTCTGTCAGTTGAATTAATTTTTTCATCCTCCAACTAGAGAAAAAAAAAACTAAGTGTGCTAGATGTACATCACTGGAAGGGGTAGAGTTGTATGTATAGCTTGCTGATCATCCCTGAAATCTGTTCCCAGTGTACTAATGTGTATTGGTTATCCATTAGATGAAGTAGAATCAGTCTTTGAGAATGTAGGTGTGTTTGAACTTGCACTTCCAAATCATGCAGTTTGTTAAACCGCTGTAATACATGTATCGTGAGACTGGGTTTGGTATTAGCACCATGACTGATCTAACTAGGTTACTAGTTTATAATACTAGTCTAGGTATATATGTACAACCTCTTGGTAAAAGGCTTGAGTGCAGTTTGCCTGAGTTGTTTACTTATAATTTTGTAAGTTTTTTTTTTCCTTTTTTTTTTTTTTTTTTGGTTGAGGGAGACAAGATTTTCGTTGTGTCTCCCAGGCTGGAGTGCAGTGGTGTGATCTCAGCTCACTGCAACCTCTGCCTTCCAGGTTCAAGCAATTCTGCATGTCAGCCTCCTGCTTAGCTAGGACTACATGTGCATGCCACCACACCCAGCTAATTGTTATATTTTGGTAGAGATGGGGTTTTTACATGTTGGCCAGGCTGGTATCAAACTCCTGGCCCCAAGTGATCCACCCACTTTGGCCTCCCAAAGTATTTGGATTACAGGCGTGAGCCACCGCTCCTGGCCAAATTTGTAAGTTATATACATACATTGTTGTATTACAGTATTGTATACATTTAAAATAAATGAACATTTTAAACAGAGGAGTTAACATGAAGTGTTCCTATGCTCAGCACACACTCCATTGACTTGCCCAGTGTCCCCACTGCTCAGACTGCTGGCCCACAGGTCAAACCTGGCCGCATCCTGGGAACTCCAGCCCTGGAAAGGGAGGGAGCATCTTTGAGATAGCAGATGCAAATTGTCTTCAGGGGCTTGGGATTACATCCTATCCTATCCTGCATATGTGTTCTTTTAAATTTTGATTTTCCCCTCTGATGACCTCTTTGTCCCTCACAGACTGCTGTGTCTGCCCCGAGTACTTTCCCTTCCCATCTTGGCCACTGCCTCTTTCTCTTCCTGCATTTCCTTTTATCCTGCCAAATAGGTCTCTTCTTGCCCAAAGTATGTTTGAGTTTTCCTGTTTTCTTCATAAAAAGTTGGCCGGGCGCGGTGGCTCAAGCCTGTAATCCCAGCACTTTGGGAGGCCGAGGCGGGTGGATCACGAGGTCAAGAGATCGAGACCATCCTGGTCAACATGGTGAAACCCCGTCTCTACTAATACAAAAAATTAGCTGGGCATGGTGGCGCGTGCCTGTAATCCCAGCTACTCAGGAGGCTGAGGCAGGAGAATTGCCTGAACCCAGGAGGCGGAGGTTGCGGTGAGCTGAGATCATGCCATTGCACTCCAGCCTGGGTAACAAGAGCGAAACTCCGTCTCAAAAAAAAAAAAAAAGTCCAGGCCTCTGTATCAACCTTCGCATGGCCTTCCTCAGTCTCCTTCAAGTCCCAGTTCAAACAATACCACCTTTTCAAGCCAGTCGGGGACTGCCCAGTGGCAGGCTGTCACTGCACTTGTTTTGCTCAGTGTCCTGTAATAATGGTTTTTCACGTGCTGCTTTCCTTACTCCGACTAGGTTGCAGTCTGCTTGAAGCTGAGTTAGAGACTTCCATCTACCCTTCCCAATGAGTTATCCAGAGTAGGTATTGACTATATTGTGTTTTGCGTACTCCTTATGTGTAGTGGTAGTTGTACCCATTTTGGACCCTGAACATTTGAAAATCATGTGAAAGCTACTTTGCAAGAAAAGTTTGTACACATTTTTACACACAAATACCCAGGATAGCTTTGCTCAACAATTTTGGCCGTTTGTGTGCATCTCGGGATCCTTCAGCAAGTCCATGGAATTCAGATTAAAAACTCAGATCAAGAAAACTAGTGTGGGTTGGCTGGGCTTGGTGGCTCATGCTGTCATCCCAGCACTTTAGGAGGCAGAAGTGGGTGGATCACAAAGTCACGAGATTGAGATGATCCTGGCCAACGTGGTGAAACCCCTTCTCTACTAAAAATACAAAAATTAGCTGGGCGTGGTGACACATGCCTGTAATCCCAGCTACTTGGGAGGCTGAGGCATGCAGGAGAATCGCTTAAACCAGGGAGTCTGAGGTTGTGGTGAGCCAAGATTGCGCCACTGCACTCCAGCCTAGCAACCGAGCGAGACTCTGTCTCAAAAAACAAAACAAAACAAAAAAAACTAGTGTGGGTTCTTATGCTATACTATAAAATGAAATCTGTTCAGTTCTAATAACCTTATTTAACTACTTTTGCTCAGTTTTTCTTTAGGAAAAGTTATCTGCAGTCAGTAACCGCTGAGACTTCTTAGTAAGGAGTTTTATTATAGTAATTTTTTTGGGTTTGGACTAAAAGAGAGAAATAAGACTAGCATTTTGCTGGGGCCTGGGTTTAGTGTGAGTCGAGCATGTGCAGGCATTACTGTCCCTGGAACTGCAGCTGTCAATAGAGCATAGATAAATTGCATTACAAGCTTCTCTCAAGGCATTAAACTTGACTTGTCACCAGATTTCCTAGTAATAATAAGTAGAACCGTTGATTATTTACTTAAAGTCTTTACATAGTGTCTTCCATTCTCCCAAACATTTTATTATGAAAAATTTCAAATTATAGAATAAAAGAGAAAAATACAGCATACCCATATCATACCTACCTGTATTATACCTGGAGTCTGTAAATTAACATTTTGGAACATCTGCCTGTCATGTATCTTCCATATCCGCCTTTCCCCAGAATCAAGAAATAAATTAATAATATGGGGAATTTGAATTTGGAAGGGCTTGTTAGAGGATCAGGCCTTTCTTTAGCTATGGACCTTGGTTTAGACCGATAGCATGAAGCAGGGATTTCCATGTACTTTTTTTTAAAATTAATTTTTTGATTTTTTTTCAGTAAAGACGAGGTCTCACTATGTTGTCCATGCTGGTCTTGAATTCCTGGGCTCAAACGATCCTCCCACCTCAGCCTCCCAAAGGGTGGGATTGCAGGTGTGAGCCACCACACCTGGCATCCATGTACATTTTAAGAATTCTCTCTTCACCCATTTTTATAATGTTTTCCTCCTGGCCTGGTTAAATTAGGTGATCCACCAATACATGGTTTTTAGGCACTTTCTTTCTCAACTGTCACTTGAGATTTGTATTTAACACAGAAAAGCTGAACTCCCTTTACCAAGTAAGTCCTCTTCTCTACCTTCCTTTTGACCTCTTAATGAAACTTGACTCACACTTTACCTTTAAGATGTCACCAGTATATTTGCTGGGGGAAATAGTTTTAGTGTCGATAGGTAGGAAAGTAGAAATAATTTTGCAGAAGGACTCTGATTTTGAACTTTGTGCGTATGGAATTGTCCTGATGGAGATTTTCATTTGGCCTCAGGGGCCTTGGGTGGCAAGGGGGTGTAAAGGACCAGAAACAAAACCTCATCGAGGACCCCAGTGTGAGGAGCCCAGCCCTCCAAGGCTGTGCCCTTCAGGTTGCTTCTCAGGAGCACGGCCTTCATTCCTTCTGGGTGCCCTCTTGATGCCTTGAGCAAACAGCCCATCAGAGCTGCTTACAAGTACGGTGGCCAGCCAGTGTATTGACACGCACAGACACAATAGAAAACTGCATTAGGAGGCAAGCCATTGGGATTTGCAGTAAATATATTACAGAACACAAGTGACTTGCCGATACTGCTTGTTTAGCAGTTTGCAAGGGCAATGGCAATATGGATTTTTGAATTAGAAGGGAAGGGCTGTTCTTTCTCTGTGTGGGAATATCTAGTTGATGGCTGGGGAGAAAATTGATTTAGAGAACAAAATGCAGCCGCCGTTATTTGTACCATTTGAAAGGCCTCTATGGATTGTGAGTGAAAATATAAAGGTTGCTTTCGGTTTAGGGAAGAGGGCCTTAACGTTGATCTGCATCATGGTCTGGTATGGAGAGAATAAAGGATGGATCATTGGATAGAGAAAGCGTATCCAGTCCCCATGCAGCCTGCAGCTACAGGTGCACACTTCGTTGTTACATAGTTGTCTTTCTCAGCTCTTTGGCTTTCAAAGTCAGCTTTTTGAGTTTGTTATTACACAGTAAGCTTTTCCACGACATTAAAATTGTCATAGCCCCCATTCATGGAGCTCCCATGTGCCCTAGGAATTGTTCCGCCAGGAGCCTCCTGTCAACCTTTGTGTGGATACTAATTATTCCACCTTGAAAGGGAAAACAGGCAAGTAGGATTAGGGTATGACAATAGCACCTACCCCATAGGGTAGTTACCGTATGCAGAAGCAGTTGTGTAGTTTCCTGGCCTGGGGGCACGCTGAGGGAAAGCTGTTATCTAAATAGCAATCCCTTTAAAACTCTACCCCTGCTGTTGGACTGTTAGACCTTGCTTCATTTATACTTCTTTTTTTAATTTTTTTTTGCAAACCCAGCTTTCTTCCTGCATCTGAACTGATTCACTTTTCATTGCCCCATTACAGTGTTTTATCTTTTATTTCTTTCTAATATCATAAGTGTTTATCTTTAGGCTCAAAAGGAAAATTAAAAAAAAAAAAAGTTAAGGGCAGTCTTTATTGTCTAAGTAAAATGTCTTTATTTGGCCAAACAGCAAAATGTGTCCATGGAAGGCAATAGCTTTAAGTGATTAATATAATAAGAACAACAGAGGACTTGGTTCATTCTATCAAAGTAAGTTTTGGCAGAATAAAGAGTGGGAGGTATTTTTCAGAGTTTTTCTTTCTAATGTAACATGGAAAATCCAGCTCTTAATTCAAAGAGAGAATTTGTCATTTTGAAAACAAGCAGGGTATGGAATTAGAAGGTCAAGTTGTTGCTTGGTTCCAGAAAGGAAAAATTTCATTTTGATGAGGGCTACATACACCCGTGGGGAATGTGTGTGCGTGTAGTTTTCTTTTTGCATTCTGTAAAGTACTGTGCAAAAGTTTTGAGTAGAGTAGCTGTGATGCTGTCTTTCTCCATCTACTCCATGGGCTTGAGATTTTTGTTGACAGTCAGTGTTCACAGCTGCTGCTTAAGTGCTAATATTTGGGGAAGCAAAAAAAAAAAAAAAAAATCTTATAAGAGAGAAAAGCAGAGCTATTGGGATTGGTCACACTGGAAGTTTAGGCTGTTTACTCTTATTCCCAAACACAATGTAGTAGAAACTTCTTGTGTGTTTTTGTAAGTATTTGAGATAAAGCAGGACACAGTTCAGACAAATCGTGCCAGTACCTGCTCTCAAACAAGCTCCAAAGTTGGCTGCCATGTGATCTGGGTGTGCTGAGAAGCTCCGCGTTCATGGCTCTTTCTTCTTAGCTTGAGAAGTGGCCCTGACATCCTGAGGATCTGTAGAGGAAGCACTAGGTTCTTGACAACCCCCTAGCCTGCCAGTTGGCCTGGGTCCCAGAACCTTTTCGATTTGTAAGTGGGCTGGCTCTTTCACAGTGCCTGGGCCATGAGCTCCCTCAGAGCCAATGTCTCTGCACAGCTACTGAGGAGATTGGAATTGGACCATTGAAATATATCCAAATTCTGTACTTTTTAGCTGACCAAAGGCCAAAATCATACCACTAACTTAGGAGGGGAACTGCTGACATTTGAATCTTATGAGATCTGTATTTTATAATTGACTACCCTAGATGCTATGATATTTATGAATTAAATGGAGTATAAGGAGGTTTCAAAAACTGACTGTGGATTTTTTTGAGTATATAGATTTTTTTTCATTTTTCTTAAATAGAGACAAGGTTTTGCCGTGTTGTCTAGGCTGGTCTCGAACTCCAGGGCTCAAGCAGTCCTCTCACTTCAGCCTTCCAAAGTCCTGGGATTACAGGCGTTGACCACCATGCCCAGCCTAATACATAGGTTGTGAACTGGTTGTTAAATCTTTATTCATCCTTATTTCTTTTTTGTTTTGAGACAGAGTCTCACTCTGTTGCCCAGGCTGGAGTACAGTGGCATGATCGCAGCTCACTGCAATTGTTGCCTCCCAGGTTCAAGCTATTCTCCTGCCTCAGCCTCCTGAGTAGCTGGGATTACAGGTACTCGGCACCATACCCAGCTAATTTTTGTATTTTTAGTGGTGTTGGGGTTATGCCATGTTGGACAGGCTGGTCTCGAACTCCTGACCTCAGGTGATCCATCTGCCTTGGCCTCCCAAAGTGCTGGGATTACAGGCGTGAGCCACTGCACCTGGCCCATCCTTATTTCTTAAAGCTAATTTATTAAGTATGGCTTACCTACTGAAGGGACCCCAGAAAGATCAATGTCAGTGCATCACTGTAATCTTACACAGCCACTGTTTGGGTTATTATTTTAACCTCAAAATCAAATAGCCAAAAACTGTAATTTTTTTTTTAAGTTTTAAATTTTTTTTTTTTTTTTTTTCTGATTAGCTTCTGGAACTCTCAAAGTGCTGAAATTGCTCAGAGTTAATAAGGAATGAGTAACAATTCTTGCTTCTCAAATTAAAGCAATATAAAAGGGAAGGGGTGGCGGGGTGTGGTGGTTCACGCTTGTAATCCCAGCACTTTGGGAGGCTGAGGTGGGCAGATCGTGAGGTCAGGAGTTTGAGACTAGCTTGGCCAAGATGGTGAAACCTCGTCTCTACTAAAAATACAAAAATTAGGCAGGTGTGGTGGTGCGTACCTGTAGTCTCAGCTACTTGGGAGGTTGAGGCAGAGAATCGCTTGAACCCAGGAAGCAGAGATTGCAGTGAGCCGAGATTGCGCCACTGTGCTCCAGACTGGGCGACAGAGCCAGACTCCATCTCAAAAAAAAAAAAAAAAAAAAAAAAAGGTGGGGGAAGGGGCTTTTTAGTAGACTTTGCATTGTGAGAATATTGGTATTGACACCATTTATAATTTGGAGTGTAGTTTGAAGACCAGATTCTACTGTTTGTCGCATACTGGTTAATATGGCTGTAAAGAGGAGATGAATGTGGCTACTTTTCCAAGTCTATTACTCAGGAGGACTGTAAATTTGATTGGCTGTTACAATTCTAGCAGAATCATTCGATTTGAGAGCAATAGAAAGATAAGATATCCAATTACCCAAATGATTTGCAGGGTTGGCCAGCGTTGTCATGGAGACATGAGTTGGAACAAATTAAATTTTAAGCAATAAAATAATCTTAAAGCCCGTCTGGGAACAAGAAAATTTGGCAGTGGCACTTACCTGAATTGAATCTTAGCTTGACACGATGTTGTTTGACATTGATATACTGTGGGGGCCTAAACTTATATGTGGCACAACATTATCTTTAAAAAGTAGCTCGGTCAAACCAGCAAAGCGGGGAGTATTGGTATAAAGTCAGGGGGGATATTAACATTTATTTATTCCGTGGCTTAAATGATGATTAGACTCTGGGTTCCTAAGAATATTTTGTATCTAAGTATTGAAATGCCTTAATAATGATTAAGCAGCTTTAATTGGACACTTGGGGGAAAAAGATTTATTTAGCAGCAACATGCAGTTTTTGGAACTGCCGTTCCTTTGTGTGTGCATGTCTTTTGGTAGGGGGGTGGAGGTGTAAGCATGCATATATTTGCATGTACAAGTAAGGAGATTTTGGCAAATGCCCCTACACTGCAGATGATTCTCTGTATTAGTTAAAATTTCTACTTTGCAGTACCGCTTGCAGACTGGAAAATTGCGTTCCAAACTTCAGCTGATGATCTAAAACCTGAATAAGCATTAGTCTGTGGCTTAGAAGGTTATTTCCCCTCATTAATATATTGTTTAACTGGTTCCTGGCTTGTGCCACGGATTTGAAAACAGCCGAGTGGCCCAGAAGGAGGGAGGGCTTTTTATCCACATGTCTATTAGACAGATGGAGATAAAAATTGGTCTGAGGTCAAGCCATTTGCAGCGTTCTCACAGCCTTCGATTTTCCTCTCATCCTCACCACAGATCATCT
Source organism: Aotus nancymaae (assembly GCF_030222135.1). Lineage (NCBI taxonomy): Eukaryota > Metazoa > Chordata > Mammalia > Primates > Aotidae > Aotus > Aotus nancymaae. The sequence continues at coordinate 31,774,828 of NW_026988455.1, forward strand.
CAAATGATTCAGTAATGACCAAAAGTGCAACATTGACCTTTATTCCCTGGTGGATTACTGTGTTTCACAGTCCAAATGGCAGGAAGTCTATTCTGTTCTTCCAGAAGGAGTGCAGCATTATTGAGCTAGCCCAGCCCTGTGGGAACCACACAATTGCAGACCAGTGTAACAGAATACGTGGGTTAAATTTGGTTTCTGGTGCTCTGGGAAATGAGAATTGACATGTCCTGGAACCCACATAATTAATGGAAGAATATCTGGGATGTTTTCTAAAAACACACATGAGCACATAAATTGATTTGTCCACTTGTAAAATAACTTGTGAATTATAGGAGTGGTAACTTCTGGTGGCCCCTGCTTTATAAATTGTTGTTGCTTCCATTATCTTCAAATTCCTCTCTCCTCCTTATTCGATGCTTCCCTAGTATATCTTAGACGATATTGTAAGGCTTTATAATTTGAAAATTATAAATTGACATGACTGAGCATAAGGGGATGCAGGCCTTTTTCTTTGGCGTACTTCTAATTATGTATATTTTTGGTCAGTCCCTGTAACCCTGAATAGATTCTGTCTCATACGACACTTTTTTTTCCCATCCTGAAAGTAGGTTGATTGTTATCTTGGAGGAATGGTGATTATTTTTCTCTTACTTAACATTCCTCTGTGGATTGTATAATGATGCAGTGATGGTTTTTTTTTTTTTTTGGTAAAGAAGTAATTTGTGTTTGAAACCTTATTCCTGTTTGCCTCCACATGCATGCCTGAGTCAATATTCTGTGAATCCATATACCATGGCACCTGTCATGTAGGATCCTTTTGCTTACTCTTTTCTAAATACTTAAAATAATCTTTTCTAAAGGTTATGCTTTGAAAATTTTAGCTAGCATCTCAGGTTTCATTTCAATCATGACTAAAATGCTTTTGAGAAAATAAAACTTCTTGACTGTTAACTGCTCACAAGTTCCTTTTCTGCCTCAGTGGCTCCAAGTTTTAATCCCCACTCTTGCCCACCACAACTTCCAAACTTCCTTTACATACCCTTCTATTTTTTTTTTTTTTTTGAGACGCATTCTTGTTCTGTCGCCTAGGCTGCTAGAGTGCAGTGGCGCGATCTTGGTTTATTGCGACCTCCATCTCCTGGGTTCAAGCAATTCTTGTGCCTCAGCCTCCTGATGTAACTGGGATTATAGGCATGTACCACCCGCCTGGCTAATTTTTGTAATTTTAGTAGAGATGGGGTTTCCCCATGTTGGCCAGGCTGATCTTGAACTCCTGGCTTCAAGCAATCTCCACCTGCCTCAGCCTTCCAAAATGCTGGGATTACAGGTGTGAGCCACCATGCCTGGTCTGCATATCCTTCTTCTGGCAACTCAGAGTAAATTGTGGAGCATTGCAGGTTTATTGGCATGTGGTGTTGATTAAAAACATAATTCCAGGTTCCATCCAGGAAGGCCAGCAACGTAGGGACCACCTCTCACCAACAGCTCAGCTTGGTGGGGAGCAGGAGTACAGCTTAGGGGCTGGGACTTCCCAACTGAAGTTTCAGCACTGAGTTTGAGGGTCAAGAATGCCTTTGATACATATATCAAACATGGAGCCATTATGTGGCATTGGGGGCCTAGATCTTCTTGTGGAGGGTTGCTTTCCCTAAGAAGTTGTTCAGGAAGGAGAGTGCCTGCCGTTACTCGTGTGTGAGTCATTCAGCTGTAGCATGGCCCATGGAAACCTTGTGCATAAAGTTCTTTTCTACCATCTGGATTGACTGAAGGTTTCAATGTGTTAGGGAAATATTCAGAGGATACTTGCTTTTTGCTTTTTTTTTTTTTTTTTTTTTTTTTTGAGACAGTCTCTTTCTGTTGTCACCCAGGCTGGAGTGATCTCTTGCAGCCTCAACCTCCCAGGTTCAAAGGATTCTTGTACCTCAGCCTTCTGAGTAGCTGGGATTACAGGTGTGCACCACTACAACCGGCTAATTTTTGTATTTTTATCCATGTTGGCCAGGCTGGTCTCAAACTCCTGACCTCGGTCTCAAACTCCTGACGTCTCAAGTGATCTGCCTGCCTCGGCCTCCCAAAGTGCTGGAATTACAGGTGTGAGCCACTGTGCCCGGCTGATTTTTTGCATATATTTATCTCACTCTGTTGCCCAGGCTGGAGTGCAATGGCTTAATCATAACTCCAAACTCCGAACCAAGGATTACTCCAAATAAGTGATCCTTTCCCTCAGCATCCCTAGTAGCTAAGGCTATAGGCTATACCATCACTCCTGGCTAATTTTTAAAATTTTTCTGTAGAAATGAGGTCTCATTATGTTGCCCAGGGTGGTCTTGAACTCCTCGTCTCCAGCAATCCTCCTACCTTGCCCTCAAAAGTGCTGACAGATGTGAGCCATTGCTTCAGGCCTTTCTCTTTATTTACACAGGCGTATTTTATTTTATTATTTATTTTTGAGATGGAGTCTCTTTCTGTCCCCTAGGCTGGAGTGCACTGGCATGATCTTGGCTCACTGCAAACTCCCGACACCTGGGTTCAAGCTGTTCTCCTGCCTCAGCCTTCTGAGTAGCTGGGATTACAGGCATGTGCCACCATGCCCCGCTAATTTTTGTATTTTTAGTAGAATCGGGGTTTCACCCTGTTGATCAGGCTGGTCTCTAACTCCTGATCTTGTGATCTGCCCACCTCGGCCTGCCAAAGTGCTGGGATTACAGGTGCGAGCCGTCACACCCAGCTACACAGGCATATTTTGGTTTCACAATTGTAATTTTAACCTTCATTCAGTGATGATGATGATGTAGTCTGCTTTTCCTCCTACTAATCCTGCTATTGTGTGGCATTACCTAATTTATTAGGAGCTCTCTTAATGACTAAGATCTGTGAAGAGGGTTAAAGGTGTAGGCTTGCTTGGGGTGTGGCTCAGGGAGAGGCTTGCTTTCTTTCCACAGGAGAATGGGTGATGACTTCATGGTGATGATCTGTGATTCACTCTGCAGAGTTTGTCTTGAAAACCTTTCTCCACCACAGAGTGCATTTTCCTTTAAGGCCACCAAAAGCTGTCCTTTTTCCATCCTGGGACAAGTCAATACAATTTCCTGTGAACAGGCCCTTTTTCAACTCCATAACAAGGGTTTCTGAATAATGGAAACGTGCTATTTAGGAACTAAAACAGCTGTGATGCTTTTGTCAAAGATTCATCTTTACCAAAATGACAAATTAAAGCCCAAATGCTCTGCTTGGCAACAGTTTGGTCAAAACATTTAAGTCATTAATTAGAAGGAACTGAAGGGGGAAAAATTTACACAAACAGCATTGCAGACTCAACTTCATCTTGGAAAATGCGACTGAATTCTTAAAAAAAAATGAGGGCAGCCCTCAAGTGGGGCCTGGCAAGCTTGTCATTTGCAAATAAATCAAAAGACCATCATTGCAGAAAGGAGAACCAATGAATAGAGTTGCTTTGTCATTCTTTGATGGGCCCCACACTCAAGCCTGCTATTAAAAATGAATGCATTCAAGAGGCTCTGCATTAAGAACATAAACAATTAAGGGCACTTGAGTTGCTCTGCTGAGAGCTGCTGCGAAGATAGGAGAGAGCTTTCTCCGGAGATGCAGGCCCCTGCAATCTGCCTCACGAGGAGCTAGAGAATGGGAGCAATTAGTGTTGCTATCTCTGCCCGAGCAGCCTTCAGCGCGGGTTTTTTTTCCCTTCCTTCCTTTTAACCCCTCCTTGTTTTCAGAGAAGCTTCGAGTGTGAAAGATGAGCAGTGAAACGATAGTATCTGGACCCAGTTGGAGAGAGCTCAGATTTAGAATGCTGCAGGAGCTGCCAAGTGAGGGGGAGATGGAACATAAAAGTTATTATCTGCCAGTAATTGGTGACTTGTGTTCTGATTAGTTGAGCCACTAAAGGGTTTCTGTCATCTGGTACTCTTTGTTTTGTTTTAATCACAGGCTTGAAGAAGGGGCGAGATTACATTGCCATGGGTGGAATAACTTAAATGAATATTGTGTGAGGTTTTCTGCAGAAGGCAAATGTGTTCCTACACCCCCGGTTTATGTTCTTGCCTCAGTGTTTTGTAAAAATTTGTGAGAAGGCAGCCCGCATGTTGCTGCAAGGCTCTGGAGAGAGGCAGGCCTGACCTCTCCACTGTCTTGTTCTGACCTTAGGCAAGTTATTTTAATCTTTTAGTCTATTCGAGGGGACCTGGTGTCCACATGAAGATGAGAGGATGTCAGAGTGCCTGGCAGGTGTCAAGCAGTGGATGCTGCTGACATAGATGGCAGTACTTTTTGCAGTGTGGTCCCCAGTCCAGGAGCCTCAGGGTCACCTAGGAACTGGTTAGAAATGAATATTGTCAGGCCTAGACCTCCTCCAACAGGAACTCTGTGGGTGGGCCTAGTCATCTGTGTATTAACAAGCCCAAGGCCATCCTAGGGCACACCAGTGTTGGAGAACCACTGATAACCTCACTAACCATAAAACGTGAACTTAAAGGTACCTCACTTTTTATTTTTTTTGAGATGGAGTGTTGCACTGTTGCCCATGTGGCAGTGCAATGGCTCGATCTCGGCTTACTGCAACCTCCACCTCCCAGGTGTAAGGCTGGTTGCATCTCCGGGCGCTTGCGCACACCCCACCCTTCCCTCGCCGGGAACTTGGACGCTCCCCGCTCCCTCGCGGAGAGCTCGGGACACACCCCACTCCCTCGCGGAGAGCTCGGACACTCCCCCCTCCCTCGTGGAGAGCTCGGACACTCCCCCCTCCCTCGTGGAGAGCTCCGACACACACACACCCCCTTCCCGCCCCCCAACCCCGGCCCCCGGGAGCCCGGGAAAAAAGCCCCGCCAGGACCTACCTGATAGCATTTTGTCCCATCCAGGCCCCACTACCCACCATTTTGTCCTACCTGGGCCCCACTCCCTGCCTACCATTTTGTCCTATCTGGGCCCCACTCCCTGCCTACCATTTTGTCCTATCTGGGCCCCACTCCCCGCCATTTTGTTCCATCCGGGCCCTACTCCCCGCCATTTTGCCCCACTCACCTTGGGCACAGCCAATCAAACGCCTCCACTCCCTATAAAACCCCACATCTGAGAGGCGTCTGTGCGACTTCTCCGGCCCCTCCTGTCGGGCCGCAGAACCTCGTCCGGGAGCCTGAATAAATTCCTTTGCATCAGATCTTCTTGTGCTGGCCTCAGTTTCTTCTCTAAACTAGGCGAGAACAGACCTTACACCAGGTTCATTCGGTTCTCCTTTCTCAGCCTCTGAGTAGCTGGGATTACAGGCACACACCACCACGCCTGGGTAATTTTTTGTATTTTTAGCAGAGATGGGCTTTCACTATGATGGCCAGAGTAGTCTCTAACGCCTGACCTCGTGATCCACCCGCCTCGGACTCCCAAAGTGCTGGGATTACAGGTGTGAGCCACCTCACCTGGCTTGCTTTTTTTTTTTTTCCTTTTTAAGAGAGACGGTTTCCCTGTGTTGGCCAGGCTGATCTTAAACACCTGGGCTCAAGGGAGCCTCCTGCCTCAGCTCCCCAAAGTGCTGGGATTATAGGCATGAGCCACCGTGGCCGGTCACCCCACATTGTTTTAATTTAGATTTTCCCAAAATGTGATTAATTATCCCCCCTGCCGCCGAGACGGAGTCTTGCCCTGTTGCCCATGCTGGGTTGCAGTGGTGCCATCTTGGTTCACTGCAAGCTCTGCCTCCTGGGTTCAAGCGATTCTCCTGCCTCAGCCTCCTGAGTAGCTGGGATTACAGGCTCCTGCCACTGCATCCAGCTAATTTTTGTGTTTTTAGTAGAGACAGGGTTTCACCATCTTGGCCAGGCTGGTCTCAACTCCTGACCTCGTGATCCACTGCCTCGGCCTTCCTAAGTGCTGGGATTACAGGTGTGAGCTACCATGCCCGTCATGATTATTCATTTTATTGATGTAATTATATTTTAAACAAAAGCTACTCAGACACATTAGATTTTAACATGAATTTACCTTTTCATGAGCTATTGGTGAGCAAAGCACTGTGATGGGAGGGATCGTAAGACTGTGAGTAGCAGATATCCTGAAGGAAGCCTCTTGGCAAGGGAACTCTTCCTCTTCTATGAAGGGAAAGGGAGTATTGGAAGATTATTTGCAGTGTTTTGTGTGTATAATTTTTGGTACACAGTTTTTATGCATGCATCTCTAATTAAATTTTTTTTTTTGGTAGAGGCAGTGTCTTGCTGTGTTCCCCAGGCTGGTCACAAACTCCTGGCTTCAAGTGATCCATCCTGCCTAAAATGCTGGGATTATAGGCATGAGCCACCATGCCTGGCTCCTCATTTTCTTTAGGTATATCAGATATCATCTTCAGGAATTAGAGATGTGTGTGGATTTTGCTTTACTGGTGGACCAGATGGTCTGATGTTAGGGTTGATGCATCATTCTTTCTGCCTGTGAAGGAGAATACTAAAGTGGAGTTTGGCTGTGACTCATTTACTTAAGTTTTGCAATTTATAATTGAGGTCCCTTATAAAATGTCTGTTCTGTGCAGAGACCTCTGCTAGGGTAGCAAGGGCACGGTGACCCTGTCATTGACAGATGAGAAGCATTATCTGTAATCCCTTTGTTGGCCGAGGGATGACGCAGCCTTGGCCTTGTGCTGCTGTAGCCGTGTTTGGGCTGTATGGCCTTTCAGCAGTTGCGTTGCTTTGCAGACAGGGCTGAGTTCATCAGCTGTTTCTTGTCGTATCTCCCACTTCCCTACTTCTGCTTTCTGGAGAAAGGACTAGGCAGGGAATATGCGGCTTCAAATCTTGCTTTATGATCTTGGGCAAATCATTTCCTTTAGACTTCTGTTTCTCCACGTGTCATTTTAGGATTGTAAGAGGGCTGTGTACCCAAATGGTTCCAGATTTGCCAGCAGTGTTGTGTGTCAGTGCCACTGTTGATCACAAACGTGGTGGGTTAGATGGTGCTTATCTCCCTTCCCGATGTAATATTAAATTTAAACATTAAATTGGCCAGGTGCAGTGGCTCGTTCCTGTAATCCCAGCACTTGGGGAGGCTGAGGCATGTGTATCACCTGAGATCAGGAGTTCGAGACCAGCCTGGCCAACATGGTGAAACCTCGTCTCTACTAAAAATACAAAAATTAGCCCTATGTGGTGGTGCACGTCTGTAGTCCCAGCTACTATGGAGGCTGAGTCACCAGAATCACTTAAGCCCGGGAGGCGGAGGTTGCAGTGAGCTGAGATTGTGCCACTATACTCCAACCTGGGCAACAGGGTGAGACCCTGTCTCGAAAGAAAAAAAAAATACAAAAAAAAACCATTTAAACAGTAAATGAAGGGCAATGATTCCAAGTTACTGGAGGTAGAAAAAAAAGGGGTCACTAATAACCCTACCACCTCAGCATAATCACTGTTTTTATTTTGGATATCAACTTACAGTGCTTGGCCAAGTTCCTAATGATTCTTTTTTTGTTTTGTTTTGTTTTTTTTTGTTTAAACCACAGTGTCTTTGTTTCTCCCCACTCCCCCTCATTATGTAGTGAATGTATTGGCCATTTTAGCAACGTTATCATATATATGACTTTAACAGTTACTTGCCATGCCTGTGGGTTGGTATGTGGTGTATTTAACTGTTCTACTAGTATTAGACAACTGATTCATTAGGAGGGCAAATTTTAACTTTTTTGAAAACTCGGCAGATGGTTGTGATGTGTTGAATTGCTGTTACATCTTTTAGCTGGCTTTTTCTCTTTTTGCTTTGAAACTAGTGCTGCAGTGAACAGCTTCATGCACGGAATGCTTTTCATTTGAACTATTTCCTTAGGATAAATTCTTAGCTGTGGGAAGCCTTACCAAAGGGTTTGAATAATTTCATGCTCTTGAAACACATTGCCCAGTTGCTTTCCAAGACAGCGCTACCAATTTAATGTCATCAGTAACGTATACTGTTCCAGTTTCCCTGAGGATGCATCATCATTGGATTTTGTTAATTTTTTAAAAATTGCCTTAACTATTTCTGAATGACCTACCTTACTTACAACAAAATTGACTTTTTTGTTTGGTTGCTGGTGAGGTTTCAGTGTATATATATTTTATTTTTTTGTCTTTAAGGTTGTCATTTCACAGACTCAGAAACTTCTAGTCTGAAGGGATTTAGAGGTTATCTATTTATTTCCTTTGTGTGCTTTGTTTTCATGTTCTTGCCCATGTATCTGTTGCCAGACACTTCTTACCAACACTCCACTGTGTTTTTATCTTGGCTTCCTGCTTGGTTCAAAGAAACCAGAAGATCAGGTTGCCAGCCCTCAGCATAAGCACCATTTTTTATGATCCATCAATTTGCAATTTAATGCTAGTGGAGTTTCCCCTCCCTAAGCTGACTTTGGGCAAGGTGCCATTGGATTGCTTTGAGGCCCATGGGCAATTACTCTTAAGCAGTCCTCACCCTGTTTTGAGCTTCAAACAACCGGCATTATGCACTACTCTATGTGTAGTGGGGAAGTGTGCAGGCCCTGAGGAGTGGACTTTTCCGTATTGCAGTTAGACAAAGTGTGAGAAACAGGAAAAGGTGGTGAGACTTTTAAGAATTATAGAATCCTACATTCTTAAGTTCAGCTACTCAGAAGACCATATCTTGAATTTAAAAGCCTTGCAGAATATACTAGAGTTTGATTGATGGCTGGTCTCTGAGGTCTTTGGCCATATTTCGGCTCAGTTAAAACATACATATACATGAATTGTATGCCTCCCAATATATGATTTTGTTTTTATTTTTTTGTGAACAGCCTTTCTCTAGCGCTGTTTGGTAATGGCTTATCTGGTTGCATCTTGGCCATTGAATTTAGGGGTGCATGGAAATTAAGTTTTAGTTCATTGAGGCATGACTTTCAAAGTATATTAAATATGTATCTTGGCATCAGTTTTAGTAGGGGAGGTACTGCAAAGAAATATGTCACAGTATTTAGTAGGAGTCGTGTTCTAATGCTTCCCATCTTGTGTTGAGAAGGCTTTTATGTAGAAAGCTGTTAAGAAACTGTATGGAAGCTTTCTTTGTATGACATGGTGATTTTTAAGCACATAGGTTTAGTTTATCAAATGACAGTAAGTGCTATGGAGGATCTTGAAGGGCCTAGAGAAGAGTGTGTTTATTGGTGTTATGGGGGAAAGGCAGCTTCTCAGTGAATTTGAGGCAGGCCTTGAAGGATTGGGAGGGTCTCTCCTATTTGTATAGCACTTTGGAATAGTGTACCTTAGCTTACATACCAGCTTATCAGCTCACTTGATTTTGAAGAAACTCTGAAGTAGATTTGTGGTAATCCTGTTAAGTGGGAGATCTGGGTGGGACCCAGTGGTTTAAGTGACTTAACATAGAACACCCAGTACTAGTTTGCCAAGATGCAAACCCCAATTTTTGGATGATGAGGGCTAACTCTATTACCATATGCAAATCAGTGAGGAGAGTTGGCATTGGTAACAATGAAAGACTGTTCTAGACAGGTAATTTGGACTCCTGCTTCCTGCTGCCTCAGTAGGCTGTGGCCATCCATGAAAAAAGGCTTGTTGCTGGAGCCTTCACCCTGCTGCTTACATTTCTGGGTGGAGGGTTCCATGCAGATTTGGTTTGTGGATAGCTCTTGAATGCAGGTTTATTGTTGTTGCCTTACACAGTGTCAAAAATCCAGGCACAGGGAAAGTTTATTTATAAGTGTTATGACTTAGCGGGTACCAAATAGGTCTTTATCACTGGGTAGGAAAATGATTTCTAGGTGGAAAATGCAGATAACCCCCAGTTTTTCACTGGAGTTGTCTATCCTTTGCAAGAGATGGGAGGCACCAGGGTCAAATACTGAGGTTAACCTGCCAGCACACTCCAAGCAGAATAGAAGCATGGTTAGAAGTCATTATGAGACTTGTTAATTTGTGCTAAATTAAGAATCTTACCAGTATACCCTTGTGTTGAAGCAAAAGCTAATACTAAGAATTATTGTCAGTTTTTATGCTGCTGCCATCCAGACTGTTATAAGGGATGGGAAGATGTCATGAAGTCCTCTTGGGGAGCTAGTGATGGTTTAGAACTCACAGAGCACTGTCAGGTAAGTTCTGTACCTTCACCTGCCAGGAGGTAGGTTGTGCAGATGGAGGAGCCAGGGCAGTTCAGAGTATGTCAGTGCCATTTCCAGGGTAAACCAGCTTGTAAGTAGAAGACGCCAAGACTTGAATTTAGATTTTCTGGCTCAAAAATCAAGCTTACTTTTCAGGATAAAGATCAGGGTTTAGAGACCTGGCAGATGGAGGGGAAGTCTTGGGTAAGACTGTTCTATTGCTCCTATTTGCTTATTCTCCAGACCATATATGTAGAATTTCCAGAACATATGCTATAGCTTTTGATGTTTTTCATCGGGTTGAGCTTTGATTTCTAACTTTTCTTCCTCCTGTTTTAGGCTTATCCAGTTTAACCCAACTTACATAGCACAGTCAACCCTTTGTATCTGTGGGTTCTACGTCTGTGAATTCAACCAACCATGTCAATTCAACCAACCAAAATAGTGTGTGTGTGTGTGTGTGTGTGTGTATATATATATATATATATATACACACACACACACACATTTTTTTTTTTTTTTCTGAGACAGAGTCTCGCCTTATTGCCCAGGCTGGAGTGCAGTGGCATGATCTCAGCTCACTGCAGCCTCCGCCTGCCGGGTTCAAGCAATTCTCCTGCCTCGGCCTCCCCAGTACCTGGGACTACAGGTGCACGCTACTATGCCTGACTAATTTTTTGTATTTTTAGTAGAGACAGGGTTTCACCATGCTGGCCAGGCTGGTTGGTCTCGAACTCCTGACCTTGTGATCCACCCACCTCAGCCTCCCAAAGTTCTGGGATTACAGCTGTGAGCCACTGCGCCTGGCCCGAAAATATATATTTTGTAAAACATTGCATTGGCTGGGCATGGTGGCTCATGCCGGTAATCCTAGCACTTTGGGAGGCTGAGGCAGGTGGATCACTTGAGGTCAGGAGTTTAAAACCAGCCTGGTCAACATGATAAAACTCCATCTTTAGTAAAAATACAAAAAATTAGCGGGGCGTGGTGGTGTGTGCCTGTAATCTCAGCTACTCGGGAGGCTGAGGCAGGAAAATTCCTTAAAATTAGGAGGTGGAGGTTGCAGTGAGCCGAGATTGCGCCATTGCACTCCAGCCTGGACGACAGAGCAAGACTCTGTCTCAAAAAAAAAAAAATTGTGTCTGTAGTGAACACTTGTCACTATTTCCTAAATAATACAACCATTTACCTAGGATTTACATTGTATTAGATATTTTAAGTAATCTGGAGATGTTTTAAAGTGTATGAGTAGATGTGGGTAGGTTATATGCAAATACTACACCATTTTATATAAGGACTTGAGCATCCTTGGATTTTGGTTTCCACGGGGGAATCTGAACCAGTTCCTCACAGGTACCGAGAGACCCACCGTATTCATTGCCTTTGCTTTTAATATGTATTTCTTTTCTTTATTTCGTTTTTGATAACTTTAATATTATTAAAGGTTTACAGGTTCATTTCATTCAGGCTGGATCTTAACTGTCTTCTGGCCATGTTCAAGTCTACTTTGATGCCATTCTAGGTAATAACACATAGTCGTTATCATAGTTAAAGATGAGGGCATGTTTTCTTAAACTAAAGTAAATTCCAGCTAAATCAAATTAAGTATAAAAAGTGCAGCCATGGCACATTAGAAGAAAAGTAAGAATGGCTTTTATGATGTTGGCGTGTTCTAATCTTTACCTAAAGGCCAGCAGCATAGGAAGAAAATGCTTTCTTTTGTCCACATAAAGACTTAGAGTTCTATACAGCAAAAAATTCATATTAAGCAAGGTTGAAAGACAGGTGGCAAGCTGAGCAAACTATGATATATCAAAGGGTTAATATTTGTCTTATGCAAGGAAGCACCACCAAAAGACAAATGATTGAACAACAATGGAAGAATGGAGCTGGGAAACATACAGTGGACCAATAAATAAATGAAAAGATGTTTAACTAGAGGAAGAATTCAAGTAATGCAAATAAAAATGAGGTCATTTTTTAATCCGTTAGATGGATAAGGATTAAAGAAAGGTCAACAAAACCCAATATTGACACTGGGTGGGAGAACAGGCACCCTCCTAAACTTACAATAATTGGTACAGCTTTTCTGCTGGGCAGTTTGGCAGCGTGCATTGCAACTTAAAATATGCATACACTTTGACGTGGCAGTTTCACATCTAGGGATTCCTTTTAGAGATCTGTGTGGCGGGTTATTTAACACAGAGTCATTAATCATGCAAGATTAAATGAAACATAAATGTTCACTGGTATCAACAGTACTTAAACATCTCTATACTTATATGGTGGAATATGTCAAAGTACTTGTTAATGATCTGTATTGACTTGGATGGTGTCCATGACACATGTTTGAATAACAAATTATAGAAAGGCAGGGTATGTAACGGAACCCTTGGTATTAAAATGTGTCTCTCACACTCTGGGCTTCTGTGCACATAAGTGAGAACCTGGAATGATGGTATCCTAAAATCCCCAGTGTGTTACTCATGCTTATCCTTGGATGATGGACTCAGGGTTATTTTAACTTTCTTTTATATTTCTATATATACATCTCTGTGCATGTGTATGAGTTCAAAGTGAGCATATATCATTTTTAAAATTGGAAACCTTAAGTGTGAATTTCCGAGAAGAGGAATGTACAGAATACTGTGGGAATGTAGGTAGGAAGTACCTCTGAAGAGGAATGTACAGAATGCTGTGGTAGATAGGGAGTTGGGAGCAAGGACCTAAGTAAGATACCCACCAAAGGTATCTCTACTCCGTTGCATGCACCGAAATATATAGTGCAGAACCCTGTTGCAAAGGAAAGGAAAGCCTTGCCCATGCTTTCTAGGAGAGCCATGACCTTAAGTTAGCTTGAGTGGGTGGCTGTGATCAAATCAACTGGGTGGGGCTGACCCAGTTCTGTTTTTGTACCTGGTACAGCTGTACCCTTTTTGCATATATCTTTCTTGCTGGCTAAAGCAAGGTCATGCATGGGGTTGCTCTCTCTACCAGTTAGTTCCCCTTCTAGTACATTTTGTCCAAGGCATGGTCTATCTGTAACCTTGTCTCATTGGTCGTCGGGGAGAATTAGGTTGGGTCAGCCTAAATCCAATCCCATAAAACCAAAGACTTTGCTTAGTTAATTCAAATTGTCGTAGAAGATGCAAGGCTGCTGTTTTTTATATACTTGATTTTAAAGTTCTGGGGTTTTTCTTTCTTTGTTTTTTTTTGTTGTTTGTTTTTTTAGACAGGGTCTTGCCTGTCACACAGGCTGGAGTATAGTAGCACAGTCTCAGCTCACTGCAGGTCCAACTTCATTCCTGGGGTTTCTGCTTTGTCTTTTTCCATTCTCTATTTCTCAAGGTTGTGGACTGTGTGCTTTTAAATTTTCTTCTCATGATTCCTTTCATTGCTTAATACAGTAATATAGGTGGCATTTAGAAGCATTGACAAAATAATGAAATAAATAAGGTCAAGGCTGGGCCTCTTTACAGATGACTTTTTTTTTTTCCTTTTTTAAAAAAGCAGAACTGGTTTTTCCCAGGTAGAGGAAAGCAGAGCTGCTTTGCATTGCTGTCGGGTGTTGGAGGTCTGCTGCAGGTGGATCCTTCTCTAGGCTATAAGTAGAGTACCTTCTGTTCCCTCTTGCCAGTTTTTGTCCCTTGTAGCAGAGGGACTGCTGTGGATGTGGAGCTGAGCAAGAGTTTTTCCTGCCTTCTTTATTTTTTAAATTTGTTTTTATTTTTTGAGAGAGTCTCGCTGTTGCCCAGACTGGAGTGCAGTGGTGCCATTTCAATTCATTGCAGCCTTCACCTCCTGGGTTCAGACAATTTTCTGCTTCAGCCTCCTCAGTGCTGGGATTACAGGCACCCACCACCATGCCCAGTTAATTTTTGTATTTTTCAGTACGGAATTTCACCATCCTTGCCAGGCTGGTCTTGGACTCCTGACCCACCCACCTTGGCCTACCAATGTGCTGGGATTACAGGCCTGAGCCACCGTGCCCGGCTTTTCCTGCCTTCTTTAAAACAGCCCATGCTGTAGACACTAAGGACACCTTTTGTTATGTTCAGCTGACCGCTGGGCCCTGTCAGTGAGGTCTTTGAGTTTGATACTGAACTGTGGCAAAACTTTCTGAATATCCAGGATGTCATGACTTGACCATCACCCTCTAGACTGGAATGTTTTTAGTCATGTTTTCTTGGTTTGTTTGAAAATTTGAGGCTTAGGGAAGCTATGAACAATAAAATCCTGTTTCAATTGTACAAGAGCTGGGACAAGTGGGAAAGAGGTCAGCAGGCCTTTCTTCTACTCTGTCACCTTAGGCTTCATCTTTGACAGCTGGACTGCTTTGATAGGGCTGTGGCTGCAGTGGCTTCTGACACCGACTTGAATAAACTTGCAGTGACATAAATGTGCCACGGTGTGCCATCATTGAAAAAGTACACTTACAGTCATTAAATTAAATGATCATGTGGCCTTAAACCACCTAGATTTCCAACTTAATTAAACCACTCATTATCTCTTGTTAAGTGATCAATAAAGTGTGCGATTGTGGCTTACTTTGCAAGTGGGATTAATATCTACTGTTCATCTCAAGATAAATATTAGTAACATAACCTGGGGAGACTATTTTGTGCACACTTCCAGAACAAGGGAGAGGAGGACTAAAGTGTTAGAGGCTTGAAGTTTTACCGTTCTGAACTGATTGTGAAGTATTCTAAACATTTGTATGGCTTTGTCTTTATAGACTGAAATCGCCAAGAGATTGAATACGATTTGTGCACAAGTCATCCCATTTCTGTCTCAGGAAGTAAGTAAAACTGTTCAGCTGTTAAAGTGCAATTATGTTGCTTCTCTGTTTGCAAATTAGCTAGGTTTAAGATGTTAATTTTATCACAAGGAACAAGTGTGAAGAACATCTGTTACAGCTGAAGTGTGTAAACCCCCTGCTATTCTATCTAACACATCTGAGGGCACGCTGTAGAAATAGTGACAATAGCTCAACCCCCAAATTAATTTTTTTTTTTTTCCTGTGGAAAACTGCAAAATGACTATCCAGTGTAAAGCTTTTGCTTTCTTTAAGTAGCATAAGCTTGAGAGCTGCTGATAATTCAGGTGTCCTTTATAGCTTTTAAATAGAAAGCTGTTCTCATACTGACTTTTAAAAATGATTCCATCAAGGTAGACTTTACTATGGAAGCAGATACTTCTTTTGTACTTACGTATCAAAGCAGTTGTCTTAATGCTGTCCTTGAAGGGGTGGATGATAATAGTCCAAAATATATTAACTTACTGAGTCACAGGCATGTATGAGCTTTTTTTTTTTTTTTTTTCTTTTTGGAGACGAAGTTTCGCTCTTGTTGCCCAAGCTGGAGTGCAATGGTGTGATCTCGGCTCACCGCAACCTCTGCTTCCCAGATTCAAGCAATTTTCCTGCCTCAGCCTTCTGAGTAGCTGGGATTACAGGCATGTGCCATCATGCCCAGTTAATTTTTTGTATTTTTAGTAGAGATGGGGTTTTTCCATTTTGGTCAGGCTGGTCTCAGACTCCCAACCTCAGGTGATCTACCTGCCTCAGCCTCCTAAAGTGCTGGGATTACAGGCGTGGGCCACTACACCTGGTCATATAAGCTCTTTTCTTTAGTTACAAAGTCATAGAGGTTTAATCTTAGAATTTCTTTGAGGGGGAGATCTCTTTATATTATAATCTATGAAATTGACTCAAGACTGTGGTTATTTTAGCTTTGCCTTGAAAAGTTTACCTTCCTTTTGGATATAAGCTAGTAAATGCTTTAGTGTGTTCTAAGTGTGCATGGGATGAATGCATCTTCAGGCAGGGTGGAAAGTATATTGGCCTAGGATTGGAGTCCTGGGTATCCTGGTTGGCACCTGTTGCTCCATGCTGGATGGTCACTGTCTCATTATTGTTGTAACAGTCTCTTCCAGCATAATCTTTGTCTGATACCACAATAGACTTGTCTGCCTCTTGAATGTAATAAGTTGTTAGACTTTAGTGATTCAGGGCTCTAAGCTACATTCTCATGGTTTCCAAGTAACTTTATGGCTTTGTTTTTATTTGTGGGTAGAATTGGGAGTTGGGAGGTGTGAGGTGAGTTTCCATCTCTCTGAACTGAGGCTGGGTCCTTCCTTTCCCTTCTGGAGAGTAAAGCATCAAAAGACTAAAAGAATGAGAGGAATTCCAGGAGTTTCCAGAAATGACTGGTGGGTCAAAATTGGCTGATCAGACAAGTGATCAACAGATTTAATGTTAAAGTTTTAGGTATTAAAATGGGTATTAAACTACCCATTTTTATTTATTTTTTAAATAGAGACAGGGTTTTGCCATGTTGCCCAGGCTGGTCTTGAACTCCTGGGCTCACCCCGTCTTGGCCTCTCAAAGTGCTAGGGTTACAGGCATGAGCCACTGCACCCAGCTGTAAAATGAATATTTTAAAATTGCTGTAAAACTTGTGCCCACACTTACTGTGAACCTCTTTTGTGAACAGGGGCGATCTTCCAAGTTCTGTTCTATTTATTTTCTAAGGTCTTACGTTGTCATTCTTTATGTCCTTTTTGTTTTCTACCATTCCAAGCTGAAATTTACAGTCAGAAGTAGTGACTGGTGGTGTTTAGAAATAAAGGGGAGCGCCATTCTCAGTTTTTCTTTCCATGTGTTCTGTGAAAATAATGTATGGTTGAGAAGTGATGCATTTAAACCCTGGTACTTCAGCCTGCATTGCACATAGCATTTGACTTTTTGTTGTTTGAATGTACAGTGAAGTTCTTGGCTGTTGCTAACGCCCTTTCTTCTGCTTGTTTTCAAAGCATCAACAACAGGTGGCCCAGGCTGTTGAACGTGCCAAACAGGTGACCATGGCAGAGTTGAATGCCATCATCGGGGTACGTGGCCTACCAGGTCTACCTCCTACAGTGTGTATAACCAGCTTTCATTTCTTATTAACTTGATGGCTGTGTGTGTGTGTGTGTGTGTGTGTGTGTGTGTGTGTTGAAAATGTGTAGTTTGATGTTGACCTATTTGATAAGGGTGGGAGGAGGAGACTTGGGGTGTGTTAAGGTATATAGAGGAAGAGGGCTTAGCGTAAGGAAGATGACAGGAGAGGCATTTTGGGGGGGGGACAAAAAAATCGTTAATTAAAAAAATTCTTTTTAAACAGATCAGGGTCTTGATATTTTGCTTAGGCTGGCTTGGAACTCCTGGGCTCAAGTGATGCTCCTGCCTTAGCCTCCCAAATAGCTGAGACCAAAGGCATGCACCCCCTTGCCCAGCCCTAAATTTCCTTTTAAGTGGGAAAATAAATGTAGTTCATCCTGTGACACCTAAACCACCCATGCTTCATTAGTCTAGTAAAAGCTTTAGAATTTTAAATACTTTCCTCACTTCTATCTTACAATGTTAGATCACAGTGAGGGCAAAATAGGTCTCTGAATTATCCTTTCATTTAGTTATCCTTGCTTTTTGCCTTTTGCTTTCTACGGTATTCGAACCTATATAACTGTTGGCTCCTGTTCTTTCTTGTGCCTCTTTCATGAATTTTTAAGTGGCACACCAATGAAAAGAGCGCTCTCTTGCCGTGGAAAAAGTGTTAATTGTCTGCCCTAGTGCTCCCTGGCCTTTCACCGGGGTTCTGCTCTCCTCTGTTGAGTTCAGTTAGTGCTCCTTGCTGGCCACTGGTTGTCAATCACAAGTCATTTGCTCTGCATTAATGAATCTGGTGAAGCGTGTGTTCCATCCCCTGCATGAGTTCATCCCCCGCCCCCAACTCAGGACCTGGGACGGTTCTCATGTGTTCTTCCCCTTCCATACTAAGCCAAAGAAGGAGCTGAAACAAGGGACCGTCCTTTCTGATTTTATTCATATGTGAGTGCCTTGAGCAGATTCAAATCACTCATTTATCAATTTATGTTAATTGCTTGTGAGATGATGCCCTGCTGGTCTTTATAGTTCCCTCAGACACTTTGTAATGATAATTAGACATGCTGCTGTACGGATTAAGAGTGCCATAGTCCAATGACGGCCACAGACAATGGAACCAGTTAATCCATCAGGGCTTAAAATTACATCCCAACTGGAGATGGAGAAAAAACATAAGAGCCAAGGAGGATTAAAGAATGAGCCTCAGCTTGAAAACTCTCCTTTCATCAGTTTCTCAATTGCAGATCTGCAGTTGGGTTGTCTGTGGTAAGCTATTGGCAGTCAATTAGGTGAAATAAACTGGGAGGGTGACCTTCATTTCCTTTTAATAGCTTTTTCCTCCCTGAAATGGGGAGCTTCAGTGGATTTTCAGCTTAAATTTTATTCAAGCTGCTTTATTACACTTGACAGCTTAGCTCTGCATAAACAATTCTCCCTCCTCTTCCCCCCAGATCCAGGCACTGCCTTCCCCCTCCTTCAGTATCACGTTTTTGACTGTTACTTAGTGGGCTCTCTAATCACATTCAACAAAAAACACAATTACATCTGCATTTGTCTGCTGCCTTCTGTACTCTTTTCTTGTGTAATGAATTGCTTTATTTCAGAGATCAAATCAAATATTCACTGGTACTTTCGCACGTACTGTGTTTGATTAGCAAAGACTAATAGTGAATTGTACTTGTAGCTCAAGCACAGAATTTTTTCACCCAAATGAATGAGGATGGAAAAGCCTGTTTTGATTAAAGGAAAACATATGCAAAGCAGTTCTCAAGGACCCAGTTAAACTTTGTGGAACATGTTTGTTTTCTGATAGGCTCTAAATTTCGACATATAATTTCTTGATGGTAAAACTCTGACGTTTAAATTCTCAAAGGCACCGCCCAGCTCTTGTGAATCTCCTTTGCACCTACACTTTAGGAAGGAGGAAATCGTATTAACCAGATGTTCGTAGGTAATACCCATTTTGAGCTGAATCGGAGAATAAAAATAGCAGATCTTTTTAGAAGGGCAAATGAATTTCTAATTTTACGAATGGCTTTAGTCCAGGAAAAATGTTGTTGAGGTTATTATAAAGGCAGTTTAGTTCTGGATGCTGTGGCAACAATAAACCAAAGTGGAATTGGGTGAAACGCAAGCGAGCCTTACACCCATTGCATGTCTTTGGCATACTGGCATGTGTGGTTTTTATCATTGTAATTTTTGGATTAATATATGAATTTATGTCAGAGGCTCTTTTCAAGTTTGTAGTGATCAATAATTATCCCACACCTTAAGTTTCATGCTGTGGCATATGCTTGATTTTTGCTTGAAAGGAATTGTGTGCGTCCTGGAAAATCGAAGTAGCATAAAATTGGGTTGACAATTCAGTGGACCTTTGCACCCCTTCATTGAACATGCAGTGTGTCAACCTGTCTCCCCAGAGGGGAGGAGGTACCAGGAGACTGTCTGTTCCTACAAGCAGCAGCTGCGGGCAGAGTAAATGCAGCCTGGTTTGATAGCAGCTGTCAGTATTGTTCAGGGGCCGACTTAGGGTAAAGAACAATGGGAGAGGCCACGCTCTTAGTCTGCATCCACTTTCAGGCTAAGAAAAGAAATAGTAATTTAACGGTTTAGACATCTATTACAAGTGTGAAAGATCATGAAAGAGTACCCTTTAAAATGCAAATGAGCCGAAACATTCTCATTCCCTTTAAGGTACAATCAAGGAGCTTTACTGCTTGCTTGACAGGGCTAAAGATATTTCTCTATATCAAACCTGGAAAAAGTAAATCTTCTCAAGGACATCCAGCTTCTAGGTAAGCTCAAGGTGTGTCCTGGGCCTGTGGCTGCTCTTTGAGGAGGCAGAGAGAGGTTATATTTTTTCTCTGCTTGTTGAGTGAGTTAACAGTGCCCATTTCTCACCAGCATAGAAATTGTAGTTCTCCTGTCTGGCAGAAGATACTGAATTTTAATTCTTTCTCACCATAGCACGTGCCTTCAACTTACATAGAGTATTGGTATTTAAGAAAAATGAGCTTCTTCGGTATTTAATACTGGAGAGACTATTGAAATATTTTCATAGATCTTTTTTTAAACAGCTTTGACGGCAAATTTGATGACTGGCAGAATAATAACTACAGCCCTACTTTTTGAATTTTGCTTCTTACCAATTCTTTTGCTATTAAATGTGTTGTAGTCTTGTCACAATGAAAAGGATAATTTATAGTGCAAATAATATGTACAAGGTTTATTGGGTTTGACACACAGCTCACTCAGGCCTTAAATAAATAACAAGTTGCATTGTGGGAAGGGAACTTACTCATTTGAGACCTTGAGTTTTTAGATCAGGATCATCGTTAACACCTTAACAAACATTTTGTTTTTTTTTTTTTTTTAAATTTCTATTAAGAATAATCAAAACAAAATTGGTTATTAAATGTTGTAAAGTCTTACTTGTGGAATGGCTGATGGCTACCTGAATGCATGGAGAAATGAAAGACTCCAAGACCACTTCTTCACTTTATTATTTGGGGAGTTTGGAACTAAAAGCTCTCCTCTGCCTGCTCCTACAGATACTGAATATTTGATTTCGGTTGGGATTGGAATTTCAAATAATCAGTGTTCTCTTTACATCACAGATAATTGAGGGATAATATGGAGAGATAGATACATATCTGTATACACATAGATTTGTTTTTTTCAGTTGATGTATAATTGTAATATAGTGAAATGCACAGCTTGATTTTTGACACCTGCGTATACCTGGTAACCCACATTCTACAAGAAGGGGGTCGTTTTCAGAACCCCAGTGAATTCCTTTATTCTTACCAGTTTTTTCCCCTTCCCCCGAAGAAATGGTTGCTTTTTTTCCCCCCTTTCTTTTGGCATGTGAAAGAAGAGCTAAAGATGGTTGGCTTTTTTTTTTTCCTTTTTGAGGCAGAGTTTTACTCTGTCTCCCAGGCTGGTGTGCAGTGGTATGATCTCAGCTCACTGCAACCTCTGCCTCTCAGGTTCAAGTGATTCTCCTGACTCAGCCTCCCGAGTAGTTGGGATTATAGGCATGTGCTACCATGCCTGGCTAATTTTTGTATTTTTAGTAGAGACAGAGTTTCACCATGTTGGCCAGGCTGATCTTGAACTCCCAGACTCAGGTGTTCCACCTGCCTCAGCCTCTCAAAGTGTTGGGATTACAGGTGGGAGCCACCATGCCTGGCCATAAAGATGGTTGTTTTTTTTAACTGAAAAGTTAAAGAATGAACTAATGGCATTCAAAAAAAATATTAATAAGCGATTGCACAGTTGTATATTTCCAGCCACCTGTTCCATTTCATGGTGATTTTGGTAATCTACATAAGAACATTTGCCTTGTGTTGCCTTGGACAAAGCATGGGCCTTAGGATCAGATGGACTTGGGGAGGACACTTGGCTGCCATCTATTGGCTTTATGACCTCATATAGTTAACCTCTATCAGTGTCCCCCATGTGTAGATGGTAATACCATCCACCTTCCCGGCTTTTGTGGGGATAAGACCTTGGCCAACAGCCTTCACTGAACATGTGGTCCTGACTTTTTGAACTGCAGTTTTGTCTGCCTGGTTTCCCTAAGTGCTTGTGGCAGATCTGTGGGTCCAGTTGGTCAAGCCCTTGTGGGACGTGGTTGCTCTAAACAGCAGTTCACCTCCTCCTTTGTCTTCTTTAGTGGTTACAGGGATGGGTGTTTGAGATTAGACCCAGCCAGATGCTCTGCTCCTGCCATTAAGTTGTTGTGCATGAATGACTTTTAATAAGGACACAATAGTGAAAAAGGATGGCTATTTAGCTTTTGATGTACAAACTTAGAAGTTCAAAACCATAAGGAAAAAGTTAAGTTTGGGGAACAGATGGAGACAGAATTGAGAGCAAAAATGTGAAAACATCATTGGCTTCCTTAGATAACATAAAGAAGGCAGACAGTGCCATTGTTGGCACAGAGAGGTTATAGGAATCATGCTGATAAAGTTGGGAGGAAAGAGAGTTAGAAGAGATGACCAGTGGGGATGGTCCTTCCCTTCCATAAAATGCCACGTTTCTATTACTGGCCTCAACGCTGACAGTTGGGTGCAAGAAAATTTCAGCAGTTTCCCATAGCAATGCCTGTGAACTTTAGGAGATCAAGAAATTTGGGTTTGTTTACATAATAACCTATGCACAAGAGAAAAAAAGAAATTTGGGTTTTGGCAATCTCATTTTTCTTTCTCACTTATTTGGATGTAGTCTGATTTATTTTTCATGAATATAACCTTGGTCGAGGACCGATAAATAGATCCCATATGGTCAGATTTCTCTATGCCTGCTCCATAGGCAAATACATGATTATGTGTATTTTAAAACAACTTAGTATGAAAATAAAATAAGTCTAGGGTATTTTGTGATGTCTGACTATGTGTTTTTCTGTAGGGGATGGCTGTGAATTCAAACTCCTAAAATGTCTGTAGAAGGAACCTGTCTGTCCCTAAGAGATTGAGTTGTAGACCTAAAGGGCTCTCCACTGTTGCATGAGATGATTGGTTTAAGGATTAGTAAAATGTTGGATTATTTTTCTCCTTTTGCTATAGCTGTCAGCTATCTATGAGATTGTAGTGTGTGAAGTTTAAGAGGATGAGGTTAGCCTCTTATTCTTATGAGTATGTGGTTAATCCCTGGAAAGCCATCAATAACCCAGCTGTAAGTTTCTTTATAAGACAAATTCTCCCTAGGAGAATAATGCACATCCTGCTACCGAGAGAAGACTAAATAGCTCCAACAAACATGGCTCTTCTAGCCCTTCTAACTTGTATTTAGTGACACACTCAACTTGTATTTAGTGATAGACTCTCCTCTTAAATTCCAGCAGTCTAGTGCTTTCTTTAAATTTCCAAAGGGAAAGAGCAATATTGCAAAGAAGTCTTTGCAGCACATTTCTCCTTTGGTTAAGTTTTATTCTTTTTTTTTTTTTTAATCTGAGAGCACAACTGGGCGCCTGACAAATGGAGAGCTTTTCCTCAGTGTCTGGGCTATTGTCATTGTGCTTCGTAGTTATTAGAAAAGTGTTGAAGCGTTTGCTTTTAAATTTCCCCACCTATTTCTTTTCCTTTTTTAAAATTTAAGTTCTGGGATACATGTATAGGATGTGCAGGTTTGTTACATAGGTAAACATGTGCCATGATTGCTATATCTGTCAACCCACCCACACAGTTCCATGTGATTTTACTTGATTCCCTGGAATAAGGCATTATATATTCTTCTTTTTTCCAGGAGAAAAAAGCTTCAGAATAGAAAGTAGAGTACCCCATTATAGGAACTTCACCTGTGTGTTTTTTAATTTTTAATTTTTGTGGGTACATGTATTTATGAGATACATGAGATATTTTGATACAGGCATGCAATGTGTAATAGGCACATCATAAAGAATGAGGTACCTCTCCCCTCAAGCATTTATCTTTTGTGTTATAATCTAATTACACTCTTAGTTATTTCAAAATTATAATTAAATATGTGATATTTTTAAAATTGAG
The DNA here is from genome assembly GCF_030222135.1 of Aotus nancymaae. Classification (NCBI taxonomy): domain Eukaryota; kingdom Metazoa; phylum Chordata; class Mammalia; order Primates; family Aotidae; genus Aotus; species Aotus nancymaae. The sequence goes on from NW_026988455.1 coordinate 31,798,358, forward strand.
ATATGATACATATACCATCAAATTCACCTTTTTTTTTTTTTTTAAAAATGTCTCACTCTGTCACCCATGCTGGAGTGCAGTAGTGCAATCTTGGCTCACTGCAACCTCTGTCTCCTGGGTTCAAACCATTCTCTTTCCTCACTCTCGAATATTTGGGATTACAGTCGCACACCACCATGCCTGGCAAATTTGTATTTTTAGTAGAGATGGGGTTTCACCATGTTGGTCAGGCTGGTCTCAAGCTCCTGACCTCAGGTGATTCACCCATCTTTGTTCTCAAAGTGCTGGGACCACAGGCATGAACCACTGCACCCAGCCAAACTCACCTTTCTGAGGCATACACTTCTGTGGTTTTTAGCATATTCTCATTCTTGTACAACCATCACAACTATAAAATTTTTCTAGAAAATTTTTGTCACTGTATAAATTCATTACCGTTTATTCTTTATGCCTCCTCCCCTAACCTCTGGCAACTACCAATGTGCTTATCTATCTCTATGGATTTACCTATTGTGGACATTTCATATGAATGAAATCATATAATATGTAGCCTTGTATGTCTACCTTCTTTTATTCATCATGCTTTCAAGGCTCATCCATGTTGTAGTATACACCAGTATTTTAGTTCTTTTTATTGACAGTTAACATTTCCTCAATATACCACATTTGCTTATTGATTCAAAAGTTGATGGACATTTAGGTTGTTTCCGCTGATTGGCTATTATGAATAATGCTGCTATGAACATTTGTGTACAAGATTTTGTGTGGGCGTGTTTTCTCTTGGATCTATCTCTGGGAGTAGAATCACTGGGTTTGTGGTAGCTTTATTAACCTTTTGAGCAACAGCCAGACTGTTTTCTAAAGTGGCTGCATCATTTTACATCCCTACAATAGTGTATGAGAATTACAATTTCTCTACATGATCTCTGGCACTTACTATCCATTTTTTTTGTTCTACGCATCCAAGTGGATGTGAAGCAGCATCTCCTGTGATGGCTAATAATGTTGAGCATCTTTTCACCCAAAACCTGTAGAGTTTTTATAGTGGATCTGCCAACACATGGCTTGTCATAGCCTTAATGGCCTTCCAGGGATGAGCAAGGCAGTGGTCAGGCAGGATGAGTTGGCCTGTGTGGATTAGTTGGAATGGAGAAAGAATAAAGACAGGCCACGCATGGTGGCTCACATATGTAGTCCCAGCAGTTTGGGAGGCCAAGGCAGGAGGATCGCTTGAGCTCAGGAGTTGGAGATGAGCCTGGGCAACATAGCAAGACTGTTCTAAAAATCAAAAAATTAGCTGAGTATGGTGGTGTGTTCCTGTAGTCCTCGCTACTCAGGATGCTGAGGTGGGAGGATTGTTTGAGTCCAGGAGTTCAAGGCTACAATGAGATATGATCGTGCCACTGTACTCCACCTGGGTGACAGAGCGAGACCCTGTCTCCAGGAAAACAAAGTACGCTTCTAGCAAATTTCAAGTATATAATACGGTATTATTAACTATAGTCGCCGTGCTGTACCTTGGAACTCCAGATCTTCTTTATCTTGCGTAACTGAAACTTCATACACTTTGACCAGCCTCTCCTCATTTTCCCCTACCCCGCAAGGCAGCCACCATTCTACTCTCTGCTTCTGTGAGTTGTACTCTGAGATTCCACATAGAAGGGAGATCATGCATTGTCTTTCTGAATCTGCTTATTTCGCTTAGCCTAGTGTCCTGCAGGTTCACCCATGTTGTCACAAGTGGGAGGATTTTCTTCTTTTTCTAGGCTGAATGGTGTTCCATTGTGTTTATATTGCACCACATTTTCTTTATCTGTTCATCTGTTGACAGACATTTGGGTTGATTCCACATCTTGGCTCTCGTGACTAGTGCTGCAGTGGTCATAGAGTGCAGATGTATCTTTGATATATTGATTTCATTTTCTTTAGACGTATACCTAGAAGTGGGATTGCTGGATCATGTACAGGTTGAGCACCCCTGATGCTCAGCCACTAAGAATATTGCAAATATTAAAAAATCTGAAAAAAAAAAAAAAAATCCAAAATCCAAACACTGCTGGTCCCAAGCACTTCGGAAAAGGGATACTTAACCTTTTTGAGAAAGTAGTTATATTTTTAACTTTTTGAGAAACCTCTATACTGTTGTTTTCCATCAGGGCTGTACCAGTTTACATTCCTAAGAACAGTGTACAAGGGTTCCCTTTTCTCCACACCCTCACTGACGCATATCTTGTCTTTTTGTTACCAGCCATCTCAGCAGGATTGAGGTGATATTTCATTGTGGCTCTGATTTGCATTTCCTTCATGATTAATGATAATGAGCATTTTTTTCCCCATATATTTGTTGGTCGTTTGCATGTCGTCTGTCTTTGAGAAATGTCTGTTCAAGAGGTCCTTTGCCCATTTTTAAATTAGGATGCTTGTTTTCTTATTTTCGTACTATTGAGTTTCTGAATTCCTTACATATTTTGGATGTTAACCTCTTGTTTGAGGTATGGTTTGCAAATTTTTTCTCCCATTCCTTAGGTTGCTCATGCGTCATTTTCTTTGTGCTACTGCATTGAGATGGGCCTTTTGGTGGATTGTCATTTTCGATTTTATTACTGTCTTCAAGTAGCTGGAGAATTCTTGTCCCCGTAAGCAGTTTCTACCTGTTTATCACCCTTGCCCCTCTTTACGCGAGAGGCCATTCACATAATGGGAGGTTTTCCGATAGCTCCTGCAGTAGTGTCCTTGATGTTTCTGCTACCCGACAGCTCTTTCCCACTTGTTTACGTAGCATACCAATTTTCTTTTCTTTTTTTTTTTTTCCTGTCTGCTAGGATGGTAATTGAGTGTTTTAAAGAACAGGGAAATAGCAGGTATCAAGGAAGAGTGATTTGGAGAGAACCGTCAACAAATGCTCCTTTTCATGTTTTGTCCCCTTTAAAAAAAAGTGTTTAAATACTGAGTGCTATAAATGCCACTTACTGTCATTTTTAGCCTCAGAGATGCCATTTAGAGGCATGGTTTTAGTTTGGGTTGGGTTAAGTTTGTGATTTTTATGACATAGTTTTTCTTGGGGTTGTGAAGTGGGTGAAGTTTCAGAAATTAAAGTTGATTCTGCAGTTGGTGGTAAAGAGCTTGGTGTCCGGTGAGGAGAAGGTGGGCATTGGCCTGTGTTTTCATACCGGGTGTCCTTCCCAGTTGTTCAAAGCTACTCTGTGGTGATAAGCCATGTGCTGCGACTGTGTTTAGAAACTACACCATTACAGTAGTGCTCTGAATGTAAACAGCAAAGTCACTTTCATTATAGTAACATAATTGACCCAAGCTGCAGTAAGTCAAATGTGAATTAAAATTCTTAATGCGTGACTGTTGTTTGATATGGATGAGGTCGCTTTATTCCTTGTGGGTTTTCGGTATCATTAACTCAGGGTTTGGCATTTGTTTTATTTGTATCACTTTCAGCCTGTTCAAATGATTTTGGTTAGAGCAAGTGCATTGATCTCCTTTTCCCCAAATCTAAACGCTTGTCATTCCCTTTAGGGCCCCAGAACACCAGTATGTAAAAGTTCCCAGTATAGTTCTTTCTCAAATTGCTTTGTAAAATACAACTTTTTAAAAAATTATTTAATTTTTTTGAAATTGTTAGTGGAATCAGCTTAAGAAAGCAGATGTTCATTTTTTTGTGTTGTGACAGGGTACTCAGATGGTGATGAAGGGACAGTGAATGTGATTGAATGTTGAATAGTATATATATATATTTTTTAAAGAGACAGGGTCTCGCTATGTTGTCCAGGCTGGAGTGCAGTGGCTATTCACAGGCACGATCCCACTACTGATCAGCACGGGAGTTTTGACCTGCTCCGTTTCTGACCTGGGCCGGTTCACCCCTCCTTAGGCAACCTGGTGGTCCCTTGCTCCTGGGAAGTCACCATATTGATGCCGAACTTAGTGTGGACACCCAATTGGCATAGCGCACTACAGCCCAGAACTCCTGGACTCAAGAGATCCTTCACCCTCAGCCTCCTGAATAGCTGGAACTACAGGCACACACCACCGCACCCGGCAGTATTTTTATTTTTTAAACAAGAATTTGGCACGTCACTTAGCATACAAGAACATGAATTCTAATTAATGGCACAGAATCCCAGCTTAGGTCTAAATTCAAGTTAGTCAGCCTTAGCACTTTTGACATTTTGGGCAGGATAATTCTCTGTGGTGGCGGCTGTCCTGTGCATTGTAGGATGTTCACAGTATCCTTGGCCTCCACCCACTAGATGCACCAGTAGCACTCTCTTCCCTCCCCCTGCAGGATAACAACCATTGGAGTCACCACACATTGCCATACCTCCCTGAGGCAGGGAGGGGAGGGGTGTCAAAATTGGTTCTGCTTGAGAGTCAGTGGTCTAGACTGATAGCCTGATAAACCAGCTATATTGCTAGAAACTATCATTGCTTATCAAAAATGCTTTTTCTCAGCTGGGCGCAGTGACTCATGCCTATAATCCCAGGGAATTCGGGAGGCTGAGGTCGGTGGATCACTCGAAGCCAGGAGTTCAAGACCAGCCTGGCCAACATGGGGAAACCTCATCTCTACTAAAAATACAAGAATTAGCTGGGTGTGGTGGCGCTGGCCTATAATCCCAGCTACTATGGAGGCTGAGGCACAAGAATTGCTTGAACCCGGGAGGCGGAGGTTGCAGTGAACTGAGATCGCACCACTACACTCCAGCCTGTGCAACAGAGTGAGACTGTTTTTTAAAAAAAAAAAAAAAGAATCTTTTTCTAATCACTTTACAAACTTTTGCATGTGTGTTCCATGTTGTATAAATCTACAAGCATTTTGACTTTTAAACAAATTTCCTAATTACTGTAAACCTAGATAGAAGAATAGGTTTCCCCATCCTTCCTGTCATGTTGAAAAAAACATCTTGCAGTTTTTCCAAATGATAGGGGCGGACTTTGGTTAGAGAGGATAGATGCAGGCCACCTATGGTGGCTTACACTTGTAATCCCAGCACTTTTGGAAGGCCAAGGCAGGAGGAGTGCTTGAAGCCAGGGGTTCTAGACCAGCCTGGGCAATGTGGTGAGACCCCATCTCTATAAAAGAAATTAGCCAAGTGTAGTGGTGCACACCTGTAGTCCCAGCTACGGGAAGCTGAGGTGGGAGGATCGCTTGAGTCCAGACATTTGAGCTGCAGTGAGCCATGATCACACTGTTGCACTCCAGCCTGGGTGACAAAGTGATACTTTGCCTCAAAAAAAAAAAAAAAAAAATGCAGTGGTGCATGCCTGTAATCCGAGCACTTTGGGAGGCGAAAGTGGACAGATTACTTGAGGTCAGAAGTTTGAGACCAGCGTGGCCAATGGGGTCAACCTCGTCTCTACTAAAAATACAAAAATTAGCTGGGTGTGTTGGCACACACCTATAATCCCAGCTACTTGGGTGGCCGAGGTAGGAAAATTGCTTGAACCCAGGAGGAGACTGTAGTGAGCTGAGATCGTGCCCCACTGCACTCCAGCCTGGGATACAGAGTAAGACTCTGCCTCAAAAAAAAAAAAAAAGTTTGTATAAATTCTCCTGATTGGCAGGGCTATTGGGTTTTGGCTGTATAGTAATATCAATACCCCTTTTTCTAAAATATATTCAAGTAGCATCCATACTTTTTCCTTTTGTTGAAGGTGATAAGTAACAAATTGTCTCAGGTAGGCCTCGTTGAGAGAAAACGGTCTTCCAAAGACAGATGGGACAGAGGTGGGCTGTCCTTTTGGAGATAACTGTTTTACTCTTCTAGATTTGGGCCCTCTACTCATTTAAATAAGTGTTTTACCTTAGAAATGACACTTTGTATTTATAATGCTAAGCATCTACTTCTGAGAAAATCTAGAGCCAACACTGTTAAGCTTGATTCTTCTTGACGTGCTTCTTTGGAAGAGAGCTGGGGGCAAGGGATAGCATCCTTTTGCAGATGGAGGATAGGCATTGAGAAAGGGGGCGGGAGAGCTGGTACTCATGCAGTCTAAGCATACACTCCCACCTGTCACTGGCATTAGGCCTGATGGTGAGGGTAGATTTGTCTGTGGGTACATGGTATTGCGCGTTCTCAAGAGCATCTCGTTAGCTGGGCAGTGGGGGAAATGCAATGTCTTCAGTGGAGAATGACTTTGCCCTTTTTCCTTCTTATTCTTGAGAACATGATGGGGCCTCTGAGGTTATAGGAGAAATGTCCTAGGAAATAAAAAGTTTGTAGCTGTCATTCTGGCTCTGAGCCCTAGAGCAAGCCTCTTGGCTTTGAGCCATTATCATCTGTGAAATGGGAACCATGATACCCACCCTCCCTGCCTCAGATGTGTTCTAAGCTTGGGCCAGATAATAGACACTTAGATACTATCTAGGAGCATTACCCCAAGGAAACAAGAAGTCGAATATGACGTGGGATAGCCACATTTCCTGGAATCACGACATCTTCAGCAGTTGTGATCTGGGATTTTGCTTAAAAAAAAATTTCATTATCGCCAAGCTATGGATGGAAGAACGCAGTTACCTCAAATAACAGTGAGCTGTTTGTTAAGGGACCTAGAAGGCCAGATGAGGGTAGAGGTGGAAGTTACCCATGGGCAATTAGGCTGTTGAATTTTGCTGTTGATAGATATTAGTCAGACTGTTGGATTTAACCACACAGGTTTACTTCAGAGCTGTGGCAAAGCCCCATTATGTAAGCCAATACCACTTCACAGTAAGATATCAGAATCTGCTCCCAATTCATCCTTTTTTTTTCGGAGACTGAGTCTCACTTGTCACCCAGGCTGGAGTGCAGTGGGACGATCTCCGCTCACTGCAACCTCTGCCTCCCAGGTTCAAGCGATTCTCCCACGTCAGCCTCTCGAGTAGCTGGGATTACAGACATGCACCACTACGCCCAGTTAATTTTTATATTTTTAGTAGAGACGGGATCTCACCTTGTTGGCCAGGCTCGTCTCAAACTCCTAACCTCAAGTGATTCGCCTGCTTCAGCCTCTCAAAGTGCTGGGATTACAGGTATGATCTATCTTCCTTCCCCAGCCTCCAGTTCATCTTTCTGAAAACTAGCTTGTATTTTGGGAGGAGAAAAATTTCCTTTTTTTTTTTCTCTGAGACAGAGTCTCATTCCATTGCCCAGGCTGGAGTTCAGTGGCCCGATCTTGGCTCAGTACAACCTCTGCCACCCAGGTTCAAGCAATTCTTCTGCCTCAGCCTCCTGAGTAGCTGGGATTACAGGCGCCCACCATCACGCCCAGCTAATTTTTGTATTTTAAGTAAAAACGAGTTTTCACCATCTAGGCCAGGCAGGCTGGTCTTGAACTCCTGACCTTGTGATCCACCTGCCAAAGTGCTGGGATTACAGATATGAGCCACTGTGCTCAGCTGGTAATCTTTACTTTCTTATGTATCTAAATATTACCTGACCATGTTTGGTCTGACATAAGAATCCCACCTCTGAAGTTATATTCTGATGACTCCATTCTAGATTTTTAGGCGAGTGGGGGAAGCAGGGAGAGGGGTGAGCCTGTGGTGTCCTCCACCCTGCAGTTAGATTCCTTCCCCTCTGCTTAGCCTCTCTCATCTTCTTTTAATTAGTGCCGTGCTTAATTACCCGCTGCACTTGCTTGTGTATGCATGATTGCATTCCCGCACCCCCCCACTCCCCCAAGCCGGACATAGCTCTTACTCTTCAAGTAATGATAGTAATTGCTGGTAGGGCAGACCTGTTCCTCATCCTTCTCCAAGCACATTTCTTATGGCAGGTGTCTAGTTCCTAATTAAGTGCTAATGAGCATGCCTAGTGGACCGTGATGCCACTGCAAGCTTCTTCAGTTTTATGTCTCACTATTGCCAAACTCTTAAAAGGTGACAGAGCAAGAATTAGTGTCTTTGGGATGACAGGAAGGTGATTTTATGCATAAAGAAATTGTTATGATCTCAAATGGTGAATGAGTAGTTTATGAATACTTTCCAAGAATGCTATGAATGCTGCCTGTTCTGTCCTCACCTTCTTTTCCATTTTGTCTCTAATTAGAACTATGCTGTCTTTGAAAAGAATGAAAGTTTATAAGTTGATTGGCTGTCTCTTATACTTACTTATTTATTTATTTATTTATTAATAGAGATAGAATCTGCCTATGTTCCCCAGGCTGGTCTTGAACTCTTGGACTCCAGTGATCTTCCTGTTTTGGCCTCCAGAATGTCGGGATTATAGGATTATAGTGAGCCACTGTGCCTGACCCTAAACATTTTTAGAAAGATTAGAGTGCTCGAAAATTCATTGTAAAATTTCCACAGACACTGACTTCTGGCTTTAAGATGGTGTTTTCTCTTACTTTTGAGGCTGGGAAGTGTGTTTGGGATTCCGTTAAAAATCAGTGGGCTGGGTAGAAATGACAGAAGATCTGGCATGAAGATTTAATATATTCAGTGCGCGCAAGGGGATAATAAATTAAATGAGTAACTGAGTCCCAGGGAAGTGAGCACAAATCAGAATCTGGAGAATTTTTTAAGATTACACCTTAGAAATTGAGTTTTAATCGTTTTTACTCTCTCATCAAAAACAAGTTTTATGTTGGGCAGCTGAAATGTGGCTAGATTCATGGTGCAGGGGCCATTTCTTGGACACCTTTTCATTTTATACAATGTACTTTTAAATATAGGAGCAAGGATACTGTGTAATGAGAACAGACTTAGAACTTTTGGAATGGGTTAAGCGACGGGGGCAATTGTGGAAAAGGCGTTTGGGAACCGGGACGTGGCTCACTGGCTGGAGTCCCACACATAAGTGCTTTCCTCACCCATGGTCCTAACCATTGTGGATCTGTTTTCATCAGTTATGTAGAAAGAGTGAGTTTGAGGCATGGAGCTTGATAGAAAGGAAAGGATAAACAAAGTTTCATCTCTAATGTTTCTTCCAGCAGCCACAAGCCTGGCTCCCTGAGATCCTCTCCCGTGTCTATGGGGTATGGTAAACAGCAGCTCTGAGAGTTGCTCCCATACTGACTGCAGTCTCCTCCTGCCTAGGGAGAGTTTCAGCAATTTACTCTATACCTTTGAGCCTTTGTTCCTTCTGGGAAATGGGAATTGCACTACTTTCTCACAGTACTGAGAGAGCTTGATGGAATAAGGGGGCATAAGTGCCTGGGTGGTGCATGAGACACCCACCCGGATTACTGGGTCTCCCTCTCCCAATTCTGTTCCTTAGTGATAGTATTTTGTTTTTGTCTCATCATACTACTGTGGCAAGTTAATGCAAGGATGTAGGGTGAAATGGAGTTACCTGGTAACAGGTTGAGAGTATGGCTGCTAAATTGTTGGATGCATCCTCACCCCCATTTTAAACTCTCTGAAAACAGCGTGAATCTGAAAATTTGTGCCATCTTAGATTCAGTGACATGCTGAATCTCATCCCTGGAGGCGCATAAAGACAGAACTAGCTCATGTGTACCTACTGATGTAGCCAGCCTTGCTTAATAATAAACAGCTCCCCTCTCAGGGTGAGTGATAGAAGAAAGTGACAGTGTAGATGTGTGGATTATATTTTGGGAAGGTGGGAGAGGTAGTGGAGTAGGTGAAAGCTTTTGATGAACTGAAAGCACTAATTGCATTTTTTCCCCTTTCCTCCCTCTCTTTCTTGGCTCCCTTTATGTGTTTGTTGAACCTCCTGTTCTGTTTCCTCCTTCCCCTCCTGTCTTGTGTTTTTCCCTGGATGCCACCTCCATCGCCATCACTGTCACCACTTTCTCCTCCTCCACCACCTCCTTTTTCTCTCTCGCCACCACCAACAGCAGCAGCAGTTGCAAGCTCAGCATCTTTCTCATGGCCACGGACCCCCAGTTCCCCTTACGCCTCACCCTTCGGGACTTCAGCCTCCTGGAATCCCACCCCTCGGGGGCAGTGCCGGTCTTCTTGCGCTGTCTAGTGCTCTGAGTGGGCAGTCTCACTTGGCAATGAAAGATGACAAGAAGCACCATGATGCAGAGCACCACAGAGGTGAGAGGCCGGGCAAGCCAGATTAGGACTTTGTCCTCATACTCTTACAGTGCTGCAAAATTGTGTGCATCGCTAAAGAGAGCCCCAACCTATACAGAAAGCAAACCATGAGATAAGAGGAACTGTCGCAAAGCTTTCCACTGAAACACAGGTCACCCTGGAGGTTTGCAGGGTTTGCTGTGGGCATCTGTAGATTTCTCGATCTCGTTAGATTGCAGGCATCTTGACATCTTGGCAACTGCCTAGTTAATGCCAGTGGCCTGTATCATATTATGGAAAACTGTTAACTGCTTAATTGGGTAATTTTCAAAGAAAGTAATGTTGTTAAATGGGGCGAAATAAGAAGTTAAATTTGAAAGTGAATGTGTTCAAATGAAAGGTTTGATAATTGCATCTGTTACTACTTAGTTTCATAGGCTTTAATTCTAGTATGCATTAAATATTGGGCAAAATTGCACTTGACTAATTTTTTGAAGAAAAGTAATTTATTCTGTCAAGAAATAAAAAAATAGGCTTTGTGTATGGTTAAACTGTAAATCTTATGTTTACAAAATACTGTAATTTTCAGGAAATCACTGTATTAGGAATGTGCAATGACTTATATAAATAAAAGCCATTTTTAAAACTGTTTGGGGCTTGTGTTCTAATTATTCCCCCCTTTTTTTTATTTCTGTTCTTGCCTCTGTGTCTGAACGGGCATGTCTGTGCGTTTCTTGGTAACCTCGGGAGCAGACAGAGAGCCGGGCACAGTAAGTACTCAAACGCCTGCTGCACACACACACACACACACACACACACAACACTCACTCACACACAGTCCCCTTCTGACAACACTGCTCCACACTGTCTTTCTCTAAACACAGGCACAGACAGACATGCACACTCTCCCTGTCTCTCTCAGTGGCTTGGTTTTTTTTTTCTTTTCCTTCCTTTAAAATTTATTTTTCTTATATGATTGATTGCTCTGCTCTTGTTTTTGTATAAAACTTGGCATCAGACAAGAGGGGCATAATTTGGAGGCAACACTATTTGCTGATTACTTACTTGGAAATACACTTTGATCTATATTTGTCCCCACCCCACTTTAAAAGTGTTTATCGTTGCATTTTAAGTCTGGTTGGGTGTACTTTAAAAGAGTATTCATTTTTATATCTTAAATTACTTTTAGAGGCAAGAGTACACAATCCCTTTGTGAAGCTGGTTAGTAATGTACTATTTCTACCTAAACCAGTCATCATCCTCTGCGAATGCATCTTAGTTGCTAGGTTTCCATATCTCGTTTTCTTTGTATAATTGTCCTTGGAATGTGAACTTGATCTTACGTCTATTTTAGACATAAGAACTGAGCGTACCAGTAAGCTCTTGAAAACAAGGAAATTCACTGACAGGGCTGTGTGCATATAGAGCTCATGGTTTTCACCAGTCTAAATTACAGTCGTTTTACATGTGCACGTTTGATCTGTACGTGCATCGGCCAGTTAGCTTTGGGGAGACCCATGCTAAAGCATGTCTCAAGTGTTGTGTAGCAAATGGAATTTGGCCCCTTTTCAGCTAGGATAACCTACAGGGTTTGCTTCCTTTGCTTCTTTGTGAATGTAGCAGTATTTTGACCGTGTTTAATTTGGTAAAAAAATGGGATACTGAACATTTAAATAATTCTGATAACTTTTTTGGTATAAGTTTTGGGGGAAAGATAAAAGTTTAGGTATTTATTTTAAACTCTTTTCTGTGTAGAATAGTAGCGACTTTAAAAATTGTCTTCGAGACAGATCTTGATACATTTCATGTATCTGGATATGTTCGGAGGTGTGGGGAATGGTTAAAGGAAAGGGTAGCTAGTTTTAAAATTCTTGCCTTATAAATTTCTCTGGAAAATGTTGGAAGGGGATTGGGGGGCAAAAATTACAGCTAGGAAATAAAATATTCTACACACAAAGTACAGATAAGTAAACTGGCTTTAGTTTATGGAGGTAGCCTTTGTGTTTTGCCATTCCAGTGTCCCTAGGGATAGTCATCTTTTATGTCCATTCAGTAGAGTGTCAAATTAAAAAACCTAACCCTGGATGAAATCACAGAAGAAGAAATTTGGAGAAAGCCCATGCCCTTTAGGCTGTTACATGTTTTAAATCTATTGAACTTATTCTAGCTTTGGGACTTGAATTTAACATTTTTTCCTCAGTACTTCTGTTTCACCTTAAATGACTGTGTTCATTGAGTGCATACTATGTATGTAAGGCACTATGGGACACCTGTCTGCAATTCAAGGTATGTAGGCCCGCAGCAAAGCCCTTTCCCAGAGAATCGGGGAGGAATGAGTCATGCAAATACTAAAAGACACAAGACTGGGGAAGGTTTCAGCAAAAGTTCTATAACTTACTGGTATCAGAATTGTGGAGGTGATGCCACATGGTATGTGCCTCTCTGAAATGTCAGGGTTGTGAATAGGCAAAGGTTTGTATGCTTACGTTAGTAGAGATGTATTTTATACCTCTGTCTCTTTGGAATTTCCGAATGTGTCTGATAACCTCTTGTTTGTATTTTTGACAGAAAAATATATGCAAGTACTTAATTCATGGGTTCATTGGAATGGGTGGAGGGAGGGTTATTTATTGGTCGTACCCTTCAAGAAATATGAAATGGTTCTTGAGTTTCAAGCATCTGTGGGTTATTTTGAAGTCTGTAAGTTAGGGTTAGCAGTCAATGAACTTTTAGTGCAAATGTGGATTTCTGTGTTTTGGGCATGTATCCTTTTTTATATCAAATTTTTGACAAGTTCTAATCATTTAAATGAATATTTTCAGAACAAATATATATGCTGTATTTCCTGCCTAACTACTACTGAAAACTGTTGGGCAATGATGCTTAAAATGAGAAAACGACACTAATTGTAACCTAAACATTTAATCCAGTCCATAAAGAGGAATTAAATTGTTCACTATCCACATAAGTGGGATTTTGCTACAGTTACCTAAAATTAAGTACCTCTTCAAACTTTGTATAATAATGAATATGAAAGGCAGTGGATAATGAGATGATGTGTACTATTAGTGCCTAAAATGTTATAGTACTTACCTATTTAACAAAGTGGTTTGAATCAGAAGGTCTCAATTTTACTTGGCAGATCAAGACAGTCAATTGCTGTTTGCTGCTGTTTTTTAATCCAGTGAGGGGTTAAGGGCAGTTGCTACAGGCCAGCAATTTTCAAAGCCTTATGGTGTCATTGTCTTGATAACCCTTGAAATAAAATTATTGAGGACCCTAAAGAACTTTTTGTTTATTTGGGTTATATTTTGATATTTACTGGGTTAATATTTTGATTTTTTGATATTTACTGGGTAAGAAGTAAAAAATTAAACGGATGAAGAGCTGCTTAATTTAAATTGTGTTAATACAAATTACATTATTAATGAAAAATAACTTTTCCAAAACAAAAATACTGTAGTGGGAAGAATGGCATTGTTATGCATGTCTACAAATGTCTTTAATGCATTGTAGTTGATTTAGTTTAAAAGAGGATAGTCCTCTTCTTCTGCATTGGCTCTTTTGTGGTATTTAGTTGACATTTAGGAAGAAAATTTGCTCTTGTGGAGATGTGTGAGGGTCTGGGGCCCTTAAGGGATCCTTGGACCAAAGTCTAAGAACCTTGACCATAAATAAGACAAACTCCTTCCTATTTTTATTCCTTCTTGCTCTTCTTTCTGTATTGAACATATTATTTACACCAAGTGCAGAAATCAGACACAAGATCCACAGGGAATGTGGGTGTGTATGGATTTTTGTCTGTGAGCCTGTAACTGGTTGATAGGTAGTTTATTTTTAGTGGCAGAAATTAATTTGCTAGTTAGAGATTTTACAGTAGGAAAACAAATGAACCTTAAATAAGCAATCTGTTTTAATATGAAACCTAGAAAACAGAAGTGGAATCAGTGCACTGCATAACAACATTTCCATCAATAGTGGATTGCATATATGATGGTGGTCCCATAAGAGTATAATACCGTATTTTTACTGTACCTTTTCTATGTTTAGGTGTGTTTAGATACACAAATACTTGTATCGTGTTGCAGTTGCCTGTAATATTCAGGACAGTAACGTGTACAGGTGTGTAGCCTAGGAGCAGTAGTCTAGGTGTGTAGTAGTAGGCTCTATCACCCAGGTTTGTGTAAGTACACTATTCGATATTTGCACAATGATGAAATTGCCTGGCATGCCTTTCTCACAAAGTATCCCTGTTGTTCAGTGACGTGGCTGTTCTAAGAGTGAAAGCTTTTATGGAAACTACCTTAAAATTTCTAGAAAGGGATGAATGATAAAGCTAGCAACTTTATAGAGGTTTTGCTTTGGTTTAAACATTTTTTGGCTGTTTTTAAATTTTGATACCTGTTTTTTCTATATAAGTGAAGCTATTGAGCAGAGAAATATGAAATGACCTAAGAAAGGCTGTTATTTCTTAGTAGCATTCCGTAGTAATAAAAACAACTTTAGATATTTTAATTACTGTAAAGATAAATTACATTAAATTTTGGCTGAAGGGATTGTTATTTTTAGCTGCTTGAAAGATTTAGAGAATTGACAAAGTTGTATGGTTTAAAAAAATTTATGATAAGGGCATGCTTTTAAATACTTTGAGTCATTTAACAAATATTTGTTGAGCCTTTACTATGTGCCCAGGTACTGTTTGAGGTACTGCATATACTTGCCTTCATTTTGCCATGATCCCTTTTAATGCCACAGTTAAACATTTGTTGAATGTAAGACACTGAAATACCCAGTCAGTGTGATCACTGTTTGGAAAAGGAAGGAGACTCTGGGGGAGACTCCAGAGCAGACGGTGTGTAGACCTAGCAGCAGCATTCACGGATGGACTATGTAAGTGTATGCAGGTTGTGGTGGGTCTGGGCTCGTTTGCAGAATTCTAGGGAGAGATTATAACTCATCAGATTCTCAAAAGGGGTTTCTGACCCAGAGCAGTCTAAGCACCACTCATCTCTCTGTCTGGCCATGTGGCACAGCACCATGGTGTTAACAAAGAGACTGGGTGCATCCAGTCACGTAGTTACTTAGTTAACAGAGATTGAGAGATAGTAGTCTGAGGGACCATGCTGTCACTCTGTAACTGACTTCTAAAATCACCAGGAGTTTGTATTTAGAACTTACCTAGAGATAATTACAGCCATCACCTTGTTTAATATAAGGTGGTTTCTTTGTTTTGTTACTCTTCTCTAGCTGTTTTTGACTAGTTAATTGGCAGAGACAGGACCACCCTTCCATCACTTTTTCTCAAAACAGCAACATTATAGAAGGCAAGGAGGAGTTAATAATGTGAGACTTGCTTTGTAAAAGAATACTGTTGGTCATTTTCAGGAAAAAAAAGTCACATTCACTCCCAGAGGCCCATGGGAACCATGGCAGCATCAGGGGTGGTAGAATGAACATGAGTTTTGTACAGAGGCAGACCTGAGTGGAACTCTGGCTGCACAGGCAAGGCTTTTTCATCCTTTTATGCCTTCCTAGTCCTGTCTGTAAATGGCGATAGTAGTGGTTGCCTCACAGGCAGAGGGTTAGGAGGCCTCAGGTGGGAGGATAACAGCATAGAAGGTGCTTAGGGAATGTCCTCCTTGCACTGCCCTTTGCAGAATAGCAAGACAACAGTAAATGCACCATTCATTACACTCAATGCTGTTACTTGTGGGTTTATCTCCTATTTATTTTCTTAATTAAAACAATTTTCTTTTAATTTTTGTACAGTCAGAGTCTCAGTATGTTGCCCAGACTGGTCTCAAACTTCTGTCTTCAAGTGATCCTCCTGCCTTGGCCTCCCAAAGTGCTGAGATTACAGGCGTGAGCCACCACACCCAGCCTTGGTTTTCTCTTCTTTTTTTTTTTTTTTTTTTTTTTTTGAGACAGAGTTTCGCTCTCGTTACCCAGGCTGGAGTGCAATGGCGCGATCTCGGCTTACTGCAACCTCTGCCTCCTGGGTTCAGGCAATTCTCCTGCCTCAGCCTCCTGAGTAGCTGGGATTGCAGGCATGCGCCACCATGCCCGGCTAATTTTTTGTATTTTTAGTAGAGACGGGGTTTCACCATGTTGACCAGGATGGTCTCGATCTCTTGACCTCGTGATCCACCCGCCTCGGCCTCCCAAAGTGCTGTACATTCTCTTCATTTTTAAAATACACATTACACAAGCAGTTACTGAAATAAGGGTCCACGTGCCAGGGTGGCAGTTACTGATGGTTCTCAGCATGTCAGCACCGTGAAAGTGATCTCAGCTGCTTATTAACTTGATCACTTTCCTGATACTCAAATTTCTCAAAAGTAGACACAGACTAGGATGTGCTGTTTTGCCTAAAATCTTGTGAATTAATCTTGACCTGACATGTTAAGAGATTGCCTGGAAATAAATGCTAAAACTGAGATGAGTCACCTAAAATTTCAATTTTTAGACACAATGGAAAACACAAGTTTTCTTAAGCAGTCTTCTGGGCAGGTTTTCCTTCTGGCCGAGTTAAAAACTCTGCTTAAAAAAATATATCCTCTTCGAGGAAGTTGGCATGACTGCTGTGAGTAGGGTGAATCCTTGAAAGGAAAGTCCCGGTGGTTTCTAGATTGTCAGTAGCCTATACCAGGTAGAGGTGTCTGTTTATAGTGGATGGAATAAGTCACCAGATATCGGGGCATTGGAGCAACTGGATTAACGTTCAGGTTTTATCTAACTGTGATTGCAGTGAAAATAGGGTATCTTTACTCTTTAGAAAAACAAAAAACGAGAAGATTTTTTTCCCTCCAAAACCTCTTTTAGACTTCAGTTTGTGCGCTATAATTAGAAAACCTACAATTGTGAGCAGGTTTTTTCTTCTTTTGTCCCTATTATCATTTTTATCATTTCCTCACTGGGACACAGGTGGACAGCAGACTGTGTCCTCATCTTTGAGATAAGAAGGTATAAATGTAAGTGTTGGCAGATATACAGATAACTCAGTCAAGTCCTGACCTAATGCTTTGTAGTTTCAGGGCCATTTCTTGCATTACCAAGTATCTCAATGGGGGCTAGAGAGCAAAGGGGCACAGAAATGGCTAAGCAGCTCTTAGAAACTATGCTTTCAAAAAAGCTTGATATACAAATTTTGTTTTTGCTGCGATTAGGTTCTGAGTTGGGGAATGGCAGTGTCATGAGGTTATTTAAAAATTAAATTTTAAATAATTGTATTTAGTGTCTGCTCCAGAGTTTGTTTTGCTTTGCCTGGAGAAGGAGAGTAGAAGGGCCAGCTAGAAATGAGATGGTGAAGAAGGCATTGTGGTTTTAGCACCCTGTCCAGCCTCAACATTTATCGGCCCCATATGTCACCTGCATGGCTACCTTTCCATGAGTCTGCCTGAGTGAGTCAGCCATCTGCATTCTACAGTGATGAGTTCCAAAAATCGAGGTGCAGGAATGCACTAGTTCTTTCCCATAGTTTGCATTTAAACTATGTGAAACATTGACGTGTGCCCTTCAGACCGGCTTCACAGGCAGGGTTCTGAGATGTGGTATGGTTGCCAGTGGATAGATTTTCAACTTTGTCCGTGTTGTTGACAAGTGGGGATCTCATTAGTTTTATGGATTAAAAATACATTAGTTAAAGTGTCGGGCAGAGTATATGAATGCCCAATTGGACTGTAGCAAAAAGTACAGCACAGGGTGATGGCTTAATTGATACCAGGTGTAGATAGAGGAGGCACACAGATGTGATGGGGTGCGTCGTTACCTAATTGTTTTAATGTTCACCGAGAAGTTAATTGTCAGTGTGGAGTGTGCTAGTAAATTAGGTTCCTATTGCCTTAGTGTAACTGAGGATAAATGAGGTGTCACGAGTTTCCAATCTGTACCTCTGACACAAACACTTTTTCCTGCAGGGAGGAGAAAGTTCCCAAGGGGAATCAGCATGGCAGCTGAAGAAATCCATTTGAATAATGTGCTTTATTTTTACGTTAGGGAAACCTGTCTTGCTTTGCTGTATGCATGAGTAGGTTTTCCTTTCAGTTTTGCTGCTGGTGGTTTCAGGGTTTGGACTTGTTGGCAGAAAAGTTGCTTGGAGGTCTCAGGATTCATCAAGGCTTCTGTGAGTAGTATTTGGTAGCATTGACAGGGCAGCATTTTATTAAACTTGCTTTTTTTTTTCATAGTTTCTGAGGTTACTTTCCAGAATATGTTAGTAGATGTGAACAACCATTACTGTTAAATTGCTAAATAAAAGTCAAATTCTTGGAGCAAGACTGGAAAAACTGGTTTTTAACCTTATAGAAGTGGCTGGGTCTTTGCTACCTCAGTCTTGAGTGGGTGTTTGGAGCATGAAATAGACACATCACTTGTGCTGAATGATTAGGATAAAGCAATAGAGTCCCAGTCTTGATGTTTTCTTTCGATGCCACTGGGTGCTCTCTGAGGATCAGTCAGTCCATCTACTTACATTGTAAGTTCTTATGTGAAGTTATGGCTTCATAATTGTATTGGAATGTTTATTTTGGTTTTATTTTAAAAGAATATATTGGCCTCTCCCATCCAGGAAATGCAAACACTTTGCCAATTATCTAGTTACCTTGAGGCCATTGAGCTACGGCAGGGAAAGATCCTGGTGTGTGTTTAATAAAACATGGTTCCCAGAGTTAGGAAATTGTGCTCAGAATTTGTCTCAGAATGCACATAGGCTGCAATATCGGAAGATCTGCCATTCCTTTTTTCTTCTGACCAGCTCTTCTGCTGTCATAGCCATTCTATTCTGTCATCCTGTTAGTGCAAGTTAGATGTGACCCTCAGGAAGCATATATTAATAAATAGCAGTTTGCTTGTTGCCAGCGACGGTGCCCTCTGAGATTTGGTGTTCTCATGGAATTCCAGATTTTCGTGAGAGGGAGAGTCCCTTCTTGTGGAGTATATGGTTTCTCTGTTCTTGCCCCTCATCTAATCATCTCATGTACTTTCTGTATAAAAGTCATGCTAGTTCTGCCCATTTCTGGACCCTCTTTATGTTTCTGATGGTGAGCATTGTAGGAGGATCTTTTCTTTTAGACTTGTCAGATATGCTTCTCTCTGTATTGTTTTACTTGACTCTGTACCCATAAGTGTGCGCCACACATAAGTGTAGAAAATCATTTGATTTTAGAATTTTAGTTTGTTTTGAAAACAGTGTGTTGTCAGCTGATTTGCCCAGGCTTGTAATGTCCTCTGTGGTCTGTATAACTCCTATTTTGAGTTTCTGTAGAAGACATAAATGAAGTGAATTTTGTTTATTTCTTGAAAAAAATTTTAAAACAAAGGAAAACTTACATACAGTCTATAAATCTCAGTCCTTGGGACATTTGTAATAGAAGTCTGCCCAACATTTACAGTCTTTAAAAAATCCTGGCAGATTTAAATTTTGCCAGCTGCAAGGTGAAATAGAACATTGGGTTTCTTGGCAGGAATTAGAGTATATCAGTCAGTATAGTAACACTGGTTCTCAATAATGATCAAAATGCTGATTCTCGATTACATATTTATTTGGCAAATAAATATTTGAAAAACGAATTCTACTTGATGAATGCTGTTTGGTAGATTAAAATCTTTCAAAACATGAACTCTGCAGTGGCAAATGGGGTCTGTAGGATGATTACCTGCGGTGATGGGCATCCCGTGAACCTTGTGCATACCTGGGCTGCTTTATCACTCTCTGCTGAGGTCTTTTTCAGTGTTAATTTTGGGATTTGAGTGGCAAGGCAGGAATTTGGGACTATTCCTAGTTCATTTTAAAGTAGATTTTAAAATGTTCATTTTAAAAAAAATTACACGTTTCTGTTTTTGGTATGGAAGGCATCTAACCTGATAAAGCAAGGCATTCGTTAGGAGGTGGGTCAGAGAAACCATGCGTTAGGTATTGTGTCACATTAGAATATTATGCGCAGTAGTTTAAAAGAGCCAGGGTGGATTTTAAATAAGTTTTTGGGTACAGGTGTTCTATATATGTAAACTTGAGTTTAAAAATCACTCTTCTGGGAGGGGAGGCACTTTGACTGTAATAGGAATCATCAGGTGGTGGACGGAGCCACTTGGCCTCAGGCAAATCACCTCTGTCTCTGGGCATCCTAGTCCTCCAGATTAAAGGAGCAGGAGGAGGAGGAACGACATGTCTCAAAGGTTGCTTTGGCCTCTTGTCAGGTTTGATTCTAATTATTTTCTGTGTTTAGAATGCATGACCAATTTTATTTTTTTGATTTTGATTTTTAATTTTTTTATTATTTTTGAGACAGTCTCTGTCACCCAGGCTGGAGTTCAGTGGCACGATCTCTGCTCATTGCAACCTCCGCACCCTGGGTTCAGGCTATTCTCGTGCCTCAGCCTCCTGACTAGCTGGATTTACCGGCGTCTCCCACCACACTCGGCTAAGTTTTGTTTTTGTTTTTTTCCTTTTGTTTAGTACAGACGGGGTTTCACCATGTTGGCCATGCTTGTCTTGAACTCCTGTCCTCAGGTGATCTGTCCACCTCGGCCTCCCAAAGTGCTAGAATTACAGGCATGTACCACTGCGCCTGGCCTCATGATCATTTTTAAATAACTTAATGCAAAGCAACTTCTATTTTATTCTTTTGCAACTGGTGTCCTCATAAATGTTGCCTCGATTTATTAGATATGGACCCAGACAACCTAGCATTCAAAATTTTGAAGGATCAACATGACATTCAGTCAATACCCAGGTTAATCTCTGAATTCTTAAAATATGTAAAAAGTAGCTCTTAATGGCCATCAAAATGATTGTATTCTACCCTGGAGCCATAAGCAACACACAGTAGGGGTTGCATGAGGAGAAATCACAGCTTGAGGGAAGAATACCTCAAGAAATGCAGTACCCACAAAGTCACTTTTGGGTTTCTGGGAACAAATGAGGTAATCATGAAGGTAAGGGTCCCCCAGGCAGTAGTTTAAAAACTAGAATGGTTGCTGTTGCTGCCAGTGAAGCTCATTAGGCTGGAACTATTTGCTCATATCAAGAACAACAATGAAAGCAGCTTCAGGGCTGGAAGAAGTCAGGGGCAATTATACACAGAAATTTGGGTTCATGGGAACAAGGGGAAAGGAAGCATCTGTTTTTGGTGGGATAGGCTTTAAGTAGAAAGCTTACTGGGCTTCCAGGGATCCCGGGGTCTGACTGGCTCTCCTGGGCCTTTCCAGCCCACACTCTCCGCTGCCTTGTTTTGAGTCAATTTTACAGTGTCAAAGGTAGGATGAGGCATCTTGTTTTGTAACTTGTTGAAGTCTGCTGTTGAATGGGGCCCGTTTTCAGATAAGCAGTGGTGCTAATTACCAGCCCTATCCACATTCGGAGAAACTTTCAGAGCTTTTCAAAACCTATTCAGATTATAGGCTTCATTTAAGCTGCTCAAGCGGAAATTACAGTAGTAACTTTGAACACACAGACGCAGAGGCCTCAAAGCTTGACGGTCTTAAAGGTCCAGCTGTAGCAAGGTTATTGTTTCTAACAGGAATTGTATTGTTTCTAACAGGAACTGTATTGTTTCTAACAGAAGTGTAGTTTACTTTTACGTTCACAGTACCACTTGACATCATTAAACAAGACATTAAGAAGCTGTCTTGGAATGGCGGAATGGCCCCGTGGCTTGGATGCATAGTGCTGATGACAGCAGAAGGGCTTGGAAGGCTCTGGAGAGTGACTTTAACTTAAAACTGGGCAGCACACACTGACTCTATGCCCCATTTTGCTGGACACTTGGGCGGTTGTTAAGTTGAATAAGATAAAGCCCTGCCCTGGATGCTGCTCAGAGTCTGGAGGAGGAGACCATGGGGCTGAAATAACCTAGAAGAGAGAGGTGTATTTAAACACATTTCCCATGTGTGAGCAAGCAGCTGCTGCCCTGGCCCAGCTTTTCAGAGGGCATGTTAGCACCTTGCAAGAGTGAGGTCTCCTGCAGCCTTGTCAGGCTGTGAGTCTGGGTCGGAGGGGTTTTTAGCAGACATTTATCTAGGTAATTAGTTCAGGGATCCAGCCAGCTCACCTTTCGGCCCCAAACACTG
The DNA here is from genome assembly GCF_030222135.1 of Aotus nancymaae. NCBI lineage: Eukaryota > Metazoa > Chordata > Mammalia > Primates > Aotidae > Aotus > Aotus nancymaae. The sequence continues at coordinate 31,820,406 of NW_026988455.1, forward strand.
TGGTAAAGACATTACTTTGAGCTTCTCTATACTGAATTGCATTGGTCCCTCCCAGCTGCTTTTATCTAAGCCTCCTGGCATTTGTGTAGCTTGAAGACTCCTGAATAAAAGAGCCTAGCTCCTTTAGAGTCAGTCCCTGATGCGGGCCAAGAGGCTTCAGATTGCCTTCTGGTTCCCAGTTTTGATTTCCTCCTGGATGTGGTTGAGCTGGGAACAACACTCCCAATGGTAGGGTCCCTGGTTTTCAGGGGAGCTTTGAGGGCTGGCCACCTGGCTGATTACCTCTGCCTGGTTAGAAATGAAACTGAAGGCTTCTAAGAAGGTACCATAAAATACTTGCTCCTGTTGTATGCTGTTGCATTAGATGTGGTCTAACTTAAAGGTATCCTCCAGCCCCTTCTATTTTACACTGTGGCGGGGAAAGGTAGCATAATTGTCTGTTGGCCTTGGACACTGCCCTCTTAGTTCTCAGACATCCTTCAGAGATTGGGGTTATCTGGGCTTTGTGAAAGGATTTTTTTGCACAGCTCATTCAACATTGTTCAGGGCAGTAACACATCACTGAACAAATTGCCCCCTTGCATATGCTAATCCCACACTTAAAAGAACTCATTGTAACATGTTCTGATGCTTTAGCCTGAGGGGAGATGGGAATTGAAGGGATGTCAGATCATGTCATGTGACCCCAAAATATCTAAAATGCCTGTTTTCTTTGGGTCAACAGTTTGTACTCAGCATATGCGAATGAAAGTATCTTGTGTGGTTTGTGGAAAAGATTAGTCCTTGTTCCTGCTTTTGTGTGTGGGAGCTGGCCTTGCTATTGAAGATTCACTGGCTGAAATTCCCCCCTTGGGTCTTAAATTTCAGTGCTATTGGAGAGGAACACCAAGTCTTATTTTCAACAATAAATTAAAAGAATTCAAAAGAGTTCCTTTATTGTTGCTGTGGAAAATGTGATTTGCCTTTTAGGAAACCATGCTGTTAATCCCACTGCTTCCTTTGTGCCTTTTTAGAGTGGTACACATTGACTCTTACAGTTAAAGAAAATGTCTAATAGAGTAATCCCAAGATTTGCTCATAGGCCATTCATATTTCTGACCAGGAAGTAGCAGTGGAAAAGAATAAAAATGCATCCACATAGAAACACAGCAAGCTCCTATTTCTCAAACAGTAAATAGAACAGAAGCATAATTCCAAGAAGGCCTGAAGAATCCACCTAATGTTGGATGGTTTGATTGCAAAGTCAGGGCCTCCCCCCGCTTTTTTTTTTTTTGAGATGGAGTCTTGCCCTGTCGTCCAGGCTGGAGTGCAATGGCGTGGTCTTGGCTCACTGCACCCTCCGCCTTCCGGGTTCAAGAGATTCTCGTGCCTCAGTCTCCTGAGTAGCTGGGATTACAGGCGTGTACCACCACGCTCAGCTAATTTTTTGTTTTTTGGGTTGTTGTTTTTTTCTTTTTTGTATTTTTAGTAGAGACAGTGTTTCATCATGTTGGCCAGACTGGTCTCTAACTCCTGACCTTGTGATCCACCCGCTTCCGCCTCCCAAAGTGCTAAGATTACAGGCATGAGCCACCACACCTGGCCTAGGGTCTCCCTTTTAAGTTGTGTAAACATCTAGGAATGTTTGCCGTGAAAGTCTTTAGATGAGATGAATTAAATGGAATGAAAGGCTGTGTAGGCATCACCTTTCGAAAATAGTTCTCACATCAAGGTTGGGTTTTCATGTGTACAAAGAGGCTTGGGAAGAAATCTTTGATTAATTTTTTTTGTCTTGCAGAGTAATTCCCTCCTGGTCCCAGACAGTCTAAGAGGCACAGATAAACGCAGAAATGGGCCTGAATTTTCCAATGACATCAAGAAAAGGAAAGTGGATGATAAGGACTCCAGCCACTATGTAAGTAATTAAAGGACTTGAAATAATATTTGTTTGCTTACTGCTCACCTAAGTGAGTATCCAAGTATACTCTAAGATCTTAGTGATAATGCCATGTCCTTAAAAATAATAGCATAAAGAGGACAGGTTCTTAGACTGTAGGATATTATTTCCCTTTGAGGCTGTAAATTATGCTTCTGCTGGGCTGAGTGTTATGCTTTAGACTTCCTGCCTTTGTTACTCAAAAGGGAATGTGAACATACAGGGCCAGCTTTGTGGGCTGTGCGGTTCCTCAGGGCCCTGCTCTTGTTAGGAGTCCCCCCAGCCCCGCCCTCCCTTGGTGTAATGCTCTGATCTCACCATATTTGCAATCTCAAGTTTTACACAAGGTCTCTGCATTTTTCATCTTGTCCTGGACCCTGTAAATTTAGTAGCCACTCCTGCTACAATAGAGTAAAAATTCTAGTGTCACAGAAGCTGTTTGGATGCTGTTCTGGTAATATAGGATCATACTACTTCTCAAGGCAGAGTTTATCATCTTCCACAGTGAGCATTCTAGTGATCTAAGTTCATGGTAAAAATGGAAGAAACCCCAGAGGCCTCTTGTTTAAATTCTGTAGATGATGAGGTCACTCTACTGGTTGATGGAGTGAGGACTCTAGTCACAGATCCAGCTAAAACCACATGCAAAAGGAAATCAAACCAAGCCAGATAGCCATTGGCTCTGGTCTCAGGGTTATAAACATCGCAGCCGATGTATGACTTGGAGTTGCCTGTGTGTCCCTGATTGTCTGTTTCAGGATGGATGCATTCTCAGGAACAGTATGAAAGTAGAGTTGCTGAATTGGGGCTATGTCCCTGATGGCCTTAGAGGAAGAGATGTCTACTGTGCAGGCTAAGTGGAGGTCTAAACACTAGATAGAGGATAGTGTCTCCTGCTGGCTGGCCCAAGCCTATAGCTAATGATAGGTAACATCTTTTTGAGCACTACCTGGAGTTTGTGCCAGGTACCCTGTGATTTTCACATGGATTATTTCATTGAACTCTTGTAACATCCTGGTGATTTGTTGGAGGTCACAATTGGTGATAGATCCTGGCAGCAACCCAGCTCCAGTATTCCCGCTCTTCGACACTGTGCTAAGATGCCGAAACCCAGTCACCAGTATTGGATTATTTTACCAGAGATCCTCAAATTGGTTCACACTTTGCACTATGGTTTAATAACATAGTAAGAAACAAAGTTGTTGGTTCTCCCCACCCTAGCCCAACGCTTTTTGGCACATACCATTCTCCCCTTGTCTGTTGCCCAGAGCCAGTGTCCCATACCTGTACTTTCATTTGTGAGATTCAGTGTTAATAAGCAAGTTGGGGCTGGGCACGGTGGCTCAAGGCCGAGGTGGGTGGATTACCTGATGTCAGGGGTTCAAGACCAGCCTGGCCAACTTGGCAAAACCCTGTCTCTACTAAAAAATTAGCTGAGCATGGTTGGGCATCTGTATTCCCAGCAACTCTGGAGGCTGAGACAGGAGAATTGCATGAACCCAGGAGTTGAAGGTTGCAGTGAGCCAAGATGGTGCCACTGCACTCCAGCCTGGGCAACAGAGAGAGACTCCGTCTCAAAAAAAAAAAAAAAAAAAGGCAAATTGGAAGGTTTATGACATGCAGAAATTTGCTGATGTCGAATTCTGAATTGCTCTTCATGAGGCTGATGTGTATAGTAAGTTATTTAGTAATGAGTGCTCTAGTTATTTAGTAATGACTCTCCACACATGGCCCCAACCATCTACCCAACCAGACAAACCTAGTACATGCGGGTTACAAAACTACCATGCCAAACTGAATTGGGGCTACGTCCCTGATGGCCTTGGAGGAAGGTACAAACTACCAAGCTGGCATGGTAGTTTTGTAACTGCATGTACTAGGTTTATCTGGTTGGGTAGATGGTTACGGGCCATGTGTGGAGAGTATGTTGCAGAATCTGGGACAAAGCCCTCAGACCTTAGATCACTGATGACAGACATGTACTGTTCTGTGAAGCTTTATATTTGCAGAAGGGTCCAGTACAAAGCTAAGATTTAAGTTATAGTAAACTCACTTCAGAATTCCATTGTAATAAAGGAATTGATTGCTACTTTTTGCCAGTTCAGTCTGTATACTACATAGCCATTTTTTATAATTTTCTTTCTAAAAGAGAAACTCTTTTAGATTATATTTTTCACTACCACCTTTAATACTTGGAAACATTTGTGCTTTGCTGTGGGCTTTACCAAGAGAAAACAGATTTTTGTTAGTATTAGTTTTGTTCTTTATTGTATGAAAATATTTATTTCAATAGACTGTTACTTAGGATTACCCAGGCTTCCTCACTGGTTGTAATTTTAAGTTGTTACTAGTGAATTGCATGGTGCCCTTGTAACCGCGGCTAAAGTATATCTTATAACACACTATTGAAGAAAATAAATTGGGTCTCCCACGTGTAGTACTCTGGGTATGATTAGAAAACACATCATTTAAGACCTGAATTTAGAGTTGAGGGTAAACTTTCTAGCCTAGATTTGTGGGCCTACAGAAGGCCAATGTGGATTCTATTTGCGTTTGTATGTACTGATGTTTTTCAGATATTATTTCTATATTCTTCCTTGACAACAACATCAGTAAAAGCATAGTTTAGATCATAAATTAGGGACCTCTTCCTTTTCAAGAATTCAAACCCATTGAGTTGTCCTGCTTTTTCCATTTGCCTCCATTGTATAAAGTGTTAATCTGCCCTAAAGGACATGAGAACTTTTGGCTAAGAAAGTAGACTTTTTCAGCCTGCTTCAAACTTGATGTAGGGGTGATCGCATCATTAAATTGAACAGCCTTTATTTTATTTATTTATTTTTTGATACCGAATCTGGCTCTATCAGCCAGGCTGGAGTGCAGTGGCACACTCTCAGCTCACTGCAACCTGCACCTCCTGGGTTCGAATAATTCTTGTGTTTTAGCCACCTGAATAGCTGCAACTGAAGGCATGTACCACTATGCCTGGCTAATTTTTGTATTTTTGGTAGAGATGGGGGTTTCACCAGGCTGGCCAGGCTGGTCTTGAACTCCTGGCCTCAAGTGATCAACCCGCCTGTCTTGGTCTCCTAAAGTGCTGGGATTACAGGTGTGAGCCACCATGCCTGGATTAACAGCTTTTCCTAATTTTTTCCAAACCCATTGCTACCTTGGAGTTTCCTCTGATTAGTAAATATGATAGCTTTATGAAGGGACAATGAGAGCCCTATTGCAGGATGCCAATGCCCTTCAAATATTGCCATCTGTCATTTTTCCATCTTTCCAGAAATACTTCAAGCTGATCGCTAAAAAGGTTTATTTTTAATTTACTTGTTACTTAAGAGAAAAAGATTGGGTTTTGTTTGCTTATTCCATCCAGCAGCTAGCTTTGCTGGGAGGTGCAGGTGTTTTTTTTGTTTTGTTTTTTTGCAGTAACTTGTAATCCTATGGGAAAATGGTTTACCTTGACATCAAATGGAAAAACTCTGATACAAGGGTATGCAGATTTCAAATTAGAGATTTCGGCTCACAAGAGAAATTCAGCCATTGCAAACATTACTGGGCTCTTACAGTCTGCCAAGTATTTGCAACTTGCCTTCACCTGTAAACAAGTTGTGATTGGATAGTTGGTTTGCTACTGCTACAGAATTCCTGCCTGAAGCTTTGCATAGCCCCAGGTCAGCTGAGAAGAGGGGGAAGATGATATTAATTACTAGGGCTGGCAAACTGATAGAGAACCCACAGGCCTGGCCCAGGTAGTTTTTTAGTCTGTCTGCTACCAAGAACTATAGAAAGAAATCAAACTGTGCCTCAAACCCATTCTTAGCCTTTAGTAAATGGCATTAACGTTTCTTTTTTTCAGGACAGTGATGGTGACAAAAGCGATGACAACTTAGTTGTGGATGTGTCTAATGAGGTAACCATTTTTTTCATCAAAGTTTATCTTCAGAATGATTTGAATAATGTTATGAAAAAAAAATCTCACAGTGAATGAAGGAAGTAGAGCCCTTCAGTGAGGGATCTCTTATAACTTTTTACATTAAGAAGTTAATGGTTGCTCATATATGGAGCAATAATGGTCTAACTAACATAAAGTTTTATTTCCTTAAGGTATTTCCCCAGATATTTTAAATGCCTAAGTTGGATGTCTGGCTCCCCTTTCCTTCCAGTGCCCTCTAGGCAAAGTTCTTAAGCCTGAGGCACAAAGAGGGATATGACTGTGGGGTTGTTTTTTATGGCATGTTTGCGAGTATATTTGCAGATACCATGTTGCTCATTATAACATGGTATTGGTCACCTTGCGCACCCCCAACCTGAAGGACTTTGAGCACTGTCCTTTAATTAAAGAATGAGTGTGGAAAGGGAAAGTTCTGTCTGTTTCAAGCTAAATCACGACAACTTTTGATTATGCTTATTGAGGACCCTTCTTCTCCACGAGCAAGCCCTGCCCACTCTCCCAGGGAAAATGGAATTGACAAAAACCGCCTGCTCAAGAAGGATGCTTCTAGCAGTCCAGCTTCCACAGCCTCCTCGGGAAGTTCCACTTCTTTGAAATCCAAAGAAATGAGCTTGGTAGGTAAAGAAAACTGACACTTGCCTGTTTGGCAGTGTATTTTTCATTGTGGACTGGAGGACACTGAAGTATTTGAAACCTGGGGGGTTTGCTGCTTGAGGGTTGTATTTTTAAGAGTTTAATAGTGAAACTCATCCCAGCACTTTGAGAGGCCGAGGTAGGCAGATCACATGAGGTCAGGAGTTCAAGACCAGCCTGGCCAACATGGTGAAACCCCATCTCTACTAAAAATACAAAAATTAGCCGGGCATGGTGGCAGGAGCCTGTAGTCCTAGCTACTCAGGAGACTGAGACAGGAGAATCCCTTGAACCTGGGAGGCAGAGGTTGCAATGAGCCAAGATTGTGCCACCACACTCTAGCCTGGGTGACACTGAGACTCCATGTCAAAAAAAAAAAAAAAAAGTGAAACTCATCCTTCTGTTCTATGTCCCCATTCAGGGTTTACTTTTTCCTCTCGTCTCTTTTGGGGTCATGATTAGAGAGGGTGTACATGTGTCCGTGTTCCTTGTCTTTTTACTTGGGGCATATATCCTTGTCACACAGCTCTCTGAAACTTCCCAGTTGGCAAATGGTTCAGACTTCTGAGATTCTTTTTTATTTTTGAGATGGAGTCTCTGTCACCCAGGCTGGAGTGCAATGGTATGGTCTCAGCACATCGCAACCTCCGTCTCCTGGGTTCAAGCGATTCTCCTACCTCAGCCTCCCCAGTAGCTGAGATTACAGGTGCCCACCACCATGCCCGGCTAATTTTTGTATTTTTAGTAGAGACAGGGTTTCATGTTTGCAATGCTGGTCTTGAACTCCTGACCTCAGGCAATCTGCCCACCTTGGCCTCCCAAAGTACTGGGATTACAGGCATGAGCCATCGTGCCCGGTCTCAGACTTCTGACATTCTTAAGTTTTCATTTTCTTAAGTTGTCCATTTACCTAGTAGACTGATCCCTGATATTGGGGCATGTTGTGGAGCATGCCCCGATGTTATGAAATTGTCAGATCAGTGATGCAGAAAGGAGGCCCCAGGGGAATCCAGGAACTGGTGCATCAGAGCCCACTCATGTGCTCATTTATTCAAGCAACAAACTTTGTAGACTGCGTCATCTTTTAACAACATTTCATAACAAGCCTGCAGTTAATCCTTACCTGGTCCCTCCAGGCATTATCCTGTTTTACCAGTTGGGGGAATGAATAACTTCCTAAGGCTACACACCTGTGGCCCATGATCCAAGGCCAGAAAGAGCTCTCTTTAGCCTGTGCTCTTTGCCACACTGTAGTGGTTCTTGGACTGTGCTGTAAAGCACATGAAAGGTTGAAAGGCCAAGGAGGGTGCCCTGTAACCCCCTTACTGTCTAGATTCCTAAAGGCCCATTGCTGGTGTTCAGTCTCTGATCTGCACTGGGGGGTCCACTTTGGTTATGCAGGCAAGTGGGCAGTGACACTTAACTCCAAAGCGTTGTTCTTTTTAGGTATATTGGTAAGGCTAGTCCTGAGGCTTTTGTCTCTGAGATACGGTGCCAATCTCTCTCACCGTTTGTCTCAATCCCAGGGCTACCTAAAAAGGAGACTTGAAAAGGGGTCTTCCTGGGACTTTCTTGGCGGCTGGGGCATGTGTTTCTGAGTGCCTGGGAAATATTCTCTGGGTGGTCATCTTTCTAACTTGGCATAGACCCAAAGTCCACAAGCCTGATGGAAAATACTTTTAAAATAAAATCTGCGGAGGAAGAAGTGTGATCATGTTCTGTGTCTCTAGCTCGAGTTTTAATTCTGGCAGGAAGAGGAAAGGTCAACATTTCTCGCTCACAAGTTAATGCTGTCAACATTGTGTGGATTTATGAAAATTGGCTGAGGGAGTAGCTAGAAGGTGCCCAGTGTCCCAGCTGCTGTTGTGATAAATTGTGTAATATGGCTTGGATTAAAAATAATACTCATTTAATTTGTTTAATGACACCAGCATGAAAAAGCCAGCACGCCTGTTCTGAAATCCAGCACACCAACGCCTCGGAGCGACATGCCAACGCCGGGCACCAGCGCCACTCCAGGCCTCCGTCCAGGCCTCGGCAAGCCTCCAGCCATAGACCCCCTCGTTAACCAAGCGGGTAGAGCATCGCCTCTCATTGGGCTTTGTTTGGTTTCTCCCATTCCCAGCTTGATTTGTTGTCTGTTAATCTTGTGACGCAATTGCCCCACAAATATGAAATGTACTTGTGGCCACCCTCCTTCCTATCTCGGAAAAAGCCATGATAAGAAACAGATGTTTGTCCCTGGGTTTCAGCAGCTGCAGTCTGTTCAGTCTCCAACTGTTTACCTTCAGCTTTTCTTTTCTTTTTAAATATTTCAAATCCTAGGGACTTTAGTAAAGTTTCTGATAATTATTTTGAACACAAACCTCCCTACCTAACTAGCATTGTGTGTCTGACTTTGCTATTATTGGCTGAAACAGTGGTTTGGCCGGCCCAACTGTGCTCCTTGCAAACTGTAGTTGGCTGGTTTTCTGCTTGGGGAGGCTTCAGGAATCAGTGTTCTGCCCTTCAGTAGAAATTAGGAGGGTTTCCCTGTGACTCCAGCCCTTAAAAAACTCATAATTTGCAACCTGACATTCCCCAGTGGGAAAGGAAAAAAAGCAACAACCTGGGCCCAAAGGAAAATAGGCAACAAAATATTCCTCCTAAACCCGTGCTTTGGTTTACATAAATCCAGGATTGGGTTTTCATTTGGAATTGGTACCAGGGAATGGAAAGTTCGGACTGAAAGAGAAATCTTGGATTTTATCGAGCAAATCTTCTTTTGAGATTAAGTCAGGTAAACACTTAGTGTCTGTGCCTTGGTTTGCCCTCTGTAAATTGGGTATGGTAATACGCTTAATTCCCCTGGCTTCCCGGTGCTGCCACTTACATGAATGAGAAAATGTGTGGGTTTTGCTTCCCCTGGAGTCTTTCTTTCCTGGAGATGAATTGCGCCCTGGGGAAGGAGGGATCCAGTGTATAAATTGGAGTTGATTTCCCCCCGCCCCCAGAAGCCTTCCCTGTTTTTCTCTGCCCATGAGATGAGTGATGCTAACAAATGATGAGGCCAGGATTGCTGGTCATGTTTGATGGAGTGGGTCAGTTGAGTGATGTGTGGTTTGTGTTTCCTTTCAGCAGCTGGCTTGAGGACACCCCTGGCAGTGCCCGGCCCATACCCTGCTCCTTTTGGGATGGTCCCCCACGCTGGCATGAACGGCGAGCTGACCAGCCCAGGTGCCGCCTACGCCAGTTTACACAACATGTCACCCCAGATGAGTGCTGCAGCTGCCGCGGCTGCTGTGGTGGCCTATGGGCGCTCCCCCATGGTAGGCTGCTGTTGGGTGGGCTCTGGTTGGGATAGGAACACTGCATACTCCATTGAGCGCTGTTAGGTTCAGGGCCAGGCCTCTCCTCGCCGCATGGGCAGGAGCAGCCAGCCCCACACACCTCGGAGACAAAGACGCCCAGTGTCCCAGCTGCACACTCGCCTTCCTCTGTCAGCCTTCATCAGCACGCTGCTCCATTAAGTGAGGGCCAAATGCTTTTTGTTTTACTGTTTTTGTGGATGAAAAAGGCAGTGTTTAGAAGCTCCTTCAGTGGTTCAGGGGACATCTGGTTTTCTCCCACCAAAGTAGATTTTTTTTATTTGAAGACGATGAAATAATTCAAGTGGTTCACAGAAGGCTTTTCATTCGTTTTCTTAAGTTTTTTTTTTCTTTCTCATCATTAAACCTTAGAAAAAAATGTCTGAGAAGCCATCGTTTTCTCTTTCTATGCCTGTGTTACCCTTTAAACCCAAAAGCATGACTTACATATAAGCAGCAATCTCTGTAAACAAACTGGTAGAATTCTGGACAGTCTGAACCAAGGGGCAGTCTGTCTCTCGTCTGTTTGCCCTGCCTCTTGGCACTGTGCAAATGGCCTACTTTTTAACCAAGAAGACATAAAACTGCATTTGAAGGGTAAGATTGGCTGTGCGATCACGGATTGCATGAAGGGTATAAAGTCTCGTAGTCGTTTCTCTTGGCTGTTTGAAATATGTCCTGTACCTTTCTCTCTTGTCCCCTGTTCACATAGCATTACCTCCACTAGTTTGCAGTGACATTAAGGTTCATTGGTTTTTCCTTATATTGCACTTGTAGGAGAGGCTGTGCAGTCGCGGGCAAAAGTGTTCAAAGTAAGGTGGTCAACTGAGAGACTAGATGCTGTCCTTACGCTGCACAAAGTGGGGAATCCATGTATGAATCCTTAAGCATTAAATTAGACCCATGGTATGCAACTGGGGATGATTTTGTCCCTTGGGAACATTTAATAATATCTGGAGACAATTTTGATTATCATAACTGGGGACAGGGTCGGGGGCAGATGTAGATTCCTTTTGGCACAGAAATAGTAGGGGCCAGGAATGCTGTTCAACATCCTGCAGTGCTCAGGACAGCCTCCAACAAAGAAAAAAACTGTTTGGCCCAAAATGACCATACTGCTGAGGCTGAGAAATCCTAATACAACACATTGCTCTGTGAACTTGCTTGCAAGTCTAAGGGAAGTGTTTACCATGGGGAGATGGTTCTCAGAATACAAGTAGATCACATCTCCTCTCCACCTCCCAAAAAGGAAGCGGGTCTTGTGGTGTTCAGGGGTGCTACCTCTTGCATTGTAATCAAAAAGAAAAACACTAGGCCACGTTACTGTTCCCATTTATGTTGCTTTAGGGATGTATGAGGGTTTTTTTATTTATTTATTTATTTATTTTTTTGAGACGGAGTCTTGCTCTGTTGCCCAGGCTGGAGTGCGATGGCACGATCTCGGCTCACTGCCACCTCTGCCTCCCAGGTTCAAGTGATTCTCCTCCCTCAGCTTCCCAAGTAGCTGGGATTACAGGCGCCTGCCACCATGCCTGGCTGATTTTTGTATTTTTAGTAGAGACGGGGTTTTACCACGTTGGCCAGGCCAGACCAGGCCATCTGCCTGCCTCAGCCTCCCAAAGTGCTGGGATTACGGGCATGAGCCACTGCACCCGGTGGGATCTGAGTTTCTAATGAAAGATATTGATGTTCACAAGGTGCCTGCTGCAATAAACTGAGTCTGCAATGTCTTATTTTTGTTTCCAGGTGGGTTTTGATCCTCCCCCTCACATGAGAGTACCTACCATTCCTCCAAACCTGGCAGGAATCCCTGGGGGAAAACCGTAAGTACCTCAAAAACCTTAGTTTTGGTTTAAAGGTGGTTATTCAGTCATTGGTATTAGCAGACTAGAATTCCAAAGGGAGTACAGGCTTGGGTGTTTCCAAGGAGATTTCTGGTGTCTTTTCCTGAGGATTAACACTTTCTATAAATAGGCAGCTTGTAGGTGTCATGCCTCTGTCTTCTCCCTGGGGGTGATCTCCTAAGTTTAGTTATTTCTGGAGAGAAACTGTTGGAGATGAGGACGAGTGGGAGGAGAGCGCTGGAGGTGGTCGGCCCTCCTCGCTTGACCCTTCAGAAAGCGGCTCTGCTCTGCCATTTGGTTAGAGGGCAGCTGCTGGAGATTTCCAACTGTGCTGTGCTGTGGGCACTCAGCTGTCACGAACTCTTGCAGCCTCAGATATTTGAAATGTGTCATCTCTTTACCCAGCTCAGTGCCACCTTTTTCTTATTTTGGTGGAAACGAGAGTTATTTGAAGGGCAGGTTGTGTTGGATGCCAACACCCCAGGTTTACCCCCAAGTAAAGTTTTGATGAGTACTCTGAGAGATCTAGAATTATAAAAAGCAAAGTGGCTTCGTGGGGAAGAAGGAGAAGTTATGGTTCAGTTTGTGTCTAGTGCACAAAAGCACTGGAATTTTAAAAACTCAGTTGAGTATTCTTCCTGGGTCACTTAAAAAATGGCTTCCTTTTCATAATGTTAGTCATTAGAAGTGTGATTTCAAAGAATTTCTGACGTTCTCAGATTTTTTAAACAGCAGAATTGAAATGTGAAGGTCTGTTTCACTTAGTAGCAAAACTGCCTTTTCCTAAGATAGAAAATGGCAGAGGCCAGGTGCAGTGGCGCACGCCTGTAATCCTAGCACTTTGGTAGGCCAAGGCAGGTGGACCACCTGAGGTTGGGAGTTTGAGACCAGCCTGGCCAATGTGGTGAAACCCCGTCTCTACAGAAAATACAAAAATCAGCCAGACGTGGTGGTGTGTGTCTGTATTCCCGGCTACTCAGGAGACTGAGGCTGGAGACTTGCTTGAACCTGGGTGGTGGAGTTTGCAGTGAGCCAAGATCACACCACTGTACTCCAGCTGGATGACAGAGCAAGACTCTGTCTCGAAAAGAAAAGAAAAGGGCAGGTCTTTGCAAATTATATTTTTATTTTATTTTTTGGGGACGGAGTTTTGCTCTTGTTGCCCAGGCTGGAGTGCAGTGGCGTGATCTCCGCTCACTGCAACCTCCATCTCCCACGTTCAGGTGATTCTCCTGTCTCAGACTTCTAAATAGCTGGGATTACAAACACATGCTGCCACGTCCGGCTAATTTTTGTATTTTTGGTAGAGATGGGTTTCATCATATTGGTCAGGCTAGTCTTGAACTCTTGATCTCAGGTGATCCGCCTGCCTTGGATCACAAAGTGCTGGGATTACAGGCTTGAACCACTGCACCCGGCTGATTTTTTTAAAATAGAGGTACTAGTGCTATATGTCTTAGACCTTCTGTTTGTTTTTGTCATATCCTTGCCTTCAGTGGTTGCTTTTAGCTTTTATCAGTACATCACTTGTGTGTCACATTAGTGAGTTTTTTATTTTTAGAAACAGGTTTTGCTCTGTTGCCCAGGCTGGAATGCAGAGGCGCAATCACAACTCATTGCAGCCTCGACCTCCTGGGCTCAAGCAGTCCTCCTGCCTTAGCTTCCTGAGTAGCCAATACTACTGGCATGTGTCACTACACCTGGCTGATTTTAAAATTTATTTTTGTAGAGACAGGGTCTCCCTATGTTGCCCAGGCTGATCTCAAACTCCTGGCCTCACATGATCCTCCTGCCTTGGCCTCCCAAAGTGCTTGCAGTCACCACTCCCAGCATGGTGAATTATTTTGAGCAGTCCACTCAGCTGCCTGGTCATCCTTGTGTGGTTTTGATAATAGCCTTGTTTCAAATAAACCACCAGCATGAGATAAAATTGAATTTCTTACCCTATCACCTGCTTTTTAGGAAACCCGATTCCCATTGCTCTACTTTTCATGCATTCTTATATCTATTTCACAGTAATTTGATTCATGATGAAATGAGGTTTTTGTCTACACTAGGAATCAGTAGCAATGTTAGGAATTTAAGATGACATCTGTGCCCAATGAAGAGCAGGGTTGGAGTCATGGGTAGCATTGCTCAGTGCTCACTTAGCTGGTAGTTTTCTTCCAGTTGAGTATCCATGAACTACTTATTACCTGGTGTGTTTTCATTGGAATTTGGGAATGTCCCCCTGCTTCCAGCCTGGGAGATCCTTGGGGCACTTGTGAGCATTTCTTACCTGTGGTATCAGCAGTGTTGTAGCTGTTGTGTTCTACTGATTGGTGAGTGGATAAAGGTCAAACCAGTAAAGTTGTGATGAGAAACAGTAATACCAGTAACTGATGAACCTCCGGTGGAATAACAGGCAAATAAGGCCAAGTTCAGCTGACCCTTAGGGAAAGCTAGCTTCAAGAGTTAGAGGTACGGGGAGTGTGTTCAGCTGCTAAGCCCCCACCTTGGGTGTAATAGGGGATGCAGTGGGGGAATACTGTGAGTAGAGCTATGAGCTGTGATGCTAGGGTGGAAGGCTGGTGGGTGGTCACAGTTAAATTGGACCCTGTTCCTTATATGTGTTTATGTGTGCTAACATGAGCTGATGTAAGGGAGTAGTAGTATCATGCTTATTAGAGTCAAGTATTCTCGTCCTTGGCTTGTGAGCACCTTGCATTTCTTTGTGTTCAAAGCCATGCAAACTAGAATCACAGTGTTCCTAAGGACGAGGACAGTGGACATGGTGGCCAAAGTTGTGAGACTCACATGGCAGGGTACTTTTCTCATGTTGGTCAAAATGGCCATTGGCCTTTGGATCTGAGCAATCATTGCTCTCTCTAAAATAATTAAAATCTCTCTCTTTTTTTGAGACACTGGGTCTCCCTTTGTTGCCCAGGCTGGTCTGGAACTCCTGGGCTCAAGTGATCCTCCTGCCTTGGCCTCCCAAAGTGCTGGCACTACAGGCATGAGCTGCAGTGCAGCCCAGCCTAAGGGATTCTTTCATGTTTGAGCCATATTATGTGAGGAAGATAGACAATATCAGAAGGAAAAATGAACTTTGCCATTGTTGCCAGGATCTGGGCTATATACAGTCTTACTGCCCATATTTACCTAATTAATTAGTATGAGAGGACTTGCTGTTATTATTTAGTAAAGTAATATTGCCTGAGGCAGTGCTGCTCAAACCATTTATGGTGACAGACCAGTTTTTTTCCCCAGTAAGTCAAAGATGGATACATTTGTAACATATAATACAAATGAATAGGAGGAAAAAGATACAAAATCCAGGTCCATTTTTTGTTGGACAGCCCTACACCCTCAGGTTGCTATCCCTCACTCTTGATGACTGCACTCCTCTCACTGCAAACAGTAGCCAGTGTTTGCTGACCACATGTTGAGTAGGGCTGGTCTGAGGCACTTAAGAGAAATGGGGAAAAACTCATGTGTCCAGGGTAGAGTGAACAAGGTGTTAAAGGTTATACAAATAATTCTCTGCAAAATACCCACGGAAAGAATGCTTGGGTGAGGCAGACGGAAGGCGCAGTTGCCATTCGTAGACTGAGTGTGAACTGTCAGGCTTTGTGTGTGATGCCAGGTGTGCTCCAGGAAAGAGGGTGCTCTCAGCCTTCTCTGCCCATGGGGGCTTGACTATGTGATTAAAAGAACTGTAAATATCCTGGTTAACTTGTGATATGTGCTCTTGAGGCAGAGCAGTGGGTGACAGGGAGACATGTAAAGAAGTGACCAAAATTAGGTTCAGAAAGACTTCCATAGGGTGAGTGCATACACTGAAGCTAAAGCGTGTGCAGGAAGGAATAAGTCTCCCAGGGTACCGGGGAGGGAAGGCAGCCTGTGTCGTGCACAGAGAGAGCTGGAGGGGTCCACATGCAGATGGATGAGTGCCTTCTAAGAGTGTTATAGTCAGAATAATTCAGTTGGGGCAGGAGGGACCTTAAAGTCTCTTTAGTATAAATGAGCATCCATGGTTGAAGTCTGCTAAGATAGCCTCGCCCAGTGACTATGTGCCTCTGACTGTGCGTGTCCAAGGATGGGGACCCACTGCTGCCCAGAGCAATGCATTTTCCATGGCTCTGTGAAAACTCTTCTAGCCCTTGAGCTGAATCTGTCTCCCTGGAACTTTGACCTATCAATCTTGGCCCTTCCTATCCCCAGAGACCACACAGCACACTGCTAATCCATCATCCTCATGGCAGCTCTTCGGTGTTCTGAGACCTCCACGCCACCCTGAGGCTTCTCTTCTGGCTAGAATTTGTCTGTCTTTAGCCCTGTCTTGTGGGCTGTGATTTAGGGCTCCCACATCACCTGCTCACTAAGATCCAGACCCTGTCGCTTCCTTTCTATTCACACTTTCACAGATTTCATTGTGATCTCCTACATAGGCGAAGGGGACCCCGCTGGGAGCACACAGCCTAGGATGGGGGAAGGAAAAATTCTCCTTTGCCCTCTCAGAGTTTGCAGCTGGGCCTGAGAATCATACTGACATAAGACAGGTTAACAGGAGAAAAGCATGCAAGACTTATTAAGATTTTTAGGTGTATATGGGAGTCTTCACAAGGAAATGAAGACCCAGAGAAGTGACCAGAGCAGACAGCTTGCATCACTTTTTTTTTTTTTTTTTTTTTTTTGAGACAAAGTCCCGTTCTGTCACCCTGGCTGGAGTGGAGTGGCCCAATCTCAGCTCACTGCAACCTCCACCTCCTGGGTTCAAGTGGTTCTCCTGCCTCAGCCTCCCTAGTAGCTGGGATTAACAGGCGTGCACCACCATGCCTGGCTGATTTTTGTATTTTTAGTAGAGATGGGGTTTCACCATGTTGGCCAGGCTGGTCTTGAATTCCTAACCTCAGGTGATCCACTCGCCTTGGCCTCCCAAAGTGCTGGGATTATAGGTGTGAGCCACCACGCCCAGCCTTGTATCACTTTTATACAAAGAAATAATAAATTTGTGATGACATGACAAGAAAAAGAAGTTTGGGCTAGAGGCAGTAAATTGTGGGGAAGTAACTAAGTGATACATATATTGGGGGAAAACTCGTGGGAGACAAAGGTTATTTTGGTAAGTTCATTTGTACATATCCCCTTTAGTGTTGATTCCCAGACTGATGATACAAGGCTGTTGTTCTGTTTCTGGTACAGGGAGGGCACCTTTCTCATGGGAAATTTTATGGCCTGTTTTTGTATAGAAAGGGAGAGGTCAGAAAGTCTTTCCTGGATCTCTCATTTCTCAAGTGTTTTCAGCTCAAAATAACCACTACACCAAAGGGGCATATTTTGTTGTGGTGTGTCCTGAACTCCTTCAAGGGAAACAAGAAGTTCAGGACATGCCACCCCAAAATATGCCCCTTAGGTATAGTGGTTATTTTGAGCTGAAAACACTTGAGAAACGAGAGATCCAGAAACAAAGGCAGAATTGTAGGCACCCTGAGGCTACCACAGAGCTGTTACAGAGGAACACTGTTCTAGAAAGCAAAAGACAGGGCATAGGAGACTGATCCCATTGGGGAGGGTCAAGCAGGGATTCCCTGCAGAAGCGTTTTCAGAGCTGCACTAACCCAATGGGGCCAGGGACTGAACCTCTGGATGGAGAGACCAGCATGTGCAGAGGTCCTGTGGCTTCACATTGTTGTCAGTCAAAGTGGAACAGAGCAAGATGGCTTCACTGCTGCCATTCCACACTCCTGTTTCTGGTGTTAAAATGACAAGATCTCAGTAGGGTTTCCCAACCACCCTGGCACTTTCCCTCCTCTCTCCTACCCACTCCAGCCTCCCCTAACTTCCTTCTCTTTGGTAAAGCATATATATATATGTAAAGCGTGTATATATGAACCGACATGGCATTCAAGGCCCCGCCGGTAATATCGCCCCAGCCTGCTTTTCTGGTGTCATGTCCTGTGTTCTTTACATCCTGTGCTAACCTAGTAGGTTGAGCCTCTGTTCCCTGATGACTCCAGCCCCTGCTCCCTGGAGCTGCTTTCCTTCTCAGTGCTCTTCATCTCTTCCTGTTGAAGTATTTTCTGTCCTCCAAAGCCCACTTACGTTGCTGCCTCCTTCATGAAGCCTTCATGGAAGCCTTCCCATCTATGGTCTCCCTCCAGATGCACCGTGAAACGTCTTTACGACGTTGCTCACACTTTGAGCTTGGATTATAATCGTGTACAAGCCATGTTTCTATCTGCTTGCTCCCCAGGAGGATGGAAGCTCCCGAAGTCTTGTCCCTTGAGCGTAGACATCCAGGAAAACAAATGTTCCTTGCCTTGAATAGGTGGGAGACGGGTCCAGGATTGTGTAAGACCCTGTGATTCATTCTTTTCTAAAGAAGACCCTTGTTTCGCATTTCAGAATTATTAAGTAATATTGGTTTATGGGAGGTAACCCTGAGCTTGTTTTCACACCCTCAAGGCTGGATTTAATTGGTATTGTTTAGTTCAGCTTAACTTGAATTCATTTTTAGTTTTAGGACATTTATTCCCCTGAGCTCTGTGGAGATCATTGGTAAGAGAAATTCCAAAGTTTAGTTAGACTTCTTTTTTTCTGGCACTGTAGCACTGCTGTTCTCCCTATAAATACCCAGGGGCTGTGCTCTACCTGCCTTATATATTAGCACCTACAGGTCAGTAATAACTCAGACTAATAATAGTTTGGCTTAAGAGTCTCGGGTAGTTACAGGTCCTTTCACCCTGTGTTTTAATGCCAGACATGTAATTTAGAAATCTTCTACCCACTTGTTTAGTGTTTAAATAAATCTTTAAAGTACCTTTTTGGTTTAGAGCCTAAAGGAAAAAGAAAATCCTGACTGCTTTTGGGGTAAAATTGCCTCATAGGAAAACATTTGAAGCAGTGATTAGAGACCCTTTCCAGGCTTTTAGCCAAGAAAAAGTTTCACTGGCCAGGGGCTTTCCCCTTTCACCCAACTTTTTCTGTTTCTGATTTTCTGGTTTCTGTGTTCATGTCTAGATTCCATAGTCACTTATTTAGTGGACTTAAAAATTGATTCAGCCCTCTTTTTATTTGATGGGGTTGTTTTAGTGTGGGTTCTCCAGAGAAATAGAACCAATCAGCTATAGATATGGATATAGGGAAAGAGTGATTAGGAGGGATTGACTCACATGGCTGTGTAGACTGCAAGCTGGAGGCCCAGGAAAGCCTGTGTAGTTCTACTCCAAGCTGAGGCCCGAGAACCAAGAGCACTGATGATGGAGAGCAGCAGTAGGTGGGTGTCCCAGCTCGAGCGAGGGCACATTTTCTCCTCCCCTGACTTTCTGCCCCGTCCAGGCCCTCAGTGATGCCACCTGCATGGGGAAGGGGACCTTCTTTACTCAGGCTACCTATTCAAATGCTAATCTCTTCTAAAAACAGCCTCACAGATACACCTAGAAATAAAGTTTTATCAGCCGCCCTGGCATCCCTTAGTCTAATCAAGTTGACATATAAAATTGACCATCACAGTGATATTTGGGTAGGTTTTTTTTTTTTCTTTTAAATGCTAAAAACAACATGCCCGCTCTGTTCCCTATTACTGCCACGTGGGTATTAGTTTAATTTCTGTTTTTCTACCTTCTGATGATATAGGAATATGTAGCTTTATTTTCTGAGATTAAGTTGAGCTGAGGCCCTTTCTTTTTAAAAAGAAAAATGACGTGGGGATCTCCAGGCTGACCTTGAACTCCTGAGCTCAGGTGATCCTCCTGCCTCAGCCTCCTGAGTAGCCGGGAGGACCTTCCTTTTGACGTCAGTTGTGTTTAGCTACAGTGATTCCTCCCTTTACTTCTCTCTCTCCCTCTTCACCTTGTCAGAAAGGACTTTTGGTTTATGGGATATAAATAGAGTGTGTATATTTCTTGTTTGGATAATGCTCGTGTTTGTCTGTAGTGGGTAGTTCCTTTGCTAGAATTTTTTAGTTTAGCTTTGAAATAGCAGTATATGAAGCCTCTTTTTGTTTTACTTTTCATCCAGGAATCTCTCCACTTGTATCTTTGTCCTATATAGGAGCCTCATTCCTGCCCCAGCACATTGAGAAGTTTGGAACCCTGTAATTGATGGAGGAAGTTAGGTCCTAGAACTCAGAATCTTAAATGTTGACTTTGGCTGGAATACCTCCTCGTTTATCAACTTAAGTCATCTCTTTCTTGTTTTCTTTGCTTGTAATCTTTTACATATCAATTTTAAGAAGTTTTATATTTCCTTTTAAAAAGTAAGTGAAAATAGAAGTGTATTCATCTAAATAAGGAAACAAAGAGTCTCCCAGCCTAATGCTTTGGAGTTTGCTACTTGTAAGTTAGTTGTTAATAAAGCCCTCCACTGATGTAGAAATGCTGTCTTCCAAATAAGGTAGGAATTATACCCTGTTCTGTATATTTGTTATTTAGAAGAATACAAGAATGGCCAAACTGGAAAAATTTTATAGATGTTGTGGGTTAGATGTGCAGACCCTCAAAAAAAATTGACAAAGGGAGCTTTTACCCGTAAGCAGGTAAATTCTACATTCTTCTCCTAAAATCTTAGAATAATAAGACTCTGATTTTCTTATGAGCCTCATGTCACTATTCCCCCAGCCACCACCTTTATTAGTTTTCAGGCTAAGAGTATCCTCTAGAATCATGAATTACATTATTCTCATCCATGCTAGAAGGAGCCCAGTTACCCCAGCCCTTACAGTCACACTCATGATGTCCACATCCCTCATGTTGCTTACGATGTGTGGGGTAGATGTCTCTGTCCTGGTGGGTCCCACATTATCCGTCTTGAGGGGATAACATCACAGGTACTGCTGACGTGGAAGGTAAGGTAAAGATTAACAGCTGCATTTTTGCAGCTGGGCTGACCTGGAGTTGGCTCTACCGCTTACTAGCTGGGTGGTTGTGGGCGAGGTACTTAGCCTGTCCTGTGCCACCTTCCCTCCTCTCTAAACAGTAAGGGATAGTGAGCCCCCTCCTGTGATGTGGCAAGCAAAGGTTGACTATAATGCGCTTCATAGTTCTCTTGAAGTACTTTCCCATGTGGCTTCATTACTTCACACCTCAGCAGTCCTGTTCATAGGCAAAGTTTTGTCAGGGTGCATTGTAAAAATAGGGAAAGGAGGCTCAAGTTAGTTAGACATGGTGCCCACATGTTAGTAGCCACTAAACTGAAGCAGGTGCTTGTGTCTCCTGACTTCTTGCACCTGACTGTGCGGGTCCTGCTTTCCAGGACCCAGATGCAGGATGGAGCTTGTTCTGCCACAGCTTGCTTGGGAAGGGCCCGGCATCCACTGGATTTAGCTGACTTAGGGAAAAGCCATGGATTTCACTGCATTATTGTCATTGCTTTCATTGTCTTTTTTGTGTTCTAAGTCAGCTCTCTAGAGACTGCTTTTCCTCCTTAGGAAAATTGCTACCATCTCATAGTGACATGTGGTATGATTGCTAGACATTGCCTGGGAAAAGTTGGCTAGCATAACCCAGGGGCTTAGAGAGGAATGCCCACCTTATTTTAGCACATTTTCCTTACCAGGGCAACTTTTCATGTCTTAACATGTAAGTGATGAGGTAATAGTAGACAACTTGTGGTGTTCTGATCCATTGATGGAGTGCCAGCTGGTGAAGCCTTCTGCCTACCCCTGAAGAACTCTGGAATAGGAAAGACAGAAATGTTCACAGTATGATAAATACTATGATAGAAGTTTGTAGGAAAAGTTAGGACCCTGGGAAAGAATCATCCAGGCTGGGGAGATTGTGGCAGGCAGAGGGAGAGAGGAAGCCACGTGTACTTAGGAGTGAGGCGGTGCTGTTCTATAGCAGGAGGGAACAGTTTGTGCGCAACTTGGAGATGTGACAGCGTGTGATATTTTAGGGGACTGGCCTGTTGTCCCATGTGGCTGGGAGTTTAAAGTCACATGAAGTAAGACTTGTTGGCACTAAATTGTAAAGGGCTTCATGTAAAGAGCTTGAAGAGCGAAGGAAGGTTTTTGACTCAATCAGATTTTTGATCCTTGTTAATATAGCTAACAGTTTCACATCCAGAGCAGTGAGTCCGTAGGCAGCGGGGCTTGACCACCGCCATCATCTCCAGGGTCTGTGGTTCTTCATTACTGTTTACTTGATTCTGCCACTGCAGTTCCTATTTCCAGCAAACCAGCAACCCTGTAAACACCTGTTTTCCTTTGACCACAGAACACAGCTTAGTTTTATTAAGAGGAGCCCGGTCTGCTCGGGGGAAAAAAACAGCCTGCCCCCGTGGAACAAGGTCTTGTTTTCCAGTTCACCGCGGCTGCGAAGGAGCCCCGTGGGGACTCTTGCTTTTAGTTCCTTCACCTCTGCTGTGTGCCCAGTAAATGAAGAGCCCCTTGCTCTGAATGGTTTTTTATTTCATTCAAGTTTTAAATCTGTGAACTCGAGTGGGCTTTATTCTTTTCAATTCTGACACCAGATTTCAGAATCAGAAGCGGTACTGGTCTGTAGGAGCTTGATTCAGAAAGCTAGGTGGGGACTGGGGCTCAGTTCTGAGGCTTTCTGAGATGTGCATGGGCTTTGCCATGTGTCCCCTCACAAGGGATCCAGGACTAACTTGCTGCCCCGCAGTTTGCCACGATTCTATCCAAACGTCCATCTTTTCTATTTGGGCGTTCGTTCTAGCCTTTGCTGAGTGCCATTTCCCCCACTGTCACCTTTGATGATTCACGAATTTTGTGTTTTTCGTTGACTTGTCACTGCCCTTGTGCTTTCCTGATCCCCACCCTGTGTCTTCCTCCCTTTCCGCGTTCCCTGACCCACATTCTTGTCCACTGGTTGAGATAAAAGGGCTCAATTCAACATATCTTCACTTTCCTTTTTTTAAAGTTGTGGTGGTTCAGTAACAATACTGTCATTTCCTGAAGACTCACTGCAGGTGTCAAGTGCTGTGTTAAGTGTTTTGCAGCTGTTATCACTTTAATCCTTACAGCAACCCCTGCAGACCTCTATATTTTATTATTATTTCTGTCTTATGGATCACGAAACGGACGCATTCTAGACTGCAGGCTGGCTGATTGGCAAGACTGCAGTTGATGTGACCAGAGAATCAGAGGTTCATTTAATAGCAAAGTTTGGACACTTGATTTGGCTGTGGACCTAATCTAATGTGTTAACTGGTTAATAGCTTTCATCTTGACTTTTTCTTGAATAACTAAATGAATCTAAACTTTAAAAATTTAAATATCATACACATACAGAAAAGTGCATGAATCGTATATGTCTGGCTCAGTGACTTGTCACCAAAGGCAGCCACCTGTGTAACCAGTCCTTGGATCAAGGAACAGAGCAGGATCATTGCCCAGAAACCCCTCCCATGCCCCTTGCAGTCACCAAGGTTAACCACCACCTTTACTTTCAATACTGCAGATGAATTTTGCCTGTGTATGAAATTCCAGAAATGCAGTCATTTCCATGTGCATTCTTTTGTATCTGGCTTCATTCTGAATTCAGGTGTGAGCGATATTTATGAATACTCACTATCTATCTGGTTATACATTCATTGTATACAGTCTTTTCATACAATCTGTTTAGACAGTCTTTCTGATTGTTTTACTTTTCTTAGTTCCTCAACCAGTAGAGAAGGTTGTGCTTCCTTCTGGGATCTCTTCACCATCGTCATGATGAGCCCTCAGGGTGGCCTTTTATCAAGAAGCTCTGTTATTATTGTAGGTGAATAACCTCCCCCGCCTCGTGTTTTCCTTCTACTTGATCTCTCCTAAAGACCCATCCGCCCTTTGTGTTGCTCTGGTATGTTCATTTGATTTGGCTCTTCAGCACAGCAGGCAGCACCAGCTTCCTCCTAGGCCTCCTGTGACTGATGTATTAACATCCATATGGGTTTCCCCTGGGACGGATGCGTGTTCACAGCTTCTGACAGAAGCTCGCTGCGCTGCGAATCAATTTTAAATTGCCTCCGTATGATGATCACGGGCCTCCTGTGCAGTTTAAAGAAGAGGACACCTGGGAGAGAAGTGGGTGTCTTCCAAAGATCAGCAGACACATCTCCTGTCTGGTTCTTGGTGCATCTATTTAATCTGGAACATTTAACTCTATCATAAGCAGGTTTCCAGTTGAAGGAAGATAAAATTTCCTTCCTCTGAAAAATCTGGGATTGCTGAAAAGGGTGCCTGATAGAAACCTGGCCTTACCTGGAGGCACCCAGCTTGATTTGTGGTACACAGAGAGAAACTAATCTTCACGTGTGTCATTTCTTTCATAGCACTGACATCTTTGAGAAGCAGTTTCCCCCCTTAACCACCATCCTTATAAATTATGTGCAACCCAATTGTTTTATTTTATGGAAATTTACTTGACATTTCTTCAGTATCATCTGGATTTTTTTTTGTTTGTTTTTGGACCCAGAGCATGGACCCTGATTCTGGGTCATAGAACTTGCTACTGGACTTTGTTTGTTGAGCATTCTTCAAAGCCTAGAATTCTTGTAGAACTCGAATAGACTGAAACTCCCACAGTTCTGTGGCAACCTTCAAGGGCAACAAAATACTATTTGATTATGACTCAAAATATCCCATAGTAAGTGGCATAGGTTCCTGTTCAACTAACTATAATATGTATGTTGAAATACCTTGTGGACTTGATATATTGCTAAGGACACCAAATAATCCTGTTGGATAAAAAATGAGATTTAGTGGTTTGGCGATGTGAGGGCTTTGCACTATATTGTTTTTGTGTGCATATTTATTTCCCAGGACAGTCTCCATGGTTCCCAATATATGTGCTAATTCATTCAAATTAAGAGTAACATTAAGGATTTGGGCCAAATAGCTATTTACTGTTAGTTACTGGAACCGATTTGCCAGCAGATAACAGATTGAGATTGTGTCCTGTGGTTGAGTGGAGGGGAAGTTTAAAAGTCTTCATGTGTTTTATGTTTTGCTTTTAAGGAGGGAAGATAATAGCATGCATTTTATTTTCAAGCAAATGTATGTGGGTTTTAAGTGCAGGGTAGTAGAGACCTGGCATAATCGGTTTTCAGTTTTGTGCTTGCTGAGTTACTTTACCGAATTTGACTTTGTATTAAAATGAAAATTTAAGCTCTGTGTTAGTACTCATGATGTTTACATTGTATGTAAAGCTGCCAATGAGAAGCTCCAGAAAGGGCCCACACTTTCTTGAGGGTTATGGGAAGGAGGAAACAGTGCACACTTCACTTACTGTTTATGGTTTGAACTTCTAGATCTCCTAGTGATTTCAGGTTAAGAAAGTGGAAGTAGTGGTCTTCAAAGTAGAACGTGCATAATTTTATCAGTTGATGTAGAGTAAAAACATTAGCACTAATGTTTCTTCTATCCTCTAAAGTGTCTTTTCTTTGTCCGTGTTTTATCATGTCCATGGGATCTTAGCTTTTGGAGTTTAAACTGAGTTCATTGGAGGAAAAAATATGCTTTGAATTTTGGTGTGGAAATAGAAGTGGGCAACTAGAATTCAGTTTGTTTGTATTTAATAGGAGAATTAAATAATGTGGAAGTTTATTTCTCTCTCCCATAAAAGACACTGGCTCTCAGCAGGTCATGGCAGGTATGATACCCCCATAGCGTCACCAGGACCTCTGCATCCTGTCTGTTCTGTCTCCCCCAGCAACTGATTTCTATCTTTGAAATCACCTTGTGGCCCAGAGGGGCCATAGGAGCACCATTCTTCTTACTCTTAGTTCAGGCAGTGGGAAGGAAGAAGAGAAGAGGGCAGGTATGCTCCCTGCCTATTTATTTTTGAGAGCAGTTATAAGTTCTCGGCAAAATAGAGTGGAAAGTACAGAGAGTTCCCATATCCCCCATCCCTCTTCTCTCTTTCAAGTTCAGAACTTCCTCAAAATGACATCAAACAGCTTCTTCCTGCACCTCACTGGTCAGAACATGGGCACGCCGGACTAAAGGAGAGCGGGGAAGAATAGTCTTTTAGCTGGGCACTTTGCTACCTTATATGATGGCGTTCCTGACCAACATAGGCAAAGAAAATTGTTCAGTAGGAAACCTAAAATCTCTGTTTGAAGCTATATAAGATAATCTCTTATTTTCTCTTCCTTAAGCAAAAGAAAGTTGAAGTCCAAGCCATAAACTGGCATTTTTAGAAAGCTGTTTTTTTGGATTTGTTTTTGCTGTTGAAACACACTATTCTGTTTAATTATTATTGGTTCTTAAAGGCTTCATCTTTAGTCGGGAAAATAATCATTTTAAATTATACTTCAAAATCATACAATTACACAAGATACATGGGAGGAGGTCTTTTATGTTCATTTGAAAGTACATTAAGTGTTTTATAATGAGATTTGAGGGAATGCTTTATAGAATAGGTAAGAACAATTAAAAAATCTTTAAAAAAATGTTAAATACAGTTCAATATATATGTCATTTGGCATACGCTAGATTTCTACTATTAATTGTTTTAAATTTGCACCATCAGTAAATACTTCAACTTGTATTGATTTCAAAGGAAACCGTACAAGGGAATCTTTCTTTGTTTTCATCTTTTTCCTAGCACGTTGCTGAGGTAATGACTGATTTCTCTGTAAATGTGTTTTCTGTCTTCTCTCTGATCATTTTCCCAAAAGTGCATACTCCTTCCACGTTACTGCAGACGGTCAGATGCAGCCTGTCCCTTTTCCCCCCGACGCCCTCATCGGACCCGGAATCCCCCGGCACGCCCGCCAGATCAACACCCTCAACCACGGGGAGGTGGTGTGCGCGGTGACCATCAGCAACCCCACGAGACACGTGTACACGGGCGGGAAGGGCTGCGTCAAGGTCTGGGACATCAGCCACCCTGGCAATAAGAGTCCTGTCTCCCAGCTCGACTGTCTGGTGAGTGAACAGGAACTGGCGCACAAGGGCAATTTCTCCCTGGAGATTCAATAAGGAAATAGCTGTGTGGGTCTGGGTTTTATTCCCATTATGAGGAAATAGAAGCCCCTTCTGTTTCCTGTGTTGGGTATTTAACCCCCTCGTCCCCCCATTTAAATGTGAAGGTTTCATTTGTTACTGTTGCACTGGCTAAATCCCAGAGTTGATAGATTTCTTTTTTAAAGATACTTTACAGTGGTTTTCAGAGGCCCTCCTTGTGTATGGATGTGTATTGCAAAAGGGGTTTCCCATTTAATGGACAAAAGCACAACTTGGCCTGGACTCTGATCCCTGCCATCCACTTGGTTTTTAATTTCCTTATAGCCTTTAGATAAATACAGAATAGTAAATATTTGATAACATGGCATAAAAACCATTCTGAACAGGGTTTGTGTTTTTAAGGGCGACCTGAGAGAGCTGGTTAGGTTTTATGACCTTAACTTCAAGAAAGGGTTAAAGGATCTCACTGCAAAAACCCAGCAGCCATCAACGCAATAGAGCAGTGAGAATGCTTTCCCAGAGCACCTAAGCCACATCCTCCCAGAGCCCAAGAATACCATTTTGCATTTTGCAGGGACATAGATCATGTTGGAACATGCTTCAGTCTCTAAACTGTAACCCCAGGATTTACAGAGCACGTACCACTGGCCTTAAGCAGACTTGGAGCTGCCCTGCCCTGGTGTGGTGTCGGCCTGCACACTGCTATTGCAGATGGTATCATGTACCCACTGCCTGCCTGGAAAATTCTGAGGATTCCAGAGAGAGTGTTTCCAAACAGCAGAGTGGCAGTGTTTTTGAGACACAGACTCTTTTTTAAGAGTAGTTATTAGTGTATTTCTTTTTAAAAAAAAAAACTTAAAAATGTCTTCATTCATAAAACTTGTATTTAAATATAGCCCAACATTCTATAGCAATAGGAGTATCCTTTGTTGAAGTCACGTGCTTAAAGTTTCTCTAATCTTTGAAAGATAGTCCATCATTAAAAGCTTGTAAGCAAACTTTAGCCATATCTGTATCTTTTGGGGGTTGATCGTATTAGAGCCCCACTCCAACCCCTTCATATGTGTTGGTTTTGATGGAAAGATGCCTGCTTTTTTTTTTTTTTTTTTTTTTTTGAGATGGAGTGTTGCTCTGTCACCAGGCTAGAGTTCAGTGGTACAATAATCTTGGCTCACTGCAACCTCCAATTCCCGGGATCAAGTGATTCCCCCGCCTCAGCCTCCTGAGTAGCTGGGACTTCAGACACACACTACCACACCCGGCTAGTTTTTTGTATTTTAGTAGAGACGGGGTTTCACCACATTGGCCAGGATGGTCTCGATATCCTGACCTCATGATCCACCCGCCTCGGCCTCCCAAAGTGCTGGGATTACAGGCGTGAGCCACCGCGCCCGGCCAGATGCCTGCTTTTATCAGGTTCTTTGGCCCTTGCATTGAGGGGCTAAATATAGCACCAGCCACATGACAGCTTGAGAAAGCAGCTCTGGTAAATTCTCAGCAAGAATCCCTCTGACTAATGATCTAGTGTGCTCAGCATAATGAAGACCAAAACATAGAGGGTGGTCCTGCAGTTTCCAAGCGGTAAATAATGCAGGGTAATGAGGAAGATATATAAACTAGCTTAGAAAAGTGGTTTATTCTCAGGGAAGTATGTGTATACATGTACCTTACACCTAGATAGTTTCAGCTCTGTGGTAGAGGACATCAGAAACAGTTATCTAAGCTCCTATGAGTTTGTTTGCTATTTTGAAGGAGACAGTTGTACTTGCACCCCAATCTTGACTACAGACCTCTTGCTCTGTTAGAATGTTCATGAAACACCACTCTTTAACTCAAAAACCAAGACAGCCATTAGACAACATGGTGCTCTGATCCTTCAGTAATTCATTATAGCAATGAATCATGTTTATTTTACAGAATAGAGATAATTATATCCGTTCCTGTAAATTGCTACCTGATGGCTGCACTCTTATAGTGGGAGGAGAAGCCAGTACTTTGTCCATTTGGGACCTGGCAGCTCCGACCCCGCGCATCAAGGCGGAGCTGACGTCCTCGGCCCCTGCCTGCTACGCTCTGGCCATCAGCCCTGATTCCAAGGTCTGCTTCTCATGCTGCAGCGACGGCAACATAGCTGTGTGGGATCTGCACAACCAGACACTAGTGAGGTGAGCAAAGATGGTTGTCTACGGAGGGTTTTGCTTCTTGAGTAGCCGGGCCTGTCACCTCTGCTTCTCTCTGGCTGCCCATAGGCCCTCAGCCCACGAAATAAGAGCCTCTTGAATGCCAGGCATGGGGCTAGGTGATGGGGGAACAAAGACAGCTGTGTTTTCTGCCTTTGCGGGGCTTACAGTCTTGCTACTATGCCTGGTGTCACCGAGACTTTTTATCTCCTTAATGTACCAATTCTTCAGCCCACATACAGACTCCAGACTTGTTCTAAAAATATTTCTGGCTTTTGCCAAGAGGTGGCCTAATGTGGCTTACACGGCAGCACAAAGGGGCCATTGATACTAGATGTTCTGGGCTTTGGCTAGAACTTGGTGCGGATAAGAGCCAACTGATAAAAGATAACAGAAAATCAACAAAGGGACATGAGAAGAGGAGATTCCATGAATTTTGCCCACAAAATGGTTTTAAAGTATCTCAATAATGTTTTCTCAGTAATGAAATAAGAGACCCACCCAGGGATTGTTCCACCTAGGAGCTGCAGGGTTCTGCCTGGCGTCCTGGTGTCCTGGTGTCGGGCCTGTCACCTTAGCAGCTGCTGCAGTTCTGCTGCACTTGCATCTCTTCCTCAGCTCCCTCACCAGATGCCCTCTGCAGAAGTCAGTGCTCGCACCAGAGCTGTTCTCAAAGTCTTTTTTTTTTTTTTTCTTTTGAAATGGAGTCTCTCTGTTGCCCAGGCTGGAGTGCAGTGGCATGATCTCGGCTCACTGCAACCTCTGCCTCCTGGGTTCAAGCAATTCTCCTGTCTCAGCTTCCTGAGTAGCTGGGATTACAGGTGCGTAGTCCGGCTAATTTTTTATATTTTTAGTAGAGACAAGGTTTCACCGTGTTAGCCAGGCTGGTCTCGAACTCCTGACCTCAGGTGATCCACCCGCCTCAGCCTCCCAAAGTGCTGGGATTATAGGTGTGAGCCACTGTGCCTGGCCTTCAAAAAGTCTTTTTAAAGTAAGCATGAATTAAACATTAAAGGTAAAGTCAGCATGTGTTTTACTCTTGTTTCATCTTCGCTGGGAAGCCATCCTGTGTATGGTGCAGTTTGAGGTCCATGGCTTATTTGGTAAGTCCCCTCTCATGCTGCACAGAGAAGGGACGGCCTCCAGAAGTCATCGTGACAGCTCACTCTCTTCAAACCTCCGCTGTAGAAATCCATTAAGTGTCATTGAGCCAGGCCCAGTCCCTGCATGTCGGTGACAGTGCAGCAGTTATTTTCCTCTTCCATTTGCTGAGTAGTGTAGGTGAACAAAATGGAATAACAGAGCCAGAGCCGAAAGCCCTTTCAGCCTTTTATCCTAGCAAAAGTTACTTGTTTTTTCTTGTTTTTAAACTTCATGAGTAGCACTTTCAAAATATTAATTCTAAGCACTTTTCAAATATTCCTCCACTTAGTCCTCATAACGTCTGTGCTGCTATTTGCCCCCTTTTGTAGATGAGGGACCTGAAGCTCAGAGAGGGTAAGTTACTGGCTTCAGGTTGCCCAGTTGGATGTGTTGGAGCCGAGTTTTGTCCCAGGCATTTTGCTCTCGTCTGTGTCTGAACCCTTGCTCTGTGTGGGCTCCTGGAGAGTAAATACCTGTTGGATAGAACCGGGGTCAAGTCTTACAAATCTGTCTCATTTGGAAGGGCCACAGGAGGCTAGTGGCTGCCGCGTGTAACAGGGCAATGTACAGCCTATTGAATGTCTTTATATTCACTGTAACCCAGCACGTGCCGAGCAGTCATAGGATGTGCCTGAGAGTAATGCTGAAGTATATGGATGGAGGGAGGGCAGAGGGATAAGGGAGCAGCCATCAGGTACTGTATGTCAGCAGAGGAAGGTGTTTTCGGTCAAGGAGGAACAGCATTTAATGAGTAAGAAGGGTCAAAAGAAGTCAGAGGGTGAAGAGATCATTGGATTTCCAGAGCTGTTTGAAGGAAAGAAAAGCGACACTTTCACCAAGTGAAGTGGGGACTGCTCCAGGCCTGAGTGGTCTGTGGGGATGTCTGGGAAGCAAGAGGAAACACCTGAGGTCCACCTTCACGGCCACAGTAGGGGAGAGAGGACTCAACCTGGATCCTAAAGTGCAGAAGTTGGGGATGGCTTGCAGAGAGAAGATTTTTAAAGTGATGGTTCACGTCTTGGCTCAGAATTTAGGGCAGTAGTGGTGCTTTTTCCTTCCCTTGCACTCTTGAGAATCTAAGCTCAGGTTAGAAGTTTGGAGCTCTACAGGAATGATAAGGTGTGGGGATCCTGGAGGAAGAAGCAGCATGGAAATTTTCTTCTTGGTGTTGAAATTCCCATGCAGTCCTTTACTGGATCCTGCCTGGTTCTGAGGATGGGTCTAGATTGTGCTCACCTTTTCTGGCCACTCCCCTACCAGCTCCCTTTCAGCATGCAGAACTGAGTCCAGGACGGTCACCAACCCTGCCAGGGCCTACATGGACCTCCCTCAGTTGCTCTGCTAGTTGCCTTGCACGACATCTGTGCTCAGCAGATCCCTGGTGGCTGTGTGTGTGTCTGGTGGTGATTGTTGAATGAAGCACAAGGTTCTACTTTAAAGAACAACCTTGTGCTCAGCTTGGCGGCAGAGTCTGGCTGAGGTGCCCATGGGTCTGCCTTAGCAATTACCTCTGTCTCTGCCCAGTGCCTCTGAGGTCAGGAGGCCGGCATGCGTGACCCTTTTGTCTCTGGGAGTCCAGATTTCCTAATGCAGGGCTCTTTCTAACACAGAAAGCAAGGTTGAGTAAATACCTGAGCTCATGCTCTGTTGGCACGTAGGGCATTGCTGTGTTGATTCACTCATAGAAATGGGAATGCTTCTGTACACCCCGTGCTTGTCATGTTGCCATTTCTTTCTCTCATGGAGTCAGGCCTACACAATTAAAGAACAGGCCTTTATCTTTCCATAAGGAATACAATTGGGATGTTGTGTGTTTGTCTTTTATTTTCTTTTGAACAATTAAATACTTTTCCCGACCTGGAAAGAATTTTACCTTCCAGACAGATTTGTTAAGAGTAGCATATTTAACTTCTGGGGAGCAACCTGCAGCAGCATTCTGTTTCTTTAGCTCTTGGATCGTGAAAAAAGGCAAAGATGATCTGCAGGTGCTGTTTCCCCTCCTCCTCGGGGGAAGGTTAGTTTGATCTTGCACATCAGCAGACACTGGCGGGATGACACACACACACACAGGGTCCAAAACTAACAACACAACAGTGTTTACCTTGAGCTCTGGCAGGAAATCATTATTCAATCTGGTTTGTTTTATCAGGCAATTCCAGGGCCACACAGACGGAGCCAGCTGTATTGACATTTCTAATGATGGCACCAAGCTCTGGACGGGCGGTTTGGACAACACGGTCAGGTCCTGGGACCTGCGCGAGGGGCGGCAGCTGCAGCAGCACGACTTCACCTCCCAGGTGACCGAGTGGCTTCCGTCTGCCCTGGAGTCTGTGAGGTGGCTGGGGTGTGTCATCCTCTTCACACCCTCTCTCCCCACCACAGGATGGTAGTGGCTAGACAAACAGATCAGGGCTAAATTTGAGATAACTAATTAAAAACAAATAAACAACAACAAAAAAACCCCTCTTTCACTCCCATGCCCCACACACCTTCCCCAAAACTCCTAGAGTGGTTTTTAGAATCCTGTAGGTTAAGGTGTGTTTGCTGTTATAGTTACATATGAGTTTAAGGGATTTGTACAGTGAAGAACATACAGTTTTCTTTCAGTGTTTGATCTGTGGCACATATTCTCACCATCTAATGCAGGAGTAGGAGATGATTTTTTGATTCCCAAATAAATAGAGCTTGAGAAATCTGCAACATGTCACTAGGAGTAAAGTCATAGCTCCTCTGAAAGTTCATTTATCTCCCCTGCACCAGAGAGGTTAAAAAAATGCAGAGACACCTCAGTGATGCCCATTTGATTCCTCATTCCTTAAAAAATGGACTCATGGCTGACTAGATTTGCAGACTTTTGAAATAATATATAAATGACAACTTTGTAGGGTGTGAAAAGTACTTAGATGTCCAGTATCTGAAGGTAGACTGGTTTTGGAAAAAAACAATGTTTGCCATTTTAAATGCTTTCTGATGATAGAATCGTTCTTTTGATCATGACTTGGCATTTTTTCAAAACCTGTTTTGTAATAAAAATAATTCTACTCTGAAAACTAGGACAAAAACGGAAAACAAACATATACTTCTAAGTTTCATATTCCTGTTAACATTTTGTGGAGTTTCATAGAGTCTTGCTGTTCTCCCTCTTTCCCAATATAAGTAGGGTACAATTTTTGGTCTGCCTTTTTTTTTTTAAACTTCTTAGATAAATTCTCAAATACATGAGTATAGAAAATGTCCAAGCATTTATGAAAGTACAGAGAATTGTACAATAAATGCCATATGCCCATCGTTCAGCTTTAAGTTATTTGGCCAGGTGATAACTCTCATCCCCACCCCCAAGCACTGGATTATTGAACATAAATTTCAGACAGCATATCATTTTATCCATAAGCACAGTCATACACCATATAACCTTTTAGCCAAGGACAGACCACATATGTGATAGTGGTCCTTTAAGATTATAAAACTGTATTTTTACTGTACCTTTTTGATGTTTAGCTATATGTGGATGTACAAATACTTAGAATTACGCTACAGTTGCCTGCAGTACTCAGTACAGTAACAGCTGTGCAGGCTTGTAGCCTCCGAGTGATAGGTTGTACCATAAAGACTAGGTGTGTGTCAGTGCACTCTGTGAAGTTCACACAACAAAATCACCTAACGATATGTTTCTCAGAATGTATCCCCCTCGGATGACTATATTTCAGTTAGTGTCTCTAAAAGGTAAGGCCTCCCTTAAAATGTACACATGAATGCCATTATTATTAGGAATCATTTCTTAATTTTATCCCAAAGGACAGAGGGGTTCAAATATTTCCAGTTTCCTAAAGGTTTTGACACTTGGTTCATCTGCATTAGATCAGTTGCCCTGTGGACCTCCCCACAGTCTGGACTTGGCTGAATACTTCCCCCCTCTTCCTTTCATTTCCCGCCCTTTCACGTTGTATCTTCCCTTACTAAGTGTATCGGGCGGAATCGTGAATGAGCCTGTCCTGCTCCTTGCAGATCTTCTCCCTGGGGTACTGCCCCACCGGGGAGTGGCTGGCCGTGGGCATGGAGAGCAGCAACGTGGAGGTGCTGCACGTGAACAAGCCCGACAAGTATCAGCTGCACCTGCACGAGAGCTGCGTGCTGTCCCTGAAATTTGCTTACTGTGGTGAGTTCAGCCGATAGGAAACTGGCGGCTGTTGATGGCTCAAATGGAAAATGCTTCTTTAAAAACTATGTTAGAGATCATATCTGGAAAAAATGTTGTTCCCGAGCAGTTGGGTGCAATAATTCTATTGTTTTAATATGCCCTTCAGAGCATAGCAATGTCTGTTTCAGTCTGTTTTGGTAATTTGAGAAAAGTCAGCAGGTGATGTGATTGCCTAATACAACGTTTGAACGCAAGTTTGTTTTTGAGGGTTTGGGAGTCAACACTTAATTACCACTCTGAAGAGGGGTGGGTGGGAATTTATTGAAGAATGGGGCAGAAGCAGTGGAAGTCATTATGAGCTGGCCATGATGAGGAATCCAGGATCAGAGAAGAGGATAATTAGCTGTACCCAGACACTTAGTTACACTCTACAGTGAGGATGAAGAGGGAAGACGTTCATGTGGAGACCTTTCTTGTATCCTGCAGATGGGCAGGTATCTGTTCACAGGATGCATAGGTGGACGGACAGATGGATGGATGGACGGATGGATGAGTGCCTATGACTTAGTGATCACTTTTCTTCATGCTATATAATATGATTTGCATTTTACTTAAGTTGGATGTTTAATCCTTTCTAGTCCCATTTTATCATGAGGAGACTGACTAAAATAGAACACCTTCTTTATTGATTCTGTATTTGAGGGTTACCAGGTGTTGGATATGATGCTACTAGTCCTGTATCCAGTGACTAATAAGGCTGACACATCTTAGATTATACCCAAGATCACACTAATAAATCACTGAGGAGCCACATTTAAAACCTCTGTTCATGTCATGGACAGTCTTTAGGACATGATAGTTCTACATTAAAAATGTTCTTAGTTTGATTAAGTCCAAGTTGCTAATTGTATAGTAGGAATTTGAACCTTGCAAAAACTAGATATTCCTTTGCTAATTCTAGGTAAATGGTTTGTGAGTACTGGGAAAGATAACCTCCTCAATGCTTGGCGGACCCCCTACGGAGCCAGTATATTCCAGGTGAGTGAGTGCTGCTTACGTAGATCCACAATCTGACCACAGAGTCACCTTTGAAACCAGGAGTGAAGGTGCCTGAGAGGGAGCAGGGCCTCTGAGTACCATTGTTCCACATTAAAAACATGTCCATTGTTTTCTCTTCCAGTCCAAAGAGTCCTCGTCAGTGCTTAGCTGTGACATCTCTGTGGATGATAAGTACATAGTCACTGGCTCAGGGGACAAGAAGGCTACAGTCTATGAAGTCATCTACTGAAAACATGTGGTTTAACGTCTATAGTTGAATTGGGCCAAAATGTTTTGAATTTGTAGAAATAGAAAAGTTGTAACTTTAAAAGAGAAAAAAAAAATACAAACACCTGTTTCCAAACCTTGGCACAAAACTACTTTGAGTCTACAAAGAGGAGGTGACAGGTCCATCGGCAGAAAGTCACCTGTCTACAAAGACCAAATGGAGCACCAAGGCCAAGCGGACAGAGGGGCCATGGGTTGTAGGATTGAGGAACGGAATCTGCCGACTCACGTGACAGCCCATTCTTTCTTTCTGGGTGATCTGGGGATCACGCCTTGCCCAAGTGTGAGATTACCTTTCTGTTCCTTGCAGTTCACCTCACTTTCCGTCCTTTGTAGAGCAGTGGTGTCTCCAATGAACTTGTTTCCTGGTTTTGCATCTTGTGAAATGTTCTTTTGTATTTTTGTTGAAGGTTAAACATTTGTATAAATTGTAAATATATTTGGTTTATTACAGTAAAGGCTTTAGTACCAATAAGTGGTTTTCCTTTTCCTGCTTTGTTGTGGTTTTTTTAAATAAAGCTTTGGGATCATCAGTATGGGTTTTATAAGCAAAGATTATATATTTGTAGAGGAAGTTTTGAATTGCACTGTTTATTTTATAAATATAGTTGGTGGTAGGCTCCCATTGCATTAGAAGCTAATCCATCACAAGCTTGAGTTCCTGGAAACTCAAGACTAAGAATTATGAGTAATTAAAGGTACACTAGTAACAGTTTTCCTTAGGAAGGTAAAATTACTTCATAAAGATTTGTTCTTTTGTTCTGATGCTATTGTGATTCAACGTCACAAATTAAAGCTCTGCTTTTTTCTGGTGATTCATTGGAAGCCAAAATATTCCTTTCTCTAGGAAGACCCAATCTTTTCTTTCTTTTCCTTTTCTCTTTCCCTTTCTCTCCTTCCCTTTCTCTTTTTCTTTCTTTCTCTTTCTCTCTTTTTTTCTTAAGTTTTGGATTCACACTCTGTCCATTACCCAGGTTGAAGTGCAGTGGCTTGATACATCTCACTGCAACCTTGACAGCGAGGCCTTAGCAATCCTGGGCTTAGCAATCCTTCCACCTTGGCCTCCTGAATGGCTGGGACTATGCCTGGCTAATACTTTTTTAAAGTTTTTATTTTTTGTAGATGCAGAGTCTCACTTTGTGAGACCCAGGCTGGTCTCAACCTCCTGGCCTCAAGTGATCCTCCTGCCTTGGTCTCCCAAAGTGCTAGGATTTATAGGCATGACCTCGTTACCTGCCGGCCCCAATAGTTTCAAATCTGTATTCTCTCTCTTCACAAGCTTCACTTGGGTTTTGTGTCATGATCTATGATATACAGAAAGCTGCAGAGTTCATTAACCTGTGAAAGGTAGAAAAGCTGCTTTTGTCTTCATTAATACTTATTTGGTTTATTATATTAATTTACTTAAGCGAACCGTACCCAGCACTTCGCCCCATTCTTCTCATTAAGGCTCTCCCTGCAGCTGTAGCTATTATTATCTATCAGTAGCCTTTGGTCTTTATCTTTGTGGACAGGCTTTTACTAATTTGATTAGACGAAATCTGTAACCCTAGGCTTTTAATAAGTTACCATGCACGTTTCCTCCTGAAAAAGCTACATGGCTCATTTTTTCTATATTATTTTCTATTATTTTATAAAATAATAGCTAATAAATTTAAGCCAGTGTTCCTGGCTGTTTAAAAATAGCACCTAAGGAATTTTTAATGTTCTTGTTTTCTTATGATCCAGCGAGTTGTTGGCAGTTTGTCTTAATATTTTTCATTTGTTACCAAGACCTTGTTCTTTATATATTCAAAACATTACTTTGTTTGCTTTTTGCAAAAAAAAAAAAATGTTTTTGTACTGAGTTAAACATTTTCACTTCTCATTAAGTGAATGGCAAATCCCCAATTACTAAAAATGATTTTGCTGTCATTCCCTTCCTTGTACACATAACGAAGTAGGTTTCTATCCAACAGACTCAGATGGCTTGTTAATGGAGTGTTTATCTTTTCTGTTCTCTCTCCTGCCTTACTTCCCTATTTTCTCTAATAGTTGAGTAGAGGTTCACTTGCTATGACAGAGACCCAACAATGAAGTGGCTTAAGGACCATAAGAGTTTATCTCCCCACCTGCGACCCAGGGACCCAGGCCCACAATGCAGCTCTGCACTTGCAAGGACTCTAGTTGTCACCACTTCCAGCCAGCCTTGGGGAAAGAGCAGAAGTCCAGGGAAAGGGATGTGCTTTTAAGCAGGTGACTAGAATTTGTTCCATCACTTTCATTTGTGGGTCCGTCGGCAGGGACTTTGTCACATGGTGGCCACAAAAGGGACACTGGAAATGCGATGTCTTGCTATGCAGCCATATGCCCGTGGAGAAGGGGGAATGCATGTGTGTGGGTTAAAGAGATACTCCTGTTTTCTGTTGGTGGACTTTCTCACTTCATTTTCTGCCTTGCTGTATAGTTTTCCAAACTTCTGACATTCTTTCTGTAATGGGATTTTTCTGAGACTTTATCAACTCATAGATCATTTTAATCTGATGAAGCCACTTCTATTTGATTTTGGAAGAGACTCTGACTGTTTTGGTGGCAAGAGTCCTGGAGGTCTGGAGGTGACGAGTGCAAGCCCAGCTGCAGGGAGGTTAGAGTCTTAGGAAATTGCCCAGAAAATTGAGTGTTTCCCACTTGGAAAATGGGAACAATAAAAATTGTGTCTACTTTTCAGGATCTGGAGGATGGTGGTGGGTATGAGAACAGGGTTGTGAGTGGTGGCTGTCTCGCATGTCTCGCAAATGGCGAGTGCAAGTGGGAGAGCGATTTCTTCCTAAATGTGACCATAGGAGTCACAACTCCTGTCCCCCGGGAGATTGGAATCGTGATTGTTGACACCCAGTAAGCCAAATATTTGTATACCTTTTGCCCTGAAAATGGGTTACAAAGTAAGTTTCAACAAATTCAGATTCTTTGGTCACCATGTGCCAAGAGCTATGTGGCAGTTTCACCTATAAAAATGTCAGGAGGTGGTTTTCATGAGCCTCATATAATCAAGGGTCAGGGAAGCTGTGTCCCCATCACAGGAGACGGTCCAAATGCAGGTTCTGCCATGAGCCTTGTGTGTGTTCTTGCCAATTTCATAGAGTGTGCTGTGATTTTTGTTTTCTCCCCTTAGCTCTCCAAATTTCCTCTTCATTTCATTTTAAAGATTTGTAATTTGCGTATTTCCCATAAGTAGCACTCCTACACAATATTAGGTATATAGATACATTTGTATTCACTAATTTATAATTTAATTTATGCAAATATTTGTTTTCCTCATTCTTTATCAACAAATTATATGTATTTAATCTTGGTTTTTAAATCACTCACAGTCTTTACTCATACCTTGCATGTAGGTTTCTACCGTGTAACTCTTCTATGAAGTTGGGTTGAAAAGTCAGTGTCCTAGTGAGATTGGTTTTGTAATGATTTTTTCATAGCTAGATGTTTCTGGCACTTAGTTAATAATAAGGACAAAATATTGCATCAATATAATTACCATTTATTAAGTTTCTGTTATTTGTGAGGTGATAGGGTAGGGGTTTGACATGAATTCTAATCCTCGTGGCTGATGGATGGGGTTTTGATGGACTAACTCTTTTAAGAGATGACTGGTAAATAGCAGATGCTCCAAAGCTGAGAACATTCAAATGGGAATTTTTGTTTTTATTTTATTTTATTTTTTGTATTTTTTGTAGAGGTGGGGTTTCACCATGTTGGCCAGGCTGTGCTCAAACTCTTGACCAAGGCAATCTCCCTGACTTGGCCTCCCAAAGTGCTGGGAGCCACCTTGCCCAGCCCACATGGGGACTTTTAAAATTACACTTTTGCTAATAGTTTTGACTTTCCCCAGATTTTCAAACAGATCAGATTCTTAATTTCAGCATGTTTAATTCCATCAGGAGACTGCTGCCTCTGTCATCATGGCAAGGAAGTTGAGTGGTGACATTTCAAAGTCTCTGCTTGAGTGCCTGGATTGTTTACTTCTCAAGGACGTCCTCTCTTCACTTGGCAGTGACATCCTCAGGTCACCACAATTTCAGGCTTCCCTGAGGAAGATAAAGCTCATATAAGTGGCGTTTTCTGCCCTGGGGAATTTACTATCCAGATATCCAAATCTTTTTTGCCTGCATATTTTAAACTAGCACTTAAGCGGTTGAATATTTTCTTCTTAATCAGGTTCACGTTTCTGGAGAAGTTGTAAAATTCAGTTTGCATCATATCACTAGTTAAAATTCAGATTTCTGGACCCCAGTCTCAGAGTTTCTGTTTTAGTCGGCCATATGGGGACCCAAGAATTTACATTTCTAAAGCGAGTTCCCAGGTGGTCCTAAGACTGCTGAACTGGGGACCACACTTTGAGAACTAGTGATCTGGCAGAATAATCTTTACAATGGTGTGAGCCACCTTGCCCGGCCCACTTCCAATGGTGTGGTCAATTTTAGAATAAGTGTGATGTGGTGCTGAGAAGAATGTATATTCTGTTGATTTGGGGTGGAGAGTTCTGTAGATGTCTATTAGGTCCACTTGGTCCAGATCTGAGTTCAAGTCCTGAATATCTTTGTTAATTTTCTGTCTCGTTGATCTCTCTGATATTGAAAATGGGGTGTTAAAGTCTCCCCCTACTATTGTGTGAGAGTCTAAGTCTCTTTGTAGGTGTCTAAGAACTTGCTTTATGAATCTGGGTGCTCCTGTATTGGGTGCATATATATTTAGGATAGTTAGCTCTTGTTGTTGCATTGATCTTTTTACCACTGTGTAATAGACTTCTTTGTCTTTTTTTAATCTTTGTTGGTTTAAAGTCTATTTTATCAGAGACTAGTATTGCAACCCCTGCTTTTTTTTTTTTTGCTTTCCATTTGCTTGGTAAATCTTCCTCCATCCCTTTATTTTGAGCCTATGTGTGTCTTTGCATGTGAGATGGGTCTTCTGAATACATCATACCTCTGGGTCTTGACTCTTTATCCAATTTGCCAGTCTGTGTCTTTTAATTGGGGCATTTAGCCAATTTACATTTAAGGTTATATTGTTATGTGTGAATTTGATCCTGTCATTATGATGCTTGCTTGTTATTTAGCCTGTTAGTTGATGCAGTTTCTTCATAGTGTCAATGGTCTTTACAATTTGGTATTTTTTTTTTTTACAGTGACTGGCACCAGTTTTTTCTTTCCATGTTTAGTGCTTCCTTCAGGCGCTCTTGTAAGGCAGGCTTGGTGGTAACAAAGTCCCTCAGCCTTTGGTTGTCTATACAGGATTTTATTTCTTCTTTGCTTGTGAAGCTTAGTTTGACTGGATATGAAATTCTGTGTTGAAAATTCTTGTCTTTGAGAATGTTGGGCCGGGCGCGGTGGCTCACGCCTGTAATCCCAGCACTTTGGGAGGCCGAGGTGGGTGGATCACGAGGTCATGAGATCGAGACCATCCTGGTCAACATGGTGAAACCCCGTCTCTACTAAAAATACAAAAAAAAATTAGCTGGGCACGGTGGTGCGTGCCTATAATCCCAGCTACTCAGGAGGCTGAGGCAGGAGAATTGCCTGAACCCAGGAGGCGGAAGTTGCGGTGAGCCGAGATCGCGCCATTGCACTCCAGCCTGGGTAACAAGAGCAAAACTCCATCTCAAAAAAAAAAAAAAAAAAAAAAAGAATGTTGAATATTGGCCCCCACTCTATTC
Source organism: Aotus nancymaae (assembly GCF_030222135.1). Taxonomy (NCBI): domain Eukaryota; kingdom Metazoa; phylum Chordata; class Mammalia; order Primates; family Aotidae; genus Aotus; species Aotus nancymaae. The sequence continues at coordinate 31,861,475 of NW_026988455.1, forward strand.
TGGCTTGTAGGGTTTCTGCAGTGAGATCTGCTGTTAGTTTGATGGACTTCCCTTTATGGATAACCTGACCTTTCTCTCTGGCTGCCCTTAACATTTTTTCCTTCATTTCAACCTTGGTGAATCTGATAATAATGTGTCTTGGGGTTGCTCTTCTTGAGGAGTATCTTTGTGGTGGTCTCTGTATTTCCTGAATTTGAATGTTGTCCTGTCTTGCTAGGTTGGGGAAGTTCTTCTGGATAATATCCTGAAGTGTGTTTTCCAACTTGATTTCATTCTCCCCATCACTTTCAGGTATACCAATCAAACCTAGGTTTGGTCTTTTGACATAGTCCCATATTTCTTGGAGGCTTTGTTTGTTCCTTTTCATTCTTTATTCTCTAATCTTGTCTTTACACTTTAGTTCATTACATTGATCTTCAATCTCTGATATCTTTTCTTGCACTTGATCAGTTTGGCTATTGATACTTGTGTATGCTTCCTGAAGTTCTCATGGTGCATTTTTCAGCTACACCAGGTCATTTGTGTTCTTCTCTAAACTGGTTATTCTAGTTACCAATTTGTCTAATCTTTTTTCAAGGTTCTTAGCTTCCTTGCATTGAGTTAGAACATGCTCATTTAGTTTGGAGGAGTTTGTTATCCACCTTCTGAAGCCTGCTTCTGTCATTTTGTCAGACTCATTCTCTATCCAGTTTTATTCCCTTGCTGGCAAGGAGTTGAATTCCTTTGGAGGAGAGGCATTCCAGTTTCTGGAATTTTCAGCCTTTTTGCTCTGGTTTTTCCTCATCTTTGTGAATTTATCTACCTTTGGTCTTTGATGTTGATGACCTTCAGATGGGGTTTCTTTGTGGATGTCTCTTTTGTTGATGTTGATGCTATTCCTTTCTGTTTGTTAATGTTTCTTCTAACAGTCAGGCCCCTCTGCTGCAGGTCTGCTGGAGTTTGCTGGAGGCCCACTCCAGACCCTGTTTGCCTGGGTATCACCAGTGGAAGCTGCAAAACAGCAAAGATTGCTGCCTGTTCCTTCCTCTGGAAGCTTCATCCCAGATGGGCATCCACCAGATGCCACCTGAAGCTCTCCTGTATCAGGTGTCTGTCGACCCTGCTGGGAGGTATCTCCCAGGCAGGAGGCACGGGAGTCAGGGATCCACTTGAGGAGGCAGCGTGTCCCTTAGCAGAGCTCGAACGCTGTGCTGGGAGATCTGCTTCTCTCTTCAGAGCCAGCAGGCGGGAACATTTAAGTCTGTTGAAGCTGTGCCCATAGCTGCCTCTTCCCCCAGGTGCTCTGTCCTAGGGAGATGGGAGTTTTATCTATAATCTGCTGACTGGGGCTGATAACTTTCTTTCAGAGATGCCCTGCCCAGAGAGGAGGAATCTAGAGAGGCAGTCTGGCTACAGTGGCTTTGCTGAGCTGCAGGGGGCTCTGCCCAGTTCGAACTTCCTGGCAGCTTTGTTTACGCTGTTAGGGGAATACTCGCTACTCCAGCCTCAGTAATGGTGGACATTCCTCCCTGCACCAAGCTGGGGCGTTCCAGGTCAACTTCAGACTGCTGTGCAGGCAGCGAGAATTTCAAGCCAGTGGATCTTAGCTTGCTGGGCTCCCTGGGATTGAGATTCTCTGAGCTAGACCACTTGGCTCCCTTGCTTCGGCCCCCTTTCCAGGGGAGTGAACGGTTCTGTCTCCTTGGCATTCCAGGCACCACTGGGGTATGAAAAAAAACTGCTGCTAGCTCTGTGTCTGCCCAAATGGCTGCCCAATTTTATGCTTGTAACCCTGGGCCCTGGTAGCATAGGCACCTGAGGTAATCCTCTGGGATGTGGGTTCCAAAGACCATGGGAAAAGCATAGTATCTGGGCCGGAGTGCAGGGTTCCTCACTGCACAGTCCTTCACAGCTTCCTTTGCTAAGGGAGGGAATTCCCCAACCCCTTGCACTTCCTGAGTGCGGTGATGCCCCAGCCTGCTTTGGCTCATTCTCCGTGGGCTGCACCCACTGTCTAAGCAGTCCCAGTGAGATGATCCAGATACCTCAGTTGGAAATGCAGAAATTACCCACCTTCTGCATTCGATCTCGCTGGGAGCTACAGACCAGAGCTGTTCCTATTCAGCCATTTTTGCAATTACTTCAAGGCTTCCTGTTTTGAAGTTGCTTGACATCTGTTGTTTGAGTAGTGTCTTTTCCCAAAACTAACTTTTGAAGCAGAGTACTGTAATAGCCCTACAATAATTGAGTTCTTAAAAATGTTGCTTCTCGCTTAGACATAAATCAGTTTGAGTCTGCGAAGGTTTGGAAAACATACCACAAGGACCTAATGTGGAGGCCACAAGAATGTACATGGTGTTTAACTGGAGTGCTGATGCGTAGTTAGAAGTTGTTACTTGAAAATTGGAATACATAACCGTGTGAAACAGTAAGCTGCTGACTTTATAGAGTGTTGTTCTTCAAATTATCATATTAGATTCAGTCAACCAGCCAGAAGTTACTGAAGATTTGACTTCAGTAGGGTGGTCACTGGGCTGGTGACTGAGATGGAATTATTCCAAAGAGGGAGGTTGGGGAAGAATCTGCTGATGGGGATGGAGGGGATGTGGTGAGGCATGGCCCTAAGAAAAGCAACAGTAATGATGGGCAGGCAGCTCTCAGCAGCCTTGGATGTGACTTACACTTTGGCATTGCCGACCCTTGGTCAGAACACCCAATGGTGCCATTCCAACAAGTGTCTGGAAGAACTATTGTATGCCAGGCAATGTGCCAAGGGCTTCCATGTGTTCTTCATTTAATTGCATTTAATTACTGAGTGTGCCCAGGTACATAATTAAACACAGTGCCCTTTGTTTTTATTGACACTTTAAAAAAACATCTAAAAGTTCACACACCTGATTATCAATTTGGAAAACAATGGCAAAACAAAATTAAAATCCACCATAATTGTTTCACCTAGAAACTGTTTTTTTTCTTTTTTTGAGAGAGAGTCTCATTCTGTCGCCCAGGCTGGAGTGCAGTGGCATGATCTAGACTCACTGCACTCTCCGCCTCCCAGGTTCAAGTGATTCTTGTGCCTCAGCCTCTCCAGTAGCTGGGATTGCAGGCATTTGCCACCACACCTGGCTAATTTTTGTATTTTTAGTAGAAATGTGGTTTCACCATGTTGCTCAAGCTGATCTCAAACTCCTGACCTCAACTGATCTGCCCACCTCGGCCTCCCAAAGTGTTGGGATTACAGGCGTGAGCCACCACACCTGGCCAAAACTATTCTTTTTTGTGCCAATGATGCCAAATATAATACAGATTATTAATGTGTTTGCTACATACCAAAGGACAGTTAAGCACTTTGTGTTATCTCACTGAATCTTCACAAAAGCCTAGTGAGGTAGTTACTGGGTTCATGCTTAACAGGTGAGGAAACAGGCACAGAGATGAACTCGTTTGAGATCACACAGGAAATTGTGGCATCAGATTTTAACTCAGATGTTTAGACTTGAAAGTTTTAATTCTGTTCTACCTTCTTGTCCCTGAGGTTTTATAACCTGCTTCTGACTTTATTACTCAAAATTTACAGTATTGGGTGTATTATAATTTGCCCATTTCTCATGTGTTAGGTATGTAGGCCATTTCAAACATTAAGCTATTATCATCCTTACAAAGAAAATGTTCATATATTTTGTCTCCTCATTTCTTCTGCTCCTTTCCTTACGATTAATCCTAAGAAGTTGAATTACCACATCAAAAGATAAGCTATTTTAGATCTTTGATACTATAAACGGCCAAATTGCTTTCCAGATATATTGGGCTTATTATATGGTCCCCAGCAAAGCATGGCAATGGCTGCTTTTCTCAGGTCAACCTCATTAATGCTCTTACTCTAAAAAAGTATTTGCTAATGGTAGGCAATAAATATGTCATGTTCCCATCTAATTTTGTTCTAACTTCCATTCATTATTTTTAAAAGAATCCTGAAGTTAGTTGATAGGCCATCTAACACCATCCTTAAGAACAATGGATGTCTGTCCTATTAACAATTCCTAGAAAAGCTTTCATAGACTCTTGATAGCTTCTTTTAGATACCTGAGGTGAATGCCTAATTTTCTTGATCAGTTTCTGTTGTATATATTTGTGTGTTCTATTTTCAACATTAAGAATCTACAGATTTCAAGAGTCATGATAATTATTTTTCATTGTTATTTGATTGCCTCAAATGGGTAATTTAGAAAACCCAATGATGGTAAACTTTAATAAATGAAGAGTGGGGCCTATAACCTACTCCTATGTTAGTATTATTTAAAAAGATCTTCTGTAGTTGTATGAGTTATATGCCATGGGCACTGTGGTGTGTTAAGAAGGACACTGCATTTGTAATCGGCTCCAGACCAGGCACAGATGGCAGGTATGATATGTAGTTATCTTTTCTGTATATCCTTGAGCAACTTCCTCAGCCCTTCTCAGGACCTTCAGCTGCAAAATTTGAATAAAAATGTATGCCTCACAGAGTTGTTAACAGAATTAAGCAAGGTACTGCTTTTTGAGAATTTAACATGTGGCTAGTCATGCATTTCTTTGAGAAGTTGCCATGTTGGGCCCAGTTTGGCTGGCCACTGGACCTACCCAACAGGGTGTTACTGGAGACTGCCTTGAATGGTAACTAAATGGGTAGACTTTAACAAAAGCTTGTACAAAGTTAAACTAGCACAGTCAGCAACTCTTGTTTAGTCTGTTCAAGGGCATGGGTGGTGACTGGGAAGTCAGGCCTTAACATCCAGGACCTTCTGAACTGGTGTCTTTTCCTAGAAATAACCAAATTCAAATGTTACCTTCGGAAAAGGTGACGTTCGAACAAACTGGTAGAGCTTTGCAGCATGCTTGGATTGTAGAGGTACAGCCGACTTGCGTCAGTCCTGATATGATCAACTTGTGTTTGCCCAACCTATGCATAGCTTCTCTCAGCTCTAAAAAAAGATGGCGATGCTGTCAGTACATGAGTTACTTAGTAAGTTACTAGGTTTTAAGTATCTTAGAACAATGATTGTTCAGACCATTTTCCATAGAAAGCAAATGTGTGGTGTTTTTTTTTTTTTTTTTTTGAGATAAAGTCCTAATCTGTCACCCAAGCTGGAATGCAGTGGCACAATCTCGGCTCACTACAACTTCTGCCTCCCAGATTCAAGTGATTCTCCTGCCTCAGCCTCCTGAGTAGCTGGGACTACAGGTGTGCACCACCATGGCCGGATGATTTTTGTATTTTTTAGTAGAGATGGGGTTTCACTATGTTGGCCAGACTGGTCTTGAACTCCTGACCTCATGATCCTCCCGCCTCAGCCTCTAAAAGTGCTGGGATTACAGGCACGAGCCACCATGCCTGACCGAATATGTGTGTTTCAATACTCCTTAAAGTTTAGGTGGCATTTATCTCTTGCGATTTAAAGGCTATACTTACTATTCATTTCTCTCAAAATGAGTGAGCTATATTAAGGCTTGCACAGTTTCCACCTGTTCAGTGTTCCTGTTAATTGTCAGGTTTTCAGCAATTTCTTGATGTAAGTGGTCATTTCCTTTGCCGTCAATAGGATATGCTGCTATTTATTTATCCTGTTTTCCTCACGGTAAGTCTAGTTAAGAGAACTAACCAGTGTAATGACGCAGCTTACATGCCATGAACTCATGCAGTGAGCAACAGCCAACATGCAAAACCACTTGCAAAAGTGAGGCACGAAGGGTCCAAACATTGAGTTTACTGCCTTATTTTATATATTGTTGGAGGAAAAGGCTACAAAGCATTAAAAAACAAAACTGCCAGGTGACCTGGCTCATTTTGGGAGGCTAAGGCGAGCAGATTGCTTGAGCTCAGGAGTTTGAAACCAGCCTCAGCAACATGGTGAAACCCTATCTCTACGAAAATTACAAAAATTAGCCAGGCATGGTGGCAGGTGTCTGTAGTCCCAGCTCTTTAGGAGGCCGAGGTGAGAGGATTGCTTGTGCCTGGGAGGTGGAAGTTTCAGTAAGCCGAGACTGCACCACTGCACTCCAGCCTGGGTGAGAGTGAGAACCTGCTTCAAAACAAAAACCAAACTGTTCCATCCTAGTATTTCTATTTTTGGGTACATTTCCCTTACATTTATTTCTACATGCATGCACACGTATGTAAGCACAACAACCAATCTATTTTGTGTTCTGCTCTCACTAGCACAAATTTTTTCCCATTTATTTCTGCATAGTCTCCTGTGCTTTTTATTGGCCTCATCAAATAATACAATGCCATTTATTAGACTACTGCCATTTTGCATAATTTGGTTTTGTTTTTCCCTTGAGATGGTCTCACTCCCGTTACCCAGGCTAGAGTGCAGTGGCACAATCTCAGCTCACTGCAGCCTCAACTTCCTGGGCTCAAGTGATCCTCCCATCTCAGTCTCCTGGATAGCTGGGACTATAAGGCACACACCACCATGGCCGGCTAATTTTTTTATTTTTAGTAGAGACAGGGTTTCACTGTGTTACCCAAGCTGGTCTTGAACTTGTAGGCTCAAGACATCCGCTCACCTTGGCCTCCCAAAGTGCTGGGATTACAAGCGTGAGCCACTGCTCCTGGCCTTGCATGGTTATTTTAACTCTAATAACTAATACTGTATTAAAGTCTCCATATATAGAACTTTCTTTTTATTCTTTTGAACTATTGCCTTGCAATAATCTCAAGAATGGGATTGCTATGTCATAGGGTGTGACTATATCATAAGCCTATTTTCCATTTCTGTTGTTGGCTTGAATAAAACTAAAATTTGTTACCTCCATCCAACACAAGCATCTCAATCAAGAGTTTTCTATTTGTTAAGCATTTTTGGTATAGCCTTTCATAAGAATGTTTTATATGGCAAAATTAAAGAAAAGGAACAAACTGTTTCCCTTTTCGTTATAGAAATCATCAGCACGCAAGTAAGGTCCATGCCAAAGCCTGTGCCCTTCTAGATTTCTTCTGATGTTATGTGAAGTGACCCATATCCTTCTGCATAAAAGACAGTTGAGAAAGACAAAGCTCTTGTTCTTTGGGTGAGTGAGTCATTGGTTGATTGCCTGGAGTTTTCCACTTGGGAGCAAATTCCTTCTGTGGTTTCCAGGCTTTAAGAGACATTAGTTTGCTTTTCAATTTACATGGCCATTCTACTGAATCCACTGCACAGCTCTCTGCCATTGTAATAGCCCTGAAACATAACTTCACATTTGGAATGTGCAGTCATTCTTAATAGTTTACTTTAATGGCCACTCTTTTCTTTCCCTTATGGTTTCTTGTATAGTATTATTTTTTTTTTAAGCAGACAGCCACTGTAGTGCCGCCACTCTGCATTTAACATACCCTCTGCAGTGAAAATCCTTTAAAAACAACTATAGTTCCTTGAAAAGCAAATCACTCAGTATGAAGAACATTGATTGGTGGGGAAAGAAAATGACCTAATGAACCTTGTCTGGGAATTTCCTTTCTTTTTCTCTATCTAAGGAAAGTGAGCATGATGTCTAAGACAGTGCACGAGCAGGTGGTCCGAGCCACAGAGAGGAGCTGTGTGGACCAGCAGGATTAGGTAGCTATCCGCATGCTGGCAGTTTTTAAGGTCTGGGCCAGGCCTCACTACCTGTGTATTTGTTTTACTTGAATGACCAGATTTTGAAATAAAGGAAACCTTGTTGTGTTTCTTTTAACCTTCATAGAAAGTTTCAGGTCACTTCCAATTCCTTTTCGTCCTGACCCCTCTTTTGCTGATTGAGGGAGCTGCAGCCTGGGCTGATCGTCCTCTTCAGTGCCATCGTCTGAGACCAGCAAAGTAAGAGTTCCTGCTCTCAGCTCTTGGCGGGGTGGCATCCCTGATGCTGTTGCCAGGGAAACCAGTTTCAGATGGGTGCAAAGAAGGTAAAGGATTTAAACATCTTATTTGAAATAATGAAATAAAAACGCAACCCATAACTCTCCCCTTCCCCTCACCTACCTAATGTCAATTTCCATGGAAACAAGATCAGAAAGGCCGCTGACAGCCAGCAGCTGACAGCGAACTCCCGTGTCTCTCTAGGTGGCAGGCATCCTTTTGATATCCGCAAATGCCAATTTGTACAATCCTATGACATATCATTGGGCTGGAAAGACTTTTATTTGAAGAGTGAATAGAATAGAATACACCTAGCCAAGATATCTGTCCTTCTAGCATTTTATCAAACAAATAATAATGCAGGAGTATGGCCCAGGTGATTATTATTGCTTTTCATGATATCCACTTTGTCAATGTGCAGAACTCCTCATCTTCCATGTTTGTCTTTCTAATTTCTGGACCTGCTCTGAGCAGCATGGTAACCATCTACTCAGAGATTTGTAAAATGCAGACCTACTGTACCTCCATTTATAGAACATAAATATTAGTGTTGTCTTTTTTCTTAAAATCTCTGTTACTGCCTAAAAACTTGGTCATATTGTCTACTAATTTATATCCATTTTATTTTATTTTGTTATTTTATTTTACTTTAGACAGGGTTTCACTCTTTCACCCAGGCTGGGGGAGAATGGTGCAGTCACAGCTCACTGCTGCCTTGACCTCCTGGGCTCAAGCAATCCCCCAATCTCAGCCTCTCGGTAGCTGGGAATACAGGCACATACCACCGTGCCCAGCTACTATTTTTTATTTTTTTAGAGACAGGGTCTCATTATGTTGCTTAGGCTGGTCTTGAACTCCTAGGTTCAAGCAGTCCTCCCACCTTGGCCTCCCAAAATTTTGGGATTACAGGCATGAGCCACTATGCCTGACTTGTATCCATTTTATATGTTTTAACTTTTAGATGACATGGATTTTTAATATGTAATATTGAGAAATCCCAAATGTACACATCTAAATAGTTAAAAGCTCTACGCTGTTAGCATCTGTGGGGCAGAATCCTCCACAGGTAAGTGAGATACTAATGTCTCATCACAGCCATAACTCAATTGAGCATTTCAACAAGGGATGATGATTTCTTAGCAACGTAGACAAATTAGTAGCAGAAAGGACTCAGTGAAGGAATAGAAGCTGAGTGCAGTGGCACATGTCTGTAGTCTCAGCAACACAGGAGGCTGAGGCAGAAGGATCCCTTGAGGCCAGGAGTTTGAGGCTGTGGTGTACGTTGCTCCTTCCTGTGAATAGCCATTGCACTCCAGCCTGGGGCTTTGCCATGTAGAGATGCCAGATCATTCACGTGAATTTTAGATGAATTTTAGCCTTTCCAGCCATCTTTTATTAAAGTGAATACAATTCATCATGCTCTCTACTCTGGTCTCCTCTACTGACATTAGACTTAAATCATAAATCTATTAGAAGTTCTCTGCTTTAAGTTTTAAACCTCAATGAATGATTTGCACTTAGTAAATATCAATCGTTACCTATTAATGGTGGTACAGAATATATAAATGATACCTTTTAGCACAGACCTGCCTGTGTGGTAAGAGAAATCTAAGGCAACACGCAGGTATGAGGAGCTCAGCACCACGGCCGTACTATCCTTGTCGGCCATGTTCCTCTTACCATCAGCAGCTGAAGGAAGCTTTCATCGCAGCAACCACTGAATACATTTCTGAGAGTGAGGTGCTTGGTTGAATGGCTCACACAGGAAAAATGCTGAATAGATTTTGGTGCTGATCTTTCTCCTCTCTCCTGGGAGTAGGAGAACATTAAGACAAATCACCAGGTAGCTAATATTATCACAAGCTAAAAAAATTTTAAACTGATCACTTCCCCTTTCCTTCCCCCTCCCCTTCTATCTTTACTCAGATTGATTGGGAACTGGGCTAGGATTGACTGAAGTCCTTGATGCTTGTGTGATTTAAGTTTGGTTGGGAGATACACAAATGTATGTAAATAAACCTTTGATTTGATTTGAACAGAAATTTCGTTGTGTTGTAGTAAATGTGATTCCTTATATTGGCAACTGACAACTGTTCAAAAGCAGGTTATTAAGCGGCTTGCCTGTGTAATCGTGAGAACTTTGGGGATAGCTTCTTTACACAGTCACAAAAACGTCAGTGACTATCCTACCAGAATAGAACATTTTCCTCCCAGCCTTTCCGTAGGCTGTATCACAAGATTCAATTGTCTTTATTGTTTACATTGAGAATTCTGGTTTATGGCTATTTCAACTTTAAGAATTACAATTCTGTAATCTGCAAGTAATTGAAGTCTTTTTTTTTTTTTATTTTTATTTTTTATGAGACAGGGTCTTGCTGTTGCCCAGCCTAGAGTGTGGTGGTGCAATTACAGCTCACTGCAGTCTTGAACTCCTGGGCTCAAGTGATCCTCCTGCCTCAGCAATTGAAATCTTTAAAGTCATTTGTATCAACCCTTCAGTGATTCTAGAAGTGAGGAAAATCATAAGAAATATATGCTGACCTTTGTACATAAAACTACAGTTGATAAAAACACTGGAGCAAATCCTAAAGTCAGTACTGGATTATACTTTATGTTATTGAACTTTAAATAGAAAACAACCACAGTGACATGTAATCATCTGGAAGAGAGGCTGCCTGGTGTACTTTTTATTGAATTATAATATTATTTTAATCACCAGTAGAATCTCAGAGCAAAAGCATATCCTCGCTGCACTCCATAACAAGGAAAGCAAAGGAAAATGCCTTTTTTTCCAGCTCGAATAGAAAATCTTTTCTCCATCCAAGATTCAGTGGAAGCGTTTGCTTTACCTGAAAGCACAAGGCTTGACTTTTAAGAATGCAACCTTTGAAATGTTAGAGGTGAATATAATATGGACAGGCCCCAAATAACAAATTTGCTGAGCTGCACAAAATAGGCAACAATGTGCTTTTATTAATAAAATAGGTGAAAGGTAAAAGGATATTTCAATTATATAAAAAGCAGTTACATCATTGAACGAACATTTAGTATGTACAAATAACTCTGGTAGCCACTATTTCATAATAGTAATTACTATGATTAACATTTTTCCAGCACTTACTGTGTGTTAGGCACTTTACTAAGTTCTTCACGGAGATATTTTATTTCAAAAATGAGAAGAAATGGTTTCTGCCCTGAAGGAGCTAAGTCAAGAGCCAGGATCAGAGTGAGGTGAGTAAGGCATTGGCCTTAGGCTCGAAATTTAAAGTGGTGCCAAAAAATGCAGTGATTAATACATTTTACTGCAATATTAAAAATATCAATATTAGTTCAAAATATGTACGAGGACGTAGAGCAACAGGAAGTCTCATTTTTTGCTGGTGAGAATGCAAAGTACAGCCACTTTGGAAGACGTTTGTTGGTTTCTTACAGCTAAACAAACTCTTACCATAAGATCCAGCAATCTCACTCCTTGGTGTTTACCCAAATGAATTGAAAACTTAACGTTCACACCAAAACCTACACACAGATGTTTATAGCAGCTTTACTATCATTGTCCAAACCTGAAACTATCAAGTTATCCTAGAGTAAGTGAGTAGATGTGATGGTTTATTTTGTGATCCAACCACAGGGTGTCCAGATACTTGATTAAGTATTATTCTGACCGTGTCTGTGAGGGTGTTTCTGGATGTGATGAACTTTTTATTTGGTAGACTGAGCAAAGTAGATTGTTCTCCCTAATGTGGGTGGACTTCATCCAAACGGTTGATGGCCTGAATAGAACAAAAAGGCTAAGGGAGAATTTGCTTTGTCTATCATTGAGTTGAAACATCGGTCCTTTCTGCCTTTGGACTTGGTCTCGGACTGGAAGTTAACCCCATGGGCTCTGGATTTTCAGGCTTCTGGAATTGGACTGGAATTGTACCATCAGTCCTCCTGTCCTAGGTTTCAGGTTGCTAACCTCAGACCTTCAGAGTTCTCAGCTTCTATAACTGCATGAACCAATTTATTTATTTATTTATATTATTATTATTTTTTAAAAGCCTACAGCACCTGGTATTCCCAGGCAGTCTCCCATCCAAGTACTAACCAGGCCCAACCCTGCTTAGCTTTCAAGATCAGATGGGATCAGATGCATTCAGGGTGGTATGGCCATAGACATGAACCAATTTCTTATCAGTCCATCTCCCTGCACCCTCTGTACCTACCTACATACATATATAGGAACATACACACACATATATATACATGCATGTATATACATCTCCTGTTGGAGACCCCAGACTAATATAGTGGAAAAATAAACTAGAACATCCAGATAAAGGAATATTATTCAGTACTAAAAAGAAATAAGCTATCAAGCCACAAAAAGACAGGGAGGAAATTTATATATTCCTAGTCTAAGAAGCCAATCTGAAAAGGATACATGCTGTATGATTCCAGCTGTAGACATACTGGAAAAGAAAAACTAGAGACAGTAAAATGGTCAGTGGTTGCCAGGGCTTAGTGAAGAGGGACGGATGAACAGGTGAAAAGCACAGAGGATTTTTAGGGCAGTGAAATATTCTGGGTGATAGCACAATGGTGGATATGTGTCATTATACATTTGTCCAAACCCATAGAATGCACACCAGCATCAGTGAACCCTAATGTAAATGACGGACTTTGAATGGTGATAATGTGACGAGGTAGGTTCATTGATTGTAATAAATGCATCACTATGGTGTGGGATGTGGATAGTGGAAGGTTGTACACGTGTAGAGACCGGGAGTGTGCATGGCAGCTCTCCCTATGTTCCACTCAATGCTGTGTGAATCCAAAAACGCTTCTAAAAATTAAGTCTTAAAAAATCACATATCTTAGATTGTGTTTCATGAATGAACACAACATGAACATGTAGAATAAAGACTGTGCAACTCTCCACTTGAGCAAAGTTTCACTCACCTAATGCTAATCTTGGCCGCGTTGGAGGCTTAAAACTATCATACTGTGTTCATCATGGATTTTTCTTTTTGGCATTAATTTTGATTTTTAAAATATTGTATGGATTGGTGTTTCCTTAAATTTTGAGCCTATGGCAAATGCCTTATACACCTCACCATAGTCCTGGTTCTGAGTATGGTAGATGTCACACACACAATTAATTGTAAAATAAGGTAATAAATTATGCATTGCATGAAAGTAACTTTTATAACCTCCAAAGAGAGGTGTGAAACATGATCCACTGGAGGCATAGGAAGAAAAAACGGGTATAGTGTGTGTGTGTGTGTATAATCTATAATAAAATAAGGCTTACTAATATTTAATAGCTGGTTTGAGGATATAACCCCTACCTGATCCATATGTCAGCAGGACACATGTCACATTCAGTTCACAAGGTATCTCAAGGGATGGCAGGGACAGTGAAGAGGGGTTGACAGTGTTATTCTAATAGCAAATTATGATGCATTGCAGATTTCATGTGCAGGTAAAGCAGATTTCTGTATTAGAGTCTATCCAATTTTAAGACGGTTTGTAAAAAGGGGTTTAACATCTATTCTGATAAAGGATGTACTTCAACCTAATTTGTTGGATTCTTTTGTTGAATGATCAGCGCTGGGTAGGGATTCTTTGCGTCTGCCACCGTCTCACTACCAGATGAGGGAATCAGTCACTGTAATAATGGCTTCCATGGGTCATTCTCTCCTGTGGCCATGCCTCTTTGCACGTGATGTTGGTGCTAGTCCTGTCAAGAGATGGAGTCTATTTCTCTGCCCCCCTTGAATCTGGGCTGGCCTGTAACTCACTGACCAATGGCATATGTCAGAAGTGATGGTGAGCTAGTCCTCTAGAGGCTATTTAGCTTCCACTCTCATGCCTTTGGAAGCCTGAGATCATCATGCTGTGACAAAGCTTAGCATTGTCTCCTGGGGAAGCATTAACAGAGGCGCCCCCATCGACAGCTGGTACCAACGATCGGACATGGGATTCAGGACAGTCCCAGCACTTTGGGAGGCCGAGGCAGGCAGATCATGAAGTCAGGAGCTCGAGACCAGCTGGCCAACATGGTGAAACCCTGTCTCTACTAAAAATACAAAAATTAGCTGGGTGCGGGTGCCTGTAATCCAAGCTACTCGGGAGGCTGAGGCAGGAGAATCGTTTGAACCCAGGAGGTGGAGGTTGCAGTAAGCTGATATTGCGCCATTGCTCTCTAGCCTGGGCAACGGGGTGAGACAATGTCTCAATAATTAAAAAAAAAAAAAAAAAAAAAAAAAAGACCTAGATTGCCAACCAACAGAATCATGAAACATAGTAAATCATTGCTTCAAGCCATTGGATTTGGGGATGCTCAAGTAGCAGCAGATAAGTAAAACAGGTTAAAAATGGAAGCTGGTCTCAGAATTCTTTCACATGTACAGACTTGTAAGAAAACAGCTTCAAAAGCATCATGCAGCCTTTTCTCTAGACTTGGTGCAGCCCCTGTTCTCTGTCCTCTTGGGCTTACAGAACAGCATCCTGCTGGGAAGGATCACCAAGTCTTCCAGCTGGATCAGGCAACAGAGTCCTCTGTGAATGGGGCCATTCAGGACCACATGGAGTTCTGTAATTGGGATACTGCTTTGAAGGTGTTGGACTGCACAGTGGTGGTGCATGGATACTCATTTTAGCTAACTATACATCTTGAAAACATTTTCCCAAGGAAAAACCTAAATCTAACATCCATATCCTAATTTAGGATCCTTCTGGTGCTGATTTAGAGGATGCTATTTGGAGCATTTGCAGAATCTGAAAAATGGACTCCTGTTTAGGATTCCTCACTTCCAAGTTATCTGCCCCTAGAGTAGGGATTCCTGAGTAGGGCTTGTGCTAACTCATAGCAACCAAGGAGATTGACATTAAGTAGCACATACACGTGGATCACTGATTTTATTTGTTTCCTCCCTTTCTCCAGGCAGCAGCCTCAAAGGTAAGTGTAACATGGTCCTATACAAGGCTGGTGAGTGGGAAGAGGATAGGAAGTCTCCAAGAGAGACAAGCAGAGCTGGTGATGGATGGAGGATGCAGTGGTCCCACCGTGGAGGAACCAGGCGAAAGCCCTTGCCTCCCTTTTGACTTCCACGCAGTGTTTTAATATCAGGTTTCCCAGTGTTCTTCAGGTCATGGCACATACAAAAAAGGAAAATATTTATAAAATAACACAAGAAAGACAGAGGCTGCCGGTATTGTGGATCACTGAGGGGATCTTGTGGTTTCCCCCGGGTGCCTCAGAGCAACAGTGGGATGTTTTGTATATTTGTTTTTTTTGTAAAAAAAGCCCTTCTTCAATAACTTATATATTTAATGAAAGTAAATGAAAGTTGACAGTTTTAATAAAATGTAGGAAAAATTCAATACCCCTTGAGATCACTGGAAACACTCCAGGCAGGGCACAGCCGGGGTGAGTCTCTGCACCCAATCATACTGAACCACGAAGAAAGCTCAGTGGGAATAAGCAGAAGAGTGAAAGGAAGGAGGCAAGTCTAAGTCAAAGGCAATTTAAAGTTGTATATTTTAGAAACAAAAGACTGCTTTACTACTTCCTTAAACTTTATGTTAGACACTACAGTGTAAGTAGCAACTTCATGGGTTAAAAGAGAAGAGTTAACAGAAGAACTACAATTCCCAACTAAACAGAAATCTCCCAAATTGCCACATTTGCTGTCTCAAGCTAGTTGGGTCAAAGTACAATTTAGTCGGCCTGGTGTGGTGGCTCCCGCCTGTAATTCCAGCACTTTGGGAGGCCGAGGTGGGTGGATCACAAGGTCATGGGTTCGAGACCAGCCTGACCAACATGGTGAAACCCTGTCTTTAGTAATTTTCTACTAAAAATAGAAAAATTAGCCGGGCATGGTGGCATGCACCTGAGTAGCATCCCAGCTACTCAGGAGGCTGAGGCAGGAGAATCGTTTGAACCTGGGAGGTGGAGGTTGGAGTGAGCCATTGCACTCCAGCCTGGTGACAGAGTGAGACTTCATCTCAAAAAAAAAAAAAAGCTACAATTTAATCACAAGGGTAATGATGGGAACCGCATGTATTGAGTGACTCTGTGTTCCAGAGTCTTCCACATCCTATCTCATTCCCTTCAGCATATTTCAGCCCACGTAGCTGTCCCATCTCTCACCTTAAAACCAAAACCCAAAACCTAAAACCCAGAACCCCAATCCTAAACCAATCAAAACAAAGTTTTTTTAACTCCTCGCCCTTCTCCGCACCCCCTCCCGCCAGGTACTGCCCCATTTGTTTTCTCATGACATCGGTTCTTTTCAGAATTATCCTACACTGGTTGCCTCCACTTCTTCATTTCCCGGCTTCAATTCAACACATTCGTCAGGCTTTTAATCCCAAGCACACCATGGGAACTGCTCTTGACAAGGTCTGCAAAGCACTCCTTGCCAAATCCATTGGCCAATTCTTTATGTTCTTCTTGTTCAACCTCTCAGCAGCATTTAGAACAGTGGATGACTCTGTCCTTCTAAAAACACTCTCTTTTCTTGGCTTTGGAGACACCAAACCCTTCCAGCTCACCTCCCACCTCCCTGGATTCTGGCTTCTCCTCACTGGCACTCTCCTGTTTCTTTACTACTCTCCAGCTGCACTTGCCTGCTTTCTGTTGCTGAAGCATGCCGAGCTTGTGCTTCCTGCCCAGTGCCTTTGCACAAGCTGTTCCCTCTGTCTGGTTGCCACGTGGAGGTTCTTTTGTATCATTCAGGTCAAATATCGTGATCTCGTACAGTCTCTGACCTTATTATCTGAAGTCACATCCCCTGTTGCCTTATTTTATTTTTTAAAAAATTTTTATTTATTTTTCCGATAGAGTCTCACTCTGTCGCCAGGCTGGAGTGCAGCGGCACGATCTCGGCTTACTGCAAACTCTGACTCCCTGGTTCAAATGATTCTCTTTCCTCGGCCTCCCAAGTAGCTGGGATTACAGGCACACGCCACCATGCCCAGCTAATTTTTGTATTTGTAGTAGAGACAAGGTTTCACCATGTTTGCCAGGATGGTCTAGATCTCCTGACCTTGTGATCTGCCCACCTCAGCCTCCCAAAGTGCTGGAATTACAGGAGTGAGTCACCACACCTGGCCATTTTATTTGTTTCACACCTGTATTTCTGTCTTAAATCCTTATTTGTGGACTTGCTTACTGTTTGTTGTCTTCCTCAAGAATGCAAACTCCTTGAGAGCAAAAGCAACATCTGTGGCTACGTGAAGTTACCCACTAGGACAGCCAGCCTCCAAGCTGACCTCCAGCTATCCTTGCCTTCTGCTATTCATGCTCTCGTGCAGTCCTTCCTATCTTGCATCGGGGCTAACCTGCGTGAGCAACAGAATACTAAGCAAGTGACAGCCTTGGACTTTCTGCCTTGGCCTCTTGGATGGCTTCCTTTTGGGGAAGCCAGTGGCCATTTTGTGAGGTCACTCAAGCAGCCTTCAGTGGAGAGGAACTCAGGCCTTTGCTAATAGGCTGCACCAATTTTCTGGCCATGTCAGTGAGCCATCTTAGAAGCAGAGCCTTTAGGCCCAACCAAGCCTTTCCTTGACTTTAGCCTGCCAATATCCAGCTTGATAAAACTCAGATTTCTGGATCCTATTCCCAGAGTTTTAGATTCAGCTGGACTGAGGTGGAGGTCTAAGAATTTGCCAATATCCCAAGCCAAACCAGAACTTCCAGCCACAGGTGTCCCGAATTCCTGATCCACAGAAACCATGAGAGATAATAAGTGAGTATTGTCGCGTTAAGCCATTGAGTTTTTTGGTGGTTTGTTATGCAGCATTAGATATTCACAGAAATGAATATCTTATTCATCATTTTATTCACTTGAAAAGGATGCTCAAAGTAGAAAATGAATTCCTGCATATCACTTCACATTTGACTTCAACATGAATCCACATAATACCCATCAGCCTATCAGGAAGTATTTGTTGAGCACAAGCCATGTGGCAAACACTGTGCTAAGCTGGAAATAAAAAGCTGTACAAGGTATGGCTCCTGCTCTCAAATAGCTCTTGATATTGTTTCTAAGATAAGACAATAGCTATTTGGGAGAGAAATGTGAGCGTGTGAAAAGTTAACGACATGAAATAGAAAGTTAAGGGATGATGATTTCAGAGGAAGGCAAGAGACCTTAGTGTTTGGTTAGCACAAAAAGTTTTTATTGTAGAGATGAACATGGACCTATATGAAAACAGAGATCTAGAATATTTGTGGTTCTCAAACTTTAGAATGCATCAGAACACCTGGAGAGCGTGTTAAAACTCAGGTTTCTGGACCTTATTCCCAGAGTTTCTGATTTGGTTGGACGGAGGTGGAGGTCTAAGAATTTGCATTTTTTGTTTTGTTTGGTTTTGTTTTTTGAGACGGAGTCTCGCTCTGTCACCCAGGCTGGAATGCAGTGGCACAGTCTTGGCTCACTGCAACCTCTGCCTCCTGGGTTCAAGCGATTCTCCTGCCTCAGCCTCCCAAGTAGCTAGGATTACAGGCGCCTGCCACCTTGCCAGGCTAATTTTTGTATTTTTAGTTTAGAGACGGGTTTTCACCATGTTGGCCAGGCTGGTCTCAAATGCCTGACCTCTTGATCCAACCGCCTCGGCCTCCCAAAGTGCTAGGATTATAGGCGTGAGCCATCACGCAGGGCCAAGAATTTGCATTTGTAACAAGCTTCCAGATGATACTGATGATGCTGGTCCAAAGACTACCCTTTGAGAAAGCACACTCCTCCAGATGCCTGCCACTCAGTGTGGTTCACGCACCAGCAGCAGCACTGTCTCTTGGAACCTCGTTAGAAATGTAGACTCACGGGCCCCACCTCATTCCTACTAAATCAGATTCTGCAAGTTAACAAGGCCCCCAGCTGACTCTTATACAGAGGGAAGATTGAGAGACCCTTGCTGCAGAGGGTAGACAGGCTATGCTCCCTTTAGCAAGCTGGGCAAGAGCTGGATTTGCTGGGCACATCTGAGGTCAGATATGGCTTGTGTATATGTGAGAATTTTTCTCGATGGTCACCCCATTTGGGTTTCATTGATTTTCTCAGGCAGACCTTTTTTTTGTTTTGTTTTATAACTCATTGATTTTTATGGCAGACTGAGTCCTCCTCATCAGTTCTCTGCAGGTAATTTCAATTCATTTTGATTCACTTCCTCACAGGCTTGGCATTTCTCCACCGGCACTTGGCAGTACCACTAATTGTGCTTGCTTGTGAGTGACTGGATATGATACAACCGTAGAAAACTGCAAAAGGTCAGGGGGCTACTGCCTTGTGCAAAAGCAGAGAAGCTGGCATGCCTTTTGGAAAGCCAGGGAATTTGAACCTGGGCCAGGTTCAGGAGTCCAGTCATGTTAGTGCTTTTCAGCAAGTGAAAAGCAGGTGATAAAATGAACACGGCTGTGGCAATGCTTTGAACACAACTGAAAAATTCTTGCTCAAGGTGAATGGGCTATTTTCCACTGGTGATTATGAGACAGATATGGTGACATCGGCTGCTCTAATGTTCAGCCCAAGGAATTTTATCTTGTGTCTTTTGTGCTCAGATGAAGGCCAAGCCACTCCCAGGAACAGAAGAGGCCATTGTGTCTGCTCTGTCATGTCAGGACACAGGGAAAGCCCCATTCCTCACATCTCCCCAGCTAAAAATTTCCTTGCTTTCTTCTCTGTTTTGTGAGTTTTCAAATTTTATCCCATCAATTGAAATCACATGTTAGCCACAGTCTTTTTTTTCTTTTAAAGAGAAAAAAGAAAGAAAAAGAAGAAAGGAAGAAAGAGAGAAAGAAAAGAATGAAAGAAAGAAAGAGGAAGAGAAAGAGGGAGAGAGAACGAGAATCTCGCTCTATTGCCCAGGCTAGAATGCAGTCTAAAAACAGGTATGGTAAACCTCGTTTATGCCAATAATTGTGCTTAACAATGGAGACAGGAAGAAATAAGGGAGGAAAATAACAAACAAGCAGCCAACCAATATTTCATTTAAACCTGTGAAATGCTATGCAATTGCTGAGGAGTGATTTACTTCCAATTATGTGGTCACTTTTAGAATAGGTGTGATGTGATACTGAGAAGAATGTATGTTTTATGGATTTGGGGTGGAGAGTTCTGTAAATGTCTATTAAGTTTACTTGTTCTAGGTCTGAGTTCAAGTCCTGGATATCCTTGTTAATTTTCTATCACGTTAATATTGACAATGTGATGTTACAGTCTCCCACTATTATTGTGTGGGAGTCTAAGTCTCTTTGTAAATCATTAAGAACTTGCCTTATGTATCTGCGTGCTCCTGTATTGGGTGCATATATATTTAGGATCGTTAGCTCTTCTTGTTGCATTGATCCTTTTACCATTATGTAATGTCCTTCTTTGTCTCTTTTGGTCTTTGTTGCTTTAAAGTCTATTTTATCAGAGACGAGAATTGCAACTCCTGCTTTTTTTTTTTTTCTTTCTCTCCATTTGGTTGATAAATCTTCCTCCTTCCTCCATCCCTGTGTTTTGAGTCTTTGTGTATCCTTGCATGTGAGATGGGTCTGGATGCAGCATACCGATGGGTTTTGGCTTTTTATCCCATTTGCCTGTCTGTGTCTTTTGATTGGGGCATTTAGTCCATTTAAATTTAGGATTAATATTGATATATGTGAGTTTAATACTGCCATTTAATGCTGACTGGCTGTTTCGCCCATTAATTGATGTAGATTCTTCATTATGGTGATGCTCTTTACCTTTTGGTATGTTTTTGGAATGGCTGATACTGGTTGTTCCTATGTGTAGTGCTTCTTTCAGAAGCTCTTGTAAAGCAGGCCTGGAGGTGATGAAATCTCCGAGTACATATTTGTTCACAAAAATTTTATTTTTCCTTCACTTATGAAGCTTAGTTTGGCTGGATGTGAAATTCTGGGTTGAAAGTTCTTTTCTTTAAGGATGTCGAATATTGGCCCCCACTCTTTTCTGGCTTGTAGGGTTTCTGCTGAGAGATCTGCTGTGAGTCTGATAGGCTTCCCTTTGTGGGTAACCTGACCTTTCTCTCTGGCTGCCCTTAGCATTTTCTCCTTCATTTCAACCCTAGTGAATCTGACGATTATGTGCCTTGGGGTTGCTCTTGAGGAATATCTTTGTGGTGCTCTCTGTATTACCTGGAGTTGAGTATTGTCCTGTCTTGCTAGATTGGGAAAGTTTTCCTGGATAATATCCTGAAGAATATTTTCCAGCTTGGATTCATTCTCTCCATCACATTCAGGTACACCTATCAAACGTAGATTAGGTCTTTTCACATAGTCCCATGTTTCTTGGAGACTTTGCTCATTCCTTTTTACCCTTTTTTCTCTAATCTTGTCTTCTCATTTTATTTCATTGAGTTGGTCTTTGACCTCTGATATGCTTTCTTCTGCTTGATCAATTTGACTGTTGAAACTTGTGCATACTTCTCGAAGTTCTCGTATTGTGTTTTTCGGCTCCATTAATTCACTTATATTCCTCTCTAAATTGTCTATTCTCATTAGCATTTCCTCAAACCTTTTTTCAGGGTTCTTAGTTTCTTTGCATTGGGTTAGAACATGTTCTTTTAGCTCACAGAAGTATCTTATTATCCACCTTCTGAAGCCTGATTCTGTCAATTCATCACACTCATTCTCTATCAGGCCTTGTTCCCATGCTGATGAGGAGCTGCGCTCTCCTGTAGGAGGAGAGGCATTCTGATTTCGGATGTTTTCAGCCTTTTTACGCTGGTTTCTTCCCATCTTTTTGGATTTATCCACCTGTTTTTCTTTGTAATTGCTGACTTTCAGATTGGGTCTCTGAGTGGATGTCCAGCTTGTTGGTGATGAAGTTTTTTCTGTTTCTTAGTTTTCCTTTGGTGGACGCCCCTCCCCCACAGAGCTGGACCTTCCTGGGTTCAGCTGTGCTTGCTGTGAAACTCTCAATCCTCAGCGTTTCCAATTGCTGTTTTTTTTGTGGGAGTGGGACCAGCTGAGCCTGATCACCTGGCTCCCTGTCTCAGAGTCCTTTTTTTTTTTTTTTTTTTTTGAACGGTCGATTCTCTCCCAGGTGTTCTAGTCGCCTGTTGAAAGGGTGCCGGAATCTGTGTAATTTCCCTTGTGGCGACCCACTGCGCCGGCTGAAACAGCGGTGTTGAGATTTGTGGCACTTTTTTGCCCGGGAATCTCCTGGTCTGGCTCCCTGTTTCAGTCCCCTTTTCAATCAGCTGAATGGGCCACTCTGCCTTCCTGGAGCTCCAAACGCCAACTAAAAGGGCACCCAGTCCCGTATACTCTGCACTGAGAAATGCCGCCCCAGAGCGCCAGCAAAACAGCCGCACCAGCCAAAAGAGTCACGCTG
The DNA here is from genome assembly GCF_030222135.1 of Aotus nancymaae. Taxonomy (NCBI): domain Eukaryota; kingdom Metazoa; phylum Chordata; class Mammalia; order Primates; family Aotidae; genus Aotus; species Aotus nancymaae. Next base: position 31,883,646 of record NW_026988455.1, read on the forward strand.
GCAACCCGTGGGACTCCTCCGCTGGGAATCTCCTGGTCCGTGGGCAACAAAAATTCGTCTGGAAGTGTGGCGTCCACTCACTCTCTGTGCTTTCACTGGGAGCTGCAGTCCTGAGCTGCTGCTAATTGGCCATCTTGGATCTCTCTCCCAGCCACACTCTTCTTTTTTGTTTGTTTGTTTAAAAAATGAATAATTTTTTTTTTATTTCTTATGGATTTGGGTTTGTTCTTTTTATTTATTTATTTATTTTTTTATTGCATTTTAGGTTTTGGGGTACATGTGAAGAACATGCAAGACTGTTGCATAGGTACACACGTGGCAGTGTGATTTGCTGCCTTCCTCCCCTTCACCTATATCTGGCATTTCTCCCCATGCTCTCTCTCCCCAACTCCCCACCCCCCACTGTCCCTCCCCTATTTCCCCGCAACAGACCCCAGTGTGTAGTGCTCCCCTCCCTGTGTCCATGTGTTCTCATTGTTCAACACCTACCTATGAGAACATTGGTATTTGATTTTGTGTTCTTGTGTCAGTTTGCTGAGAATGATGGTTTCCAGGTTCATCCATGTCCCTACAAAGGACGCAAACTCATCGTTTTTGATGGCTGCATAATATTCCATGATATATATGCCAGCCACACTGTTCTAGGGTGTAACAAGCTGCTAATTTTCCCCCTTTCATTCAACTGCCATTCAGCAAGTCTTTGGACAGACAAAGATTATTAAGACAATGCCTTTCTTCAAGGGGGAGGAAACACACTTTCAAAAACTGCAAATTAGTGTGCTATTTATTCTATAAATATTGCTAAATTTATACAATCATTCAGTTCTCTTAGGCAGAGATTCCCAAACTTTTCTCTGTTCACGGTACCCAGTGATGTTTTCATGGCACTCCAAGCCTAAAGAGAAATATCTATAGTTCTGCTTTTTTGTTTTGTTTTGTTTTTTGAGACAGAGAGACAGAATCTTGCTCTGTTGCCCAGGCTAGAGTGCAGTGGTGAGATCTCAGCTCACTGCAACCTCTGCCACTTGGGTTCAAGCAATTCTCTTACCTCAGCCTCCTGAGTAACTGGGACTACAGGTGCATGCCACCACGCCTGGCTAATTTTTGTAGTTTTAGTAGAGACAGGGTTTCACCATGTTGGCCAGGCTGGTCTCGAACTCCTGGCCTCAAGTGATCCTCCTCCCTTGACCTCTCAAAGTGCTGGGATTACAAGCCTGAGACACCGTGCCTGGTCCAGTTTTGCTTATTAAGTAGTTAGGTTAAAACAACTTAATAATACCTGTGAAACTGTCAGCTAGTTGAGGCTAGCAGTTTATATTTCTGGCTGTTGTTAAGTACCTCTGTGTTTCTCTTGAGAATTTAAAATATCTCATGATATCTCTGTGAGTTTGCTGGGGAGCCACAGGGAACCATGAGGTCTTATGTAAATACTGAAAAAAATATGCGACTCAAAAAATCCTGGAGCCGTGTATCAGTCCGTTTTCATGCTGCTGATAAAGACACACCTGAGACTGGGCAATTTATAAAAGAAAGAGGTTTAGCTGGACTTACATTTCCACATAGGTGGGGAAGCCTCACGATCATGGTGGAAGGCAAGGAGGGGCAAGTCCTGTCTTACGTGGATGGTAGCAGGCAAAGAGAGAATGAGGAAGATGCACAAGTGGAAACCCTGATAAAACCAACAGATCTCGTGAGACCTACTCACTACCATGAGAACAGTAAGGGGGAAACCCCCTCCATGATTCAATTATCTCCCACGGAGTCCCTCCCACAACATGTGGGAATTATGGGAGTACAATTCAAGATGAAACTTGGGGGGGGCACACAGCCAAATCATATCAAGCCACATATTGCTCAGTCTTCTCAAGGACTCAAATTTATCCAAGTGCATTCCAATGAACAAATGTTAAAAATGAAGTCTATTTTTTTTACGTTATTTAGATCCTTTATTCCATTATCCAATTCTATTATTATTATTTTTGAGATGGAGTCTCGTTCTGTTGCTCAGGCTGGAGTGCAGTGGCACCATCTTGGCTCACTGCAGCCTCCACCTCCCGGGTTCAAGCAATTCTCCTGCCTCAGCACCCTGAGTAGCTGGGATTACAGGTGCATGCCACCATGCCCAGCTAATTTTTGTATTTTTAGTAGAGACAGAGTTTCACCATGTTGGTCAGGCTGGTTTCAAACTCCTGACCTGGTGATCTGCCCACCTCAGCCTCCCAAAGTGCTGGGATTACAGGCGTGAGCCACTGTGCCCAGCCTAATTCAATTATTATTATTTTTTAACCCATTTTAAGGTTTCTGATACTGTAAATCGTTTTTTTGGTTCAGAATTATTTTTGTCATAAATTTATTATATACATACAGTAAAAAGAGCAAGTGTGCTTTGAGCAAGTGTTTTCTTGCTGGGTTTGACACAGATACACACTATTGATATGTGAGCCAGATGATTCTTTGTTGTAGGGGACTGTCCTGTGCAATACAGGATGTTCAGCAGCCTCTCTGGCCTCTACCCTCTGGGTAACAGCAGCATGCCCACCCAGTTGTGACAACCAAAAATGTATTCAGACATTGCCAAATGTCTGCTGGGGCTAAATCACCCCCAGTTGAGAAGCCCTGGTCTATACCATGTAACCACCACCCTCAGGCTGCCAGATTTAGCAAATTAAAAATATAAGATGGCCAGTTACATTTGATGTCAGATAAACAACAAATAGTTTTTTGTATTAATGTGTTCCAAATATTTAACAGGGCATCCTGAATTTTCTCTGGCATGCCTACACCACGCAGATCAAGACAGAGAATATTTCCAGAACCACAGAAGGCTCCTTCTCAGTCAATCAATACCTTCACCCGAGGGCAACCACCATGTTGAAAGAAGTCAACTTTTATGTTCTTGTGAAATCCACAGCGATGCTTCCCAACAACCCTTTTCTCTATTGCTCAGCTTTTTTTTCTCCCCCGAAAGACCTCAAAGCCTCTTCCATGCTAAACTTCAAGAATCTCTTAGACCCGACCCCTGTACCTTTTCCGTTTCCCTCCGCCTCCTCACTCCCTGTGACACATTCACCTCCTTGTTTTGCTTTCTGCCCTGCTGATTCTCTTCACAGAAATGAGAAACTGAGAACCAATCCCACAAGCAGTTATCATTCCACATTCCTGCTGCCTCTCTCATACTCTTCCTGCCGCACATGCTCTGGATTCTGCATGACCACAAACTCAGAGCTAGGCTGACAAAGCCCACTCTGTAGGGAAGGGAGGGATCTGGAGGGCACATCTGGGAGAGGTGAATGGTGGGCAGTCCTTGCCAGTCCATCCAGTGGCTGTCAGGGTTGATGTAATCTCTGGGTCCTTGTAGCATCTCCCCCACTTCAGTCCCTTGAGGCCTTTCTCCTGGCATCTAACTGTGGGATGAGACTGAAGGATAAGGGCTCAGGATCCCTCGTTCTGGAAACAGGAACAAATCGCAAGCCTCCTCTTTGCGTTGGCGTCTGTCTACCACACACTCTCCTTGCATAACATTTACGCACACCCTGAATTACCTTGCTTTTCTTTTCATACAAAAGCGTCATGTCAGTCACATTGTAGAGGTAATTAAAAGAACAATTTGAGTAGGGCTGAAATTGCAGAAATCAAGTGAATGTTGCTGAGAGTCGCTGTCAGGAACTAGGTAAGGCTTTGATACCCAAAGTAAGCCACGACCTTTGCTTGGATGGGTGTGAGTCAAGGAAGTTTCTAGAGAAGGTAATGCTTGAACTAAGATTTTGGCCTCAGATTTTGCTAAGTAGTTGTGACTGAGGGAGTGTGTTCTAGATTAAGAAAGTTTAGAAGAAAGGTAATCATGTTGGTCTGAGTTCTGGGACAAGAAGAGGGAAGAAGCAGGATTGATGTCTGAGCAGAGATGGGTTGAGTGAGGTGAGGATCCAGGAGGAGTGAAGCTGGGGACTTCAACATTTTCTGTGGCTCACAGGGAATCGTCATTTTAGACAGTTCACCCTGGCAGTTCTGTGGAGAGGGAAGTGTCAGTTATGAGATTTGTAATTTAGGTCAGGCAGCCAATCATTCCACCGCAGTGTGGATTTTTTTTTTTTTTTTTTTTAAGACGGAATTTCGCTCTCGTTCCCCAGGCTGGAGTGCAATGGCGCGATCTCGGCTCACCGCAACCTCTGCCTCCTGGGTTCAGGCAATTCTTCTGCCTCAGCCTCCTAAGTAGCTGGGATTCCAGGCACGCACCACCATGCCCAGCTGATTTTTTGTATTTTTAATAGTGATGGGGTTTCACCATGTTGACCAGGATGGTCTCGATCTCTTGACCTCGTGATCCACCCGTCTCGGCCTCCCAAAGTGCTGGGATTACAGGCTTGAGCCACAGCGCCCGGCCTTTTTTTTTTTTTTTTTTTTTTGAGACAGAGTGTTGCTTTGTCTCCAGGCGGCAGGCTGGAGTTCAGTGGCACTATCTCAGCTCACTGCAACCTCCTCCTCCTGGGTTCTCCTGCCTTAGTCTTCCAAGTAGCTGGGACTACAGGCACGTGCCACCACACCCTGCTAATTTTTGTATTTTTTAGTAGTGAAGGCGTTTCACCATGTTGGCCAGGATGGTCTGTACTTCTTGACCTCATGATCCGCCCGCCTCGGCCTCCCAGAGTGCTGGGATTACAGCTTAGTGTGAATTTCTATGCACCCATTGCTTCTGTCTAATGCTCTAGATAGCATTAGCAGTAAGGAGAGAGGGTTTTAGTGAGGCAGGGAGTAGGCTGTAGGACATTTAGAGGCAATGGATGCTTGAGGGAGGTCAGGCTTGGTGGAGGGATGTGGTTTACTGCAGAAGAGCTGACTCCAGTGGTTTTCTGTGACTGAACACATGAAGTTGGGACAGGGAGGCACGTGGGGTATTAAAGAAAGTGCGGAAAAGACAAAGGTGGCCCACGTGGTAAGTCTGCCTGGGGTAGGTATCAGTCACATGAATGCATATGCCAGTAGGGGATTGTCAAGTGCTCTCAGAACCCAGGGTTACAGGTGTGACATGTCCGGAACATTTGTTATTGTATTTATCCACATGTCCAAGAATGAGTACGAGATTAAGAGAACAAATAGTTTGAAGATTAAGTAATCGCACATTCTGTCGTGGCAGTCCCTGTAGTGCCTCGTCTGATCAGTTTAATAGAAGCAAGAGACAGTAGTTTACAACTGCAGAGCAGGAACTCAGACCTTTCCTGGTAGAGGAATAATGAGCTCACAGGCTGGAAAGGTCACAAAGCAAAGTTAACCCATAGCGTGGCAAACTAAAAAATGACTTGCTACATCCCTTGTCACAGGTCTAATTTGTTTAAAATCAAATCCATCTGTTCATTTCACACCCTTTGTTCCACTTCCTTGCTGCAATCCACAGTGGATTACTCCATTACTTTAAAACTGGCTGCACTTACAATAAGCTAATAACTTATTTTGTGGTTAACTACTTCAGGATATTCTGGAACACAACCAACATTCACTCTCTCTCTCTCTGTCTCTCTCTCTACCCCTCTGAAGAAGGAACTTCTTATTGCAGCACATTGACTAGGAAAATCCTTTAAGTCTCAAAACATCCTGGTTAGAGGCTCTGATGAGAGGCAGGTAGGAGAAGAGCCTTCTGTTGCTCTCTAGCCCTTCCTCTCACTGTTCAAATAACCTGCTGCAAACGCTTATTTGTCCCCCACGGGCCATACATTACAAAAGACTTCTTGGCTCAATTGATTCCATTTATGATCTCCAAATCTTAATTTCAAATGAAGCTTGCTCCTTTTCAGGGAAGAATTATCTTCTATGTAATAAACCAGAGTCCCCTGAGGCATTCATTTGAGATGCATCAATTCCCTTAAGGTCTCCTAACCCATTAAAATATGTACAGTCTTTCTGGTTAACTAATGGATCACTGGAAACAATGGGATTGCATGCAAGATATAATTCAAAGAAATGCACTTGGGGTTGTTGGCCAATCCATTCATAGAAACATTTGCTGATTGGAAAAATAGTTAATTTTTTTTGGCTTAATCTTTTGCCAGACCACATAAACTAGTGAAGGTTGTTATTTTTGATTTGTTGGACCCAATTCTGAAGATAGAGGAGCAATGGAATTTGTGATTTTGTCACTGTTCCCGATGAAGAAATGACTGGCTGGCATTTAAACACAGTTGGAATTGTACGATCCGTGGATATTGCCATTTATTTTTTCTTGTTGAGTGCAAGTTATGGCTAGGTATTCACTCCTGCCTTGTTCTGAAGGGCCAAACATTTGGAAATATGTGTTTATGAAATTGGATATTAAAATGGCAAGTGATTTAAGCTGAGGACTGGGTGTTGAAAGATCCCAGCACACACACTTATAGTAATTTTACATTTTTCATTACTGAAGTAATTAAAACATTCCTTAGGGCTGAATTATAGTAAATTTGTATGTATCCTTATACTAAGCATAAACTAATTTTCTTTCCCACTGGACAGTAGTAATTTAAGTAGGAAATATTTTTCATTCTATCTCATTTATTCACATCATGAAAAATTGCAAACCTTGCTAATTTTATTTAACAACATTTCTTTCTAAATATTCTTAGATTTAGTAATTGATATTCATTTAGTATTAAAGTGTAAGCATAACTGAAAATTTTTTTTTGTCTCATCATGACTCATACAAGTTAATTCCTAGTTCTTAGGTGTCCTCAGGAAGATATAGAGTCTGCACTTCTTTTTTTTGAGATGGAGTCTTGCTCTGTTGCCCTGGCTGGAGTGCAGTGGCACCATAACGGCTCACTACAACCTCCAGCTCCCTGGTTCAAGCAATTCTCCTGCCTCAGCCTCCCGAGTAGCTGGGATTACAGGCACACACCACTATGCCTGGCTAATTTTTGTATTTTTAGTAGAGACAGGGTTTCACCATGTTAGTCAGGTTGGTCTCGAACTCCTGACCTCAGGTGATCCACCCACCTCAGACTCCCAAAGTGCTGGGATTATAGGCATGAGCCACTGCACCTGCCCACTTCTTGTTATCTAAGCTTATGAAGGTCATGAAAATGTGTTCACAAGTTTCTCTTTTAATTTTGAGATTGAGGAATACATGAAATGCTATGTGATCTTGGACAAGTCCTTAACTTGTCTTTATCTCTGAAGGAAATTTAATGAGCCAAATTCTCTCTCTGACCTAATTCCTGCTCTTGAAGTAGCAAGCAAAACACTCAGAGAAGCCCTTTGACTCTTTCAAGCCAAAAGGGTACCATTTTGTGTAATATTGTTCCAGTGGTATTAACTATAGGGTTCACTTTTCTGTTACTTATAGAAAGAGAAGTGAATGTAGCGTATAAGGAGTAGCACTGAATCTGATTCAAAACCATTTTATCTAGAAATGACAAGAAGGAACTGAGTGCATCTATTCATGGAGCAAGAATATATTTTTTTTTGAGACAGAGTCTCGCTCTGTCACCAGGCTGGAGTGAAGTGGTGCAATCTCAGTTCACTACAACCTCCACCTGCTGGGTTCAAGAGATTCTCCTGCTTCAGCCTCCTGAGTAGCTGGGATTACAGGTGCACGCCACCATGCCCAGCTAATTTTTGTATTTTTAGTATAGACAGCATTTCACTATGTTGGCCAGGCTGGTTTCGAACTCCTGACCTCGTGATCTGCCCACCTTGGCCTCCCAAGGGGAATTACAAGCGAGAGCCACCACGCCCAGCCAGAGCAAGAATATTCTATAATGCCTCACCCATTTGGAAGTTATGCCCAAGAGGCATGCAATGCCAGAGAAAGGGAAGAGGGAGAACAAAGAAAAAACACCATACCTCGTTCTTAGGCTGATTCCATGTGATACCTGAGAACTCGGGGACGCTTTGCACTTCATATATTAGGGGGTAGTTTAAGCAGGGGGAACAGAGCATCCATTGCCAACTCGGGAGGTGGAGGAGGAGGATAAAGAAGAGAATAGGAAGAGGAGGAGGAAGGGGAAGAGTAGAAGAAGGAGGAGAGGAAGGATGGGCTTTCTGTAAGTATACCCTGTATAAGGTGCTCTGCCAGTGCTGGTCATAATGGCTGAGGTTAGTAAGCATTACCTTCTTCATAAGCACTGCTGCCATGGTGCTTCATAAGCACTACCTCCCGTAATCCACCTGCACTGTAACAGATAAGGAAACAAAGTCCCAACTGGTTCACTTGGCTAAATGCCCTTAGCTGGTAAGATTTAAAGTGGGGCTTTAAACTGAGGGCTTATTCCTATGCTTTTTCTGCAATGTGTCATTGCCACTCTTTTTTTTTTTTTTTTGAAATGGAGTCTTGCTCTGTAGCCCAGCTGGAGTGCAGTGGTGCAATCTCGGCTCACCGCAACCTCTGCTGCCCAGGTTCAAGGGATTTCCCAGGCTCAGCCTCCCGAGTAGCTGGGATTACAGGCACCCACCAACATGTCTGGCTAATTTTTTTTGTATTTTAGTAGAGACGGGGTTTCACCATGATGGCCAGGATGGTCTCAATCTCCTGGCCTTGGGATCCACCCGCCTCAGCCTCCCAAAGTGCTGGGATTACAGGCATGAGCCACCTCACTCAGCCCGTCATTGCCATTCTTAGAGATTTGTTATGAGGTGTACATTTGGTGTCTGTTCCATTCCTCTTACCCCATACCTACCCTGGGAGTTTTCAACCCAGCTACGTGGCAAAATCCACCATGCAGATGCCAGGAGTCTTTCCCAAGACCTGTTCAATTGGAACCTCCTCAAGTTGGCGGCAGATGGATAGTGACTGGTTTATACCAGAACGTATTCGCATTTTAGCTAAGGGTCTCTTCATTCTACTTAGTCAATCAGTGTTTTTGGAGGATTATTAGGGGCCTCGCTCTGGACACTTTGAGATTAAAAAACATTCTGTCTTCAAGACTCATGATCATCAAAATAAGTTTTCAGGATAGGAATAAGTATGGATAATGAAGCGTCAGATCCCACAATCAACAAGTGGAAGAGATGGTTTGGAGCAGAGATCTTGCTGCTTTTCTATTGCTTGGGCAAACCTCCCCTGCCTGTCTTTCACACCAGCAAGCTGTGGTACTCTGCTTAAATCAACTCTACAAATCTCAAGGTTTGAAAATTTTCATGTCAAAAGTTGTTCCTTTTTTTTTGAAGTGATCTTTCTTGTATACTGCTACACATACAGGTATGATAATAAGCCGAAAGTAAAACACTGTAACACTACTTTTTATAGAGGTATCAGCAATATCAGCAAATGGAGCAGAGACTACATCCCTTTTCAGAGGCTAATCCAGTTCAGAGAGATGAGAAGGTGTTTCTGCCTCAGTGTTTATTAACCTGTGAATGTTAGGTACTTGCTAATCTTTAGGAAGTGATAGTTTTACCTTTTCTTTTCTTTCTTTCTTTTTTTTTTCTTTTTTTTTTGAGACAAAGTCTCTCTCTGTCACCCAGACTGGAGTGCAGTGGCACGATCTTGGCTCACTGCAACCTCCGCCTCTCGGGTTCAAGTAATTCTCCTGCCTCAGCCTCCTAAGTAGCTGGGTTTATAGGTGCGTGCCAGCACACCGGGATAATTTTTGTGTTTTTAGTAGGCGGGGTTTCACGGTGTTAGTTAGCCAGGATGGTCTCGATCTCCTGACCTCATGATCCGCCCTCCTCGGCCTCCCAAAGTACTGGGATTACAGGTGTGAGCCACCATATTAGGCTTTTTAAAAAAAACAAATAGAAAAACCCAACTTCAACCTTCTTTAAGTTCTTTGAAGATAGATATTTTTAGAAACGATGTTCATAAGATTAGCGAGGAGTTCTGCATTCTTCTCTGGCACAACTCTGCTCTTCACCCGTTCCTGTAGGCTCCTGTAACCTTGAGACTCACTCCAGCCTCCTTATACCAGGGCATGAGTGTGCAATTATCCTAATGTTAGAGCAATTTAGAGCATAGATCAGGTTGTCCAAAACATTCCTGTTTATCTGCTTTTCAAGTGACTAGGCCCTAGATGCAAATAACCACAGAGTGCATTGGTTACTATTTCCAAACCCTTCCATTGGTCCCTTCAAATACAACCACTTACAGAAAGCTGAGCTGACTGAATGTCTGCTGTTTATTTACTTGCACTGCTTAATTCCATCTGAGTTGTTCTGTTTGTCACCTCAGTTTACTTTTACAGGCGGTTTGCTCCCCCTTTCTTCAAAAGTAGCATGCAGGCAACTGTGGCCACAACATCTTGCAATTTATCTGTTTATATGCTGGTCTTCTCCACTAGACTGTGAAATCCCCAGCGGCAGGGATCCTGTCTCATTCATTTTTGTAAGCCTCAGGGCTTGCCAGGCCTGGCACAGAGTAGGTCTTTTATAAATTAAGTTTTTAAAAAATGCCTGAGGTGGCACAATGATTATATTTTTTCTTTAATCCCCTCTTCCCTTATCTATCCTTCCCAAATCTTTTAGGTTGAACATGTATTATTTATGTAATATGAAAGAAGATTTAAATACAAAATAAAGATGTTCTTATTTCATTCTATGAAAAGATTTCCACTGTTAAATTACACTGTTAGCTTTTAAGAAACGATCTAGGCAAAACATAAATCAGTGTTGCACGCATGTTTTGCAAATGTTGATGTTATTTTGTGAAATGCATTTCACTGTGCACAAGGACATTGTCAGAGGAGAGATAAGAAAGAGTGTGTATTTGCTAGCCAAAGGGTTGCAACCTGTTGCAGGGTGTCTTCTTCCTTCCGTGTTGGCTCTTCCGTCTAACATTCCCACCCCATGACTTAAAAATTACCAGCTTAGCCCTAACTCTGTAAACAGAAATTATTGAATGCTAATAATTTCTGGTAAGCCATTTAAGAGACGTTGAAGTCTCTAATATATATGTGATCCCCCTTTTACTGCAATTTCCGGGGAAAGTGCTGCAAAGTGAAATGTGGCAATAACAAATTCAGAAGGAAGGGAATATGAAATTCAGCGAGCAGCGTGAATGATTTGCTGTTAGCATGGGGCCCAATAACACTACAAAGCTATAAACTCTGTCGATCTAGATTGCCCAGTTAGGTGGCAGAGATGCAATTTGTCTTTTCTGAAGCCGCCTGCTGCTTGCTAGCTCCATCTCCTGTCACAGCCTATTAGCTCCCCAAGAAAATTGGTGGGAAATTGCCTGCAGATTGTAGGAAATTGCATCTCCAGGCCCTGGAAAAAATGTAGGATAGCACAACACTGACCCTCCCAGAGCAGCTATTAATACAGCAAAAACTGACCTTTGACTTTCTGGGAAACGACTTTGCTATTTGCTGAATAAAGACTGTATTATATGTGGCTGAAGGAGGGTGCAAATGATTATCATAGTGGGGCTCGCAGCCAACCTACTTTTGAAAGCTTAAATATTAGTTAGAAGGTTTTTTTTCTTTCCTTCTTCTCTCTCTCTTTTTTTTTTTTTTTTGGTTTGTTTGTTTTAGCTGGAGAGGGTTTGAGTGTTGTATCTCTGCAGGGAGGAACCAGTCCAGTTGGCTTGTTTTTGAAAGCACCTTTTTCCCCCCGAGTTAAAAAGAAAAACTCTATTATGTCAAAGAAATGCTCGTGAATCTCTAAGGCAAAAATCCAGGAAGTCAGTCTTTCAAAGACGAGATTGAAAAACAAAGATGAGCACATTCGAGTCTTGTTTTTCTTTCCCCTCTGTTCTGCGGCACATACATCTGGGGCTTCCCTCGCAATCTCCAATTGCGTTTTATAATTCTGCAATTCCGTCTATTTCTACTCACTTCTGAATTATTTTCTTTACAGGCCATCCCCAGAAGTTCAGACATCAAGATAATTCAGTGTTCCACAGGGGTACATATTGTGCATATTTTAAGCATCATTAACTTTATGTTACAAAAAAATAAAGACCCCGACATGGTATTTACTGGCTTGCATTTCTCCCTGGAAGTATCTGAGCTCCCATTTACGAGCAGTATTTTTGAAGAGGGAAACAGCAGCTTAGTTGCTCCTGAATGGGTGGGATGCCCTCAGTGCTGCTATATCCTAAATATTGTCCCCTTGGCACCAGCCTCACCCCCTCCCATTACTGGTCATTTACTTTCAGTACCCTTGGGAGCAAATCTGAAATGAGATGGTCGGATGCAGAACATCATTTCTATAAAGCAGTAAGATATAGACCATGCTGACAAGAAGGCACCCCACTCAGGGAAAAATAGCTCCAATAGAAGCTCCGAATTTACTCATGATAGAAAGCATTGTCCATTCATTCATATGCTCATAATTTAAGATCAAAATTGCTCTCAGTTATGATATACCAGCTTCTCTTTCCTTGTGAAGTGCAATGTCACCCCTTTTATTATTTGTACAGATGAAAAATTACTGAACGGGACTCCTCTCAGCTTTTCCAGAGCCCAGAGAGACAGGCAGGCAGGCTTTCTTCTTTCCTTCCCTCCTTCCCTCCTTCCCTCCTTCCCTCCTTCCCTCCTTCCCTCCTTCCCTCCTTCCCTCCTTCCCTCCTTCCTTCCTTCCTTCCTTCCTTCCTTCCTTCCTTCCTTCCTTCCTTCCTTCCTTTCTTTCTTTCTTTCTTTCTTTCTTTCTTCTTTCTTGTACAGGGTCTCACTCTGTCACCCAGGCTGGAGTCTCAAACTCCTGGGATTAGCGATCCTCTTGCCTCAGCCACCCGAGTAGCTGGGACTAAGGAGTGCACCACTGCACCTGGCCAGAGGTTTTCTTTCAACCTGCTGCTTTCTTACATTTCATTCTTGTTTCTAGAGAGAAAAGGACTGGACACCATATTGCATCAGAGAGTGCTGAATCTAGCCTGAGAATTTCTGAGCTTTTATATGGGCTCTGATGCTCTACTTGTGTGATGTTAGATAATTTAAAAAGAACTTATTAGAGCCTCAGTTTCATTATCTAAAAACTGAATGTTTTCCAAGAACCCTTCCAGATTTTAAATTCCATGGTAAAGGGTAAGAAGCTGTGGAAGGAATGACGGCTGAGCTGCTCCTAAGTCAGGCTCCCTTACACTGCTGCCTGCCTACTTCTTGTGCTTGACTGACTCTTCTTGGGGAAGGAGTTCTGTTTGGCTGAAGAATCTACTTCGGAGTCTACAAGCACTCAACACTCAGCTAGCTAATTTACCAGTCATTATACACCAAGTAAAATACCTACTTATAACTACAAAAGATCCCTAAGGAGTTCTTAAGGAATAGCCCCTCGAAACATTGGTTATCAGAGTCTGTGAACATTGGGTGTAGAAGACCCTTCACAAGGCAGCTGCTGGGGTTGGAATTTAGGTATAGAGTTTGTCTTTATAGCTCCATGTTACACAATATGAAAAGGAACATTGAAAGAGTTCTGGTTAACCTCAAAAGCATATACTAAGTGAAAAAAGCCAGACACACAAAAAAACACACATTATGTGATTCCTTATACATGAAATATCCAGAATAGGGAAATCCACAAAAATACAAAATAGGTTAGTGGTTGCCAGAGGACAGGGGTGTGGGGGATGGAGTAGCAGGGAGTGACCGCTTAGTGGGACTGTTCTCTTTTTGGAGAGGTGACAATGTTTTGGATCTAGATAAAGGTGATGATTGAACAGCGTGTAAATGTACTAACTGCCACTGAATTGGACCATTTAAAATAGTTAATTTTCTGTTATGTGAATTTTACCTCAATAAAAGAAGGAGATTTAGTTAAATTGATAAATGAACAAATGTAAGAAGACATAATTATTTAACATTTAAAATGGGACTTTAGCCCAGGCAGTGCAGTTCTTGTCACAAATCACCCCTGCGACCTTTCTTATCTGCCTCTGTTTCCACTTTAATCTTTGACCATGAGGATGATGTGAGAAATGACTGTATGTTCTGATTCTGCAGACCCTAAATAACTCCACAGCTTCCAAGGCCAAGGCTGGGCTGGTTTCGAGATACTTTAATTTTCAGGTGATTTCTGAACGCTATGTTCCTTACAAGCTCCTTCAAAATCCAGTTCAGGTGGCACGTCTTTTCTGAAAAGTTTCCAATCCTTCCAGCTCAGAGAGATCTCAGCCTTCTCTGAATGAATGGCATTTATCGACCCTTTTAGGGCTTTATTCACTTTCTACCTTGGATTATGGTTGTTTATTTTTCAGACAAGCCTTACCTCCCCTGCTTGAGGCCAGAATCAAATCCTCCTCACCTCTGGATCCTCCCAGACACCAGGGCAGTATGTGCTCAGTAAACATTTGCGCTTTTGCTCGTTTTCTTCTCTACCTGGAGTGTGCTTTGTAGAATTCCGCAGCACTTCTTTCCCTCCTTCTGCTTAGCTGCCGTGGGTTGTTTTTTTTTTTTTTTTTTGTAGGGATCCACTCCTTTTTGCATTCTCAGTCCCCGTGAAGACAGTTAGGCTAAATGCCTCCCCCGTTTGCGCGCCACCCTTCCAGCCATCTCCAGGGGTGAGCTCATTTACATATTCCAAATCTGAGATTCTTTCCACCATAGATTGCAGTCGTGGGCTCACTATACCTGGAGGTACAGGTGACCTTTTGCCATGGTGTGGGGAAAGGCTGCCTGGGGATAAAACCAACCCGAAGAAAAGTAGAGCCAAGCAATGGTGAGAGACTGGTTCTGGGAATATTGTTTGCATCCCAAGTCTCTGCCTGCCTAGAGCTAAATTTCCCCTTGACTTTCTTAGTTTCATGAGCCAACCATTTCCTCTTTTTTTCCACCATGTCCAATATACTCTTTGAGGCTTCGGGAAAGGGCAGATGTTCTCTGGGAAGCCCTTGCATCTTTTCTTATTATTTTTTAAATCTCATTCACCTGCTGTTCACAATTCCACGTTCAACAGAGGTTTATTAAGCAATAGAATAGAAATAGATATATAAAAGAATAAGACTGCTTTTACCTCTAGGAAGTTATATTTACAGAAAACCTTGTGTTTAGTCAATTTTGCTTAATTTCATCTCCTTTAATCCTTATATAGTTTTGTGAGACGAGTACTACGACTTGGATTTTATAGATGAGGAAACTGAGAATCAGAGGCTGTAAAATTATTCAAAGGAATAAGCCCACAGTTCGGTCATTTGAACTCCAACTTGGACATCTTCTTCCTTTGTTCTTCCAGTGCAGTCTGCCTTGCAATATGATTTATGTGTATTTCGTCTCCTTTACTAGTCTAGGCTCCGTGAGGGCAGGGACGGTGGCTTACTTATTTTTCAATTAACCACAACTTTTGGCATAGTCTTTTAATGATGATAGGGTTTAGTGAGTATTTTGGTGGTAACTTGATAGATATATGAGTGAACCACAGCTGAATGAAAAATTTGTGTCCTCTGAAGTCTGGAGGAGTATCCAGGGAGTTAGAAATGCCAAAATGCTACTCCTGAAGCTCACCCTACTGGACACCTGAATAGCAGTCTATTTCCTCAAAGGCATCACCTCCACCATGGGAGCAGGTGTGGAGCCATCAATACTCAGAATCAGAGGAGGATTTATCATGGAATGAACGATGGTCAAATTTTAGGGTCTCCCATTTGCAAAGTCATGGGTTTCTGTAAAATTTGCAGAAGTATGACATATTGTTTAAGATCACAGTGAAAACATATTGTTTCATGTCACAGTCTCTTTCCATTCCAACTTCCCTTTTACTACTCCTTCTCTTATGGAGGATCGCATTGGAATGGCCGTGAGTGTTGGGAATCAAAGTAAGAGGAAGTTGAGCTGGGAATGCAGGTAGTTTGAGGTTAACAGGATGTGTGTATGTAGTTCACAGTCACTTTCTGGAAGTATGTAGTGAATGTTTATTTAGAATGATAATTAGGCTAGATATCTTTACATGGGAATGCCTTCTAGAAACACTCGTATTGCCTGTTGTGTTCATCGACCCAGTATTGTGCCATGAAGATATGGGGAAAAATTTTCTTGTGCTATGAATGTGTCTTTTAGATCCCAGCATTGTTAAGTGAGTGAGTGATGGAGGGAAACATACAGAGTCAGTAGCTAACGTGGAAAATCTGTCCAACTGTCAGCTCTAAGTAGGAAGTTTGGTTCTCATTGAAGCCTAGTAAATGGAAGTTCTTTTTTCTTAGGAATACAGCCTGATAGTACAACATGTACCATTATAAAGACACCGTCTTTTTTTCTTCTTAAATGAGAATTGAGGGAAATACAAGATTGGTATAGGGCCTTGCAAGGGATCCATGGGAGTGAGAGGTCCTGAAGCTCAAGTTTGATGGTAAATCCACTTCTGGAAACACCTTTTCAAAATTGTTGTTCTGCAGGTGGTCAAGAATGAGGACCAAAAAATGTAGAAAAAATAATATAGAGGGACATCACACAGTTACAAATGTAAGTGTTTTTGCATTTTGTGACATTTGTGATATTTATATTTAAAAATTTAGAATGTGACATTTTTCATTCTGAAGACATAGTTATCAAGTAATCCTCTTACTAAAGAGCACTCACTTTTCTTTCACAAAAATGTAAATGCTTCAGACCTCACAAAATCTAGATTTGCTCCTGCTGGGAATAACTATCAAATGCCTTTTGTCAGGTCATCTCCCTAAACACCCATGAAATTGAGCTGACAGTGCTTCTTTCTGGAGAAGAATTCACTTTTGGTTTTCCTCAGGGACATGGACAGGAATGTTGTGATCTCTGTGTTTGCAAATTCCAAAGTGATATGATAAGATGCCTCTTGCTTTCTAATTGTGGCAGTTTCTTTTCTTTTCTTTTCTTTCTTTCTTTCTTTTTTTTTTTTTTAGACAGAGTCTTACTCTGTCACCCAGCTGGAGTGCAGTGGCGTGATCTTGGCTCACTGCAACCTTCGCCTCCAGGATTCGAGCCATTCTCCTGCCTCAGCCTCCTGAGTAGCTGGGATTATAGGCACCCGCCACCATGCCCAGCTAATTTTTGTATTTTTAGTAGACACGAGGTTTTACCATGCTGGTTAGGCTGGTCTCGAAATTCTGACCTCGTGATCCGCTGACCTTGGCCTTCCAAAGTGCTAGGATTATAGGCATGAGCCACTGTGCCCAGCCATGTGGCAGTTTCTTTGGCTCTGTGTAATAACCTCAACTTCAGGATCCATTAGGGCATCACTTTTTGCCAGTGAGCAGTACACAAGGCAAGGCTTTTTAGCTTACCATAAAATATAGAAATTGTATATTGCTGTGGAGCACTATTAACTACAATTTATGCATAGATAGGCCAAGACCCAGGGGGGAAAAATTGCTTTACCCAAGTTCATGGGATAATGAATATCAGAGCTGAAATTCCAGTTTTCTGACTCCCCAACTGTACATGCAATTGGCAGGTTTACAATCCTGTACAAAAAACCGCCAGAGAACACAGATGGGCTTCTAACCCCTGCTAATGAGAGCATCGCTCTTCATTGCTGGGATAATTAAGCAAATATTTAGTGGTCAGAAACCCACCCAGACTTTAAATAAAATCAATCAAATCCTAGTCTCTTGGGAGTTGTTGATGTTGGAATTAAAAAAAAAATCTGAACTGTAACTGCGTGCATACGTGTGTGTATGTATGCGTGTGTGTGTGTGTACAGTTCTTACTTTTATGATTTAAAGCAGACAAGAGTTAATCCAACAGCATTATGCCTACTGAAAAGCCACATTCCTCAGAAAAGCCGTGCTTCTGACACTCAAAAGGCTCAAGGTCAGGAGAGCATTTTCTCTTTGTTGATTGCTCTTTTTTTCCCCCCACTGAATTTTCCTTCTTCCTTATGGAATTAGACCCTTTAAGTAAATTGCAAACAGTTCTCCCTGTGTGAAGCGTTGTCTGGCCTACCATACTGCCTGAAACAATCGTTGACATTTCTTGTGTAAATAACAGCAGTGGATTCAGGACTTTCAAGAATGGGAGTTGAAAAAATAATGAACTATTTTTTTTTTTCAAGATAAAACACACTGTGCTCTCCAAAAATTAGAAAGGTCCAAGGAATGAAAGAACAAATTAATACATAATTCCTGTTTTGTTTTTATTACAACTCATTCCTTCCACCCTCCACTACTCATCCTCCTTCCTCAGCTATATTTTTGCTGATTTCCATAGAATTTATCAACTCTGAACAAACTGTAGACTTTATTTATTTATTGCAACTATAGTTTATTGTCTGTCTTTGCTTACTAGAATATAAGATCTAAGGGGACAAGAATTTTTATCTGGATATATTCCAAGCATCTAAAATAGCATGTGGGACATAATAGGAGCTCAATAAAGTTTCTGAAATACTGTATGTCAGCTCATGGAGAGCAAAAGGTAAATATGATATTACACCTTCCTCTGAGAAGCCAAAGTACTGTCTCCATGGATTGAAATTCTAGAATTTTGGCATTAAATTTCATGCCATTCTTTCTTATTGTTGGTATCACCACCGATTTGTTTGAGGTAACAATGTGTCTACTAAAAACAGCTCATTTCCCAGGCTTCCCTGCAGCTTTTCTGTCATTTCTAGCCAGGGAGGCATAAGTTGAATTCTATAGGGATATCTAGGGAAGTTTTGCTTTCTTGATATTGCAGAGTTTTGCTTTCCTGATAATGAGAATCACCATTGTCATTTTGATAATTGCACAACCGCACATTTTAATTTTTTTTGTAGATTAGTTGAAGCACTACACAAAATAAAAATACTTCCCTTGTTTCTTTCTTTTTTTTTCTCTCTGTCACTTTTTTCTTCTTCCTGCCTGGAATGTGGCTGTAATGCCCAGAGGAATAGCTACTATCATGAGACCCTGAAGATGATAGCAAAATGCTGAAGAAGGCAGGTGAGAAAGATAGAAATAGAATAAGATGGCCTTCTCCTGGACTTATTACATGAGAACAATAAAACCCTATTTGGTTAAAGTCTTTTTATATGGATCCATAAATTGAATGGAAAACTATCCTCAAAAACATACCCATATCAAGTCATGACTTAGTGAAATGTCTTTAATATTTTTCATAATCCCAATCCTTCGGAAAGCCAAACCCACTGGATAAATTCTACATTTTGGTGCCTTACTATCACAGATCAAGGGAGCCTCAAAAATAGAGGAAAAGGAAAGAAAGATGACTGGGTGTAGAGGATTGCTGCAGAATCTGCTCCAAAGAATAAACTTAACAAAGAAACCTCAATTCACTTAAAATGTACATAAAAATATATCGACCATATCTACCCTTCAAAAACCAGCCCGTTTGAGACCTGAAAGTGATCTCAAGCTCACATTCAGGTGTGTGTTCTCATGTGACAAGTCCAGGAGTAGGCCATCTTATTCCAGTTCTATCTTTTTCATCTGCCTTCTTTAGCATTTTGCTATCATCCTCAGGGTCTCACGATAGAAGAGCCTTTCTTGTTTGCTTTCTTTCCTGTTGCAGTAGTATATTATGATAGATTTATTGCTTTCCATGTTCATGGACTAAGTAGAGATCTGAAATCTGAAGTTTCAGTTAACAGGGCTGAATCATTCAGCAATCTTTTGTGTTCAAATAGTGGGTGACTCACATTCAAGTGTGCGTCTATAGGTGTATGTACAAGTGTGCAAGGATTGTGTGAATGTTTGAGAGACTGCAACAGGAAAAGTTTCCTCTTTGCATCCCCAAAGCAGCCAGTAATTTAGCCCACTCTTGCCTTAGCCAGGACAAGCATTACCACCAGTCATTGTCATTTTGATAATTACACAACAGCAAGTTTAAATTTTTTTGTAGATTAGCTGAAGCACTACACAAGAATAAAATACCTCCCTTATTTCTGAGAAATTACATATGCTCTTCTTGTGGATTTTTGGATTTGATGCTCTGATTTGTTTTTTTCTACTATACAGCTAATCCTGTAAAGAGAAACTTATAATCGCCTTCCACCAGGAAATTTAGAGCATTAGCTATCTGTACTTGTTTTTATTTTTTGAATGAATTAAATAATTTTAAATTTAATTTCATTATAATAATTATGATTTTTTAGATATGGGGTCTTACTAAGTTTCCCAGGCTGGTCTCAAGCTCCTGGACTCAGTGATTCCCCACCCCAATCTCCTGACTATAAGCATACGCCACCTTGCCCAGCCTGTGTGTCTGTTTTTAAAAGATGTTATCTTACTGTAGAAAATATCCCTTTTAAAACGTTTAAAAAATTTAACTTTGCAATTTCCTATGCTTTGGTCAGACACCTAAAAAAACAAAAAAAGAACAAAAAACCAACATTCCATTAAAGGAAAACCATTCAGTTACTTCTCTGTTTTTCTAGCTTTGCAGGGAGGTGTTTTCCACTATGCTCTTTTGAGGAAATTTGTGTTATGAGGAGCAAAATGAAGGAAACAGAGAAGAAATAGTAAGGCTGCTTCAGTTCTGATCAGCTTTGTCTACCCTAGGGACTGCAAGTTCCCCTAGAAATAGAACTGTAACTTAATTGCACTTTATGTAATTTCTTGCTCTTGGATTCTTCTTTCCTCTTATTTAATAAATTGATGCTCAATCTCAAATATATATATTTATATACTTTTTATGTGAAAATTTGAAATGAAACAAAACTGATTTATTCTATGATAAATCTCAAAAAACCAGCCAAAAAGATATCCGAGGAGAAAGCATCACCTTAATTCTCTCTTTGGGAGTTGTCTCAGGATTTGAAGATCAAGGCAGAGTTGACTTCCACTCCCCACCCTCAGTATTCATTCTTCAGTTTCTCTTCATTGGTAGAACCTTGCAACTCAGAATAAAGACTACATTTTCCAGCATTCTTCATAGCTAAGCATGGTCATGTGACTAAGTTCTGGCCAGAATTGGTATGTACAAGTTCATAGCATGTGGCTGCGACAGCTGGACCACTTAAAGAAAACTTTGTTTTCTAGTACATATATATTTTTTTGAGTCACGCAGACAATGAAAATTCTGACATCAAACTCACATAAATAAGGCTTATGTTTAGAAATCCTTAATGGGACAGTATAATTTTTAAAATTCTTTTATTTCACCCAAATCCAAAGCCAATGTCAACAGAGGCATAAATGCCAAACATCTCCCTCTGCAGTGTGTGGAATAATTTTCCCCCTACACTCTGAGAATGTATATATTTGGAGGAACCAGTTTTATGCCAAAGCTCTCTAATCTGATGTGTTTCTTTGCTAGAGCCCCAAGTTGTACTGGGTGTAACCCAGTAAAATATGAGCTATAGGCCACTTGAGGGTTCTTCAGTGCCTTCTCTACTGCTTGCTTATCTTTCTAGAGTCAAATTTTTCTTCCCTGGCCTCCAATCCATCCATATATTTCCCTGCCAGCCAAGCCATGCATTCAGATGACATTTTAAATATTTTATACAGCATTTTAGTTATGCCCGGAGGGATTAGTCTGCCATGTTACTGGAAATAGAATTCTAAATCCTGTTTTGTCTCATCTTCAAAAAATAGTGCTTACTTGATCACTTTATATTCATCAACATTACTTCTTTATTATCCCACTGTTCCTACGTTAGACACAGAGCTCTGGGGTTTCCTTTTATTTCTTATTCTTTCTTTTTGAAAAAAACCTCTCCTCTTTTCTTCCCTCCTCTCTCATTCCTCCCCCTTTTCTTCTCTCCTCCTCTCTCTATCTCACTCTTTCTTTCTTCTTGAGAAATCTAGGGCCCCAGAGCCCAAGTCGCCAGTGTTTTTTTTGTTTTTTTGACAGCATCTCACTCTGTTGCCCAGGCTTGAGTGCAGTGGCACGATATTGGCTCACTGCAACCTCTGCCTCCCGGGTTCAAGTGATTCTTCTGCCTCAGCCTCCTGTGTAGCTGGGATTACAGGCACACCCCACCACACTTGGCTAATTTTTGTATTTTTAGCAGAGACGGGGTTTCACCATGTTGGTCAGGCTGGCCCTGAACTACTGACCTTGTGATTTGCCTAGCTCAACCTCCCAAAGTGTTGGGATTACAGGCGTGAGCCACTGTGCCCGGCCGCCAGTGGGTTTTAAGGAAAAAGTAGAAGAATCACTGTTCACTTCTCCAGTCAAGAATATATTGTGAATTCTCAGTCACTTGTATTATAGTCAGTTTGGGCTTCTCTGAAAAAGTACCACAGATTGAGTGGCTTATAAACAACAGGAATTTAATTTCTTACAGTTCTGGAGGATAGAAGTCCAAGATCAGCGTGCCAGCATAGTCAAGTTCTGGTGACGGCTGTCTTCTGGGTTGCAGACTGCCATCTTCTTGTCGTATCTTCAAATGGTGGAATGAAGGTGTGAGAGCTCTCTGGAGTCCTTTTCATATGCGTACTAATCCCACTCATGAGGTTTCACCCTCATGATTTAATTACCTCTCAATGTCTCCACCTTCTGATACCACTACATTGGGGGTTAGGATTTCAACATATGATTTTTTTTTTTTTTTTGACAGAGTCTCGTCTCTGTCACCCAGGCTGGAGTGCAGTGGCTCGATCTTGGCTCACTGCAACCTCCACCTCTTGGGTTCAGGGGATTCTCCTGTCTTAGCCTCTACAGTAGCTAGGATTACAGGCAGGCATGTGCCACCATACATGGCTAATTTTTGTATTTTTACTAGAGACAGGGTTTCACCATGTTGGCCAGGCTGGTCTGGAACTCCTGACCTTAGGTGATCCACCTGCCTCGGCCTACCAAAGTTCTGGGATTACAGGCATGAGCCATTGCACTCGGCCTCTCAACATACAAGTTTTAATTCATTCCATTGCATAAAGCATACTGTCTAGTAATGTTTTATAGATTAAAAGATTGATTTATTTAATACACATCCATCAAGCACTTGCTATAAACCTGTGACAGGGGACCCAAGATAAATAAGGCATGGTCCCTGCCCCTGAAGTCCTTACAATTCAGAGAAGCTTACACACTAGATCAGCTACTGAGCATATGCCTGTAGGGACTCTCACTGAGCTTCAGAACAGTACCCAATGATTGGAGAAAGGAAGAACAGACAGAACACCTGTTGACGAAAGAGATGGGCCTTCTCATCTCATCGCTGTAGACTTGCACGAGACTTCAAATATCATGACGTGGTGTTCTGAACTTTGTTTCATTCATTCATATGGCATATGTTAATTGAGTGCCAACTGTGTGTCAGGCACTGTGGTAGGCACAGGAGCTTCACAGATGAATAAGGTCCTGCCCTAAAACAGCTGGTTGTGTGGGGTGGCTGTGCAGTGTGTTAGTGCCATGGCAGGGGGAGGCATAAGGTGCTACCTGAACACGGGGGTGGGGCAGATGTAGAAGGTATCTAGAGGAGGTTAACCTGTATGTGGGAGTTCCCCTTTAAGAGACTCCACATGAGCTAATCTTGTAGCTCAAGAATGAGTGACTGAAGTAGTCAGGTCCCTGGAATTGGAGTTTTGCCTGGGAAACAAACACCATATAATTATTGTTTATATTATGTGTGAGAGACTGTTTTTGGCCTTAGAGAAATCACAAAACAGATTTCTTGTGGAAGTGTAGAGGAATCTTCTGCTTTTGAATGAGGGGTAAACTGATCAGGAAGCTCCAAAGTTGAGAAACAGACCTCCCTATCCTCCCCAAGTCAGAATGTAGATGTCAGCCTCAGAGATAAAACAATTGCTGTGGTTTCTTTCCTATCACAGCTTGGTGACCTCAAATAGCCCTTTGCAAAAGAGCTGGCACAGGCCATTACAAAAAGTGTTACATTGCACTTCAGTATTTGAACACATCCTAATTGGGATGGGTGAAATAATGACCTAAAGATAGGATTGTTTCCACAGGCTCATTTTCCAATTACCACAACGTACAGTGGAAATAATCGCTTTGTTGAAATCCATTCTATTAGAATCATGATTTACATTGGTGTCCCAAGACATGTAAATTTTTATTAGTACAAAAGTACAAAGGGAGAAAACAGACAATTCATAGAACTGCAGGATAATGGACATTTCTCAGTGCAGATTGCCTCTATTCTTGGTAGACCGGTTGGCTAGAGTAGGGCCTAGCAGATGACGTACTGAATGTATTCTTGGTTGTAGATCACAGCTGAACAAACTGCTCTGGAGTGTGAGGAGTCAGCACAGTGTAAACAGAAATCAGCAGTGACCTATGGAGTCGTCTCAAGACATAATAAATACAGTCTTCATGCTCCCTCCCACCTTCTGCTGATTCAGGTATTCTCCAGCGCCATGGGGCTCGTCTCTGGAGCAATATTTCAAACCCAGCAGACCATTGTATTTGGAGCAGATTTCCTAACTGTGCTTTTAATTTTAGCAAAATGGCATTTAGCTCTTTCTGCAAATGTCGTCATACACGTGGAGCTTCATTGAGAAAGAATAAAGCACTTTTTAGAACACTCCATTAGCTTTGGCTACTATTGGTTTTGCTATTCTGGAAGAATTTCTCTTAGACTTAGGGGATTAAAAACAGAATTCTTTCTTTCAGTTCAGAATAGAATTTGTGGCAGAATCACTAACTTTCCTTTCCTTGAAATCCTTCGATGACAATTTAGTCCTCCTGTTTTTCTTCATCGAGGGGTGTCTAGGCTAGTATTACCTGTTGCCAAAGTAGTATTGGGCCCACATCCATCCCGTTTCCTTCCCTGGACAGCCACCAAATCAGGAGAGCCTGTACCAGTTCCTGCCCTTGTTGTATAAAAGGCTCTCTGATTAGGCTCTGCTATCAGCTAGCTCATACTCACCTATGAAGGTATTTTAAGACAAAGCTCCTCACCTGGACCTTAGGCAATTGGAGCTGGTGAGAGGGTAACATACTCCCCAAGTTTCCTGTGCATCCCAGGGCAGAGGAGAGATTTAGGAAGCTGCATGAATATACCTAGGAATGCTTTCCAATCTTCATCATGTGCAAGATTCACATCGATTTTCATATCCAATGGGTAGTCTTACATGAAGACGAAAGCCGCTCATAGAATGCTACTCTCTGACACTGCGCTGTTAGATACAGTGTAACCTCCCTTCACCCCAAACTAAACCAAACAGACAGCTCAGTCCATAACCTGCAGTAATTTAGTCCAGATGGTCCTATTTTCTTTAGACTGCAAACCATTTCCAGTGAATTCACTGTTATTTTTTTCTTTCCTATTCTTATAATTGAAGTTTTGGCTTGCCAAGTACCAGCTATCCAAGAAGGAGAGATCAGATGCTTCAGATTAAGAATTCAAAGTCAATGATGTCTGATTGTATGCTCTGACTCATAAGTGGAAGCTCAGCTATGAGGATGCAAAGGCCTAAGAATCAAGCAATGGACTTTGTGGAGCAGGGGAAGGGCGGGAGTGGGGTGAGGGATAAAAGACTACAAATTGGGTACAGTGTATACTGCTCAGGTGATAGGTGCACCAAAATCTCAGAAATCAACACTTACTATTATTGGTTAACTTATTCATATAACCGAATACCACCTGTTCCCCAAAAACCTATGGAAATAATAATAATGAAAAGAAAACAAAGTCCATGATGTTTGGTTAAGATAAAATGGAATAAAACGGGCTGCAGACTCACAGGTCTAAAAGTTACAACTTGACTGCGACTTACGCTATTAGATAGTTGGTTTTGTGTGGAAGTCAAGTGATCGTGGAGGATAAAGCTAATAATGGCATTGAGGAGAAGATGGGGATGTTATGTTAAAGAAATGCCCAAACCCAGCTGTGGTATGGCATCATTTAAAATCTCGACAGAATTTACCAGTGAAATAAAACAAGAAATTGAAACAGAGGGCTAGAATATGTTGGTCATTCAACTTGGAGACGTGTGATGAGTCAGGGTGGGAACTTTTCAAGAGACAAAAAAAAATTAAAAGTTAAAAAGTACAACCCAAAGAGATCTGATTTAGAGAATTTTGTGCATCCATTTATGTCTTAGCACTTCTTCATCTAGCACTAGATGCATTTAAAAGTGAAAAACGGCCGGGCGCGGTGGCTCAAGCCTGTAATCCCAGCACTTTGGGAGGCCGAGGCGGGTGGATCACGAGGTCAAGAGATCGAGACCATCCTGGTCAACATTGTGAAACCCCGTCTCTACTAATACAAAAAAAAAATTAGCTGGGCACGGTGGCGCGTGCCTGTAATCCCAGCTACTCAGGAGGCTGAGGCAGGAGAATTGCCTGAACCCAGGAGGCGGAGGTTGCGGTGAGCCGAGATCGCGCCATTGCACTCCAGCCTGGGTAACAAGAGTGAGACTCCGTCTCAAAAAAAAAAAAAAAAGTGAAAAACAAGGGCTCATATGACTGGCTAAAAATAATTTCAAGACCTTTCATCAGTCATTTTTACCCAACACCTACTTGATTTCCAAACTCCATCAGTCATTTTTACCCAACACCTACTTGATTTCCAAACTCATCGCTTTGCTTGGCAAATAAATATGTTCTTAGACTACTTTGAATACTGTTTCTTCTTTGGCCTTTATGTCTATCCTGTGTATGTGAAACTTTCCATGCTCATCTCTCTTCACTTCACAGCACTGTGTAAATCTAGCACCTGCCTAAAATTATTCCCGACGTAGAAGATTCAATGTACTCTTCAATACAAAAGGAAACATCTCTCTCCTGGACATCTACACAGCATTCTGTACACATCCACATGATCCTTGTTGGCATAAGCACTTTGCAAGTGCAAGAACCATGTCTTTTGTAACCTTATGTGGTTTCTGCTCCTGTGTCATGACCCATACGGATGCTCAATAAATGTTGAATCAAAGTGAATTGCTTTCCAGTACATTTATTGACGCACGTACTCTGGTGGGTCAAGATCCATCTCTTTTTGCAGTGCTCAGTGGTTTTCTGTTTGAATGCATTCCTGACCAGTCCAGAGTTGTTGGATGGCTCTAAAAATTGTTCAGAGCTTGCTAAACAAGGAAGCTGCATAGTTGCATTATTGTATTGTAGCCATGTCCCAGGTTTACAAATCAAGAAAATCCCTCGTATGTTGTACAAATAGTTGTTCTTTCTGTTTTGTTCTCTTTTCCTTTTCCCTTCCTCCCTTCCTTTTTCCTTTCCTTCTTTCTTCCCCTCTTCCTCCTCTATCTCCTCTTTTATTTCTTTCTAACAAAGCTCTCATGTGAAGCTCAAACACTTGTAACAAGATCAACAGCAGTGAAGAGCTGTCTTTTTCAGCCCAACAAAGATAACAAATGCAACTCCAGAAGCCTGGCCTCATACCCCAGTTGAGAAAGGTGTCAACAAGAGGAGCTGAATCAAGGTTGGCCCTGTTCTCTGCCTGGGGATGGCACTGGCCCTACCAGCAGGGACACCGCGTTTCCAGCTTCAGGCTTTCAATTCTCTCTACAGCATAATGGCTCACAGACCTTTTCTGAGACAGCTGGATAACAATGTGTCTTTATGACAGCCTGACTCTTTTCTCCCAGTTGAAATCTCAAACTGTACTGTATAAGACAATCTGTCTCCTATCGTTCCATCAACAAGGCCTGAATAGGCAAGGCAAGCACTCCTGCAGCATTAGTTTATTTCCTTGAATTTTTTTTTCTGTAATAAAAGAACAAGGGGAAAAAACAGTCCAGGTTGTGAAAGATGGCTAGCAAAGGCCTCTGTGTGAGGTCCTTGGTGAGATAATCTCATTCTAAAGATCTGGGTGACTGGAATTTCCCTTCCCCCCAGCCCCCGCAGACACTGCCCTCCCCAGCATCCTTCTAATACAAATCCTTAAGCATTAAGTCAGGCGGAAAATGAGTCTACTCTACATTTATCTTCCTGAATGGCAGTCAACTCCCGCTTAATCTTTCAACATATATTTGTTCAATGGATCAACAGATTGTGTAAGCAGCATGACGGTTGGGTTTAGAAATGTGTCTGCTCATGTTTGGTTTGTGCTGAACCATTGACCATTTTGTTTGTGAATCCATCATAAATTATATCTCTGCATTACCCGGCACCAGGGATGGGACAGAGGATAGTGCTCACACAGGCGGAAAGACCTTTTTAGTCACTGTCATTTTCCAGCATTGAGAATGCTGACTTGTTTTATTTTGTGAATGCTTCTTTTTTTTTTTTTTTAAGAAAAACCTTTTCATACTAGAAAACTTCCAATTTGGTTGCTCTTTTTTTCCCAAAGGTGTCTCTTAGACATTCTTTTGCTATCTTTTCCCCCATTAAAATAAAGAAGACTTTCAGGATACAGGGCAAGTAATAAAATAGTATAAAATATGAATAAAAAGTTTAAGAATTAAGAACCTTTCCTAATGTCCTATATGGACATATTTCATTCATTCATTAGGACTTTCCTAATGTCCTAATATTGACATATTTAATTCAAACCACTGTTCCTCAAAAATGAGATGAGTTTATTTGGGTATTAAAACGTTGAAGAGTTGATCAGTTAATTCATGATATAACTGATATACAACTGATAAACTGATATATAACTGATATAAATGAATTGTCAGTTGTTTCACTGAATACTTAGCCAATCAACCACTGTTTATTAAGCATCTGCTACATTAAAATCCATGGAGAAAAATATAAAAAAAGACCAATCTCCTGACCTCAATAACTGAAATCAAATTGGAGGATTAAAATTATATACATATTATTAAAGCTTTTTGAGGATTCCTAAATGAAAATGAGGGGAAGAGAAAATTTGTGTTGCAGTGGTATAATTAGTGGATAAAAAATAATTTTCAGGGCAGTTTTACTCATTGACTTGAAAACTGTTCAACAATATTTATTGAATACCTAGTATTTTTTGAGCACGGGGTGCATAATACAATGAAAGATTTACCTTCCATCTACATGACACTTAAGATTGAAATAGGAAGAGAGGAAGTGGGGATGTGGATGAGAACGGAAAACTGATGTCAGCCATCACGTCCAAGTCACATCTAACTCACGTCCATGTCAGGCCTGAGGTCAGGAACACCAAGCAGACTGCATTCGCTGGTTCTCATGAGTAGATTTTGCATGTCAAAGTGGAGACATTAGATAAAAGGACATTTCCATATATTTTGAATGTCACAGTCTTGTATTTCAAACTGCAAGTATAAGCACTACTTTAAAATAATCAAGGCAGACTTGTACTTAGACCTGTAAATAATACAGCATTTAAAAAAACCTATTGTTTATGTTGCATTCTAACTACTGAGTCACTGCTATGCATTCATTGTTGCTACCTCCCCATAATGCTGTCAATAGCTTAGGTGGCTGTTGTTATGCTCAGAGAGGTAAGGAAACTGAATGGGCTGGTGGGCAAGTGCCTGAGGACACGGAGTTATTTTTTGCTGAGTGATCTGGCATAGTATCTAGGCCTCCTGATTTCTTTTTTTTTTTTTTTTCCAAGACAAAGTCTTGCTCTGTCACCCAGGCTTGAGTGCAATATGTGATCTTGGCTCACTGCAACCTTTGCCTTCTGGGTTCAGGTGATTCTCTTGCCTCAGCCACCTGAGTAGCTGGGATTACAGGTACTGCCACCACACCAGATTAATTTTTGTATTCATAGTAGATGGGGTTTCACCATGTTGGCCAGGCTGGTCTCGAACTCTTGACCTCGTGATCTGCCCACCTCGGCCTCCCAAAGTGCTGGGGTTACAGGTATGAGCCACTGTCTGGCCCTGGCCTCCTGATTTCTAGCTCTGGGTTCTTTCCTCTTCCGTATTCAGCATTCTTTGATTAAGCTTTACGATGAATGGCAAGAACTCTAATTTAAAAACTCATCCATTGGTTCTTTTTTTTTCTTTTCCCTGCTAAGCAATATTAACTAGAGTTTTTCTTTAGCTCAAGGTATGTTTTATTATTTATAGGTAAATCCTTCTGCAGATGCCAAGACAAATTCTTTGTAAATGGAGATGCCATGTTACAGTGATTCAGTACTGACTGATGCCTCACACACTTTGAATATGGAATAATAGTAATAAAAAATGTCACAAAATATCTAATAAATAGAATGTCAACAAGAAGTCCTTTTTGGTACTAGAGGCATTAGATTAGAGACATTCAGGCTTTGGAGTGTTTTCCTAGATTCAATGGCATTGAAAGGCACAGCAAAACTAGAGTCCTGAACCCCAAATTAGTCGTGATAGCTCCCCTGATTGCAGAAAGGAAAGCTTACACCAGCCAGCCCAAGAAAAGAGAAGGGGTTCTTATGATGTTTTGCTGAGTCTGTCAAGAAGTAGTGCTAACAAAAGGACCTTATGGGCCTGGTTGCTGGGAAGGCATGGGAACCATGGCCTTTCCTTAACTAATGTAAGGTTAGGCAAACTTTGGGTTAGGAATTCACCGCAGGTCTAATCACCTGAGGGTCCCCAGGTACTATGCATCACTGTGTCCGTTGAGAGGAGGGTATGGTCAGAGCCAGCAAGGACCTGTGTCTGTTGTTAAGAGTATTTTTTTAATTCTGTTTACCTTACACCACAGCTAAAGGACTCAGTAGACTCTAAATGTTTCCTTAATTTGATTAGGGTTGATCTGGTTATTTATAATTGCTGAGAAGCATAACATAGTTTTGTTTTAGCTACAGTTTATTATGCAATATTTGATTTCCTCTAAAAATAGAAGAAAATTGTAATAGTCAAAATGACCATATTAGTCAATGGCAGGAACAGAAATTAGAATGCTGCATATTCTAGCCATGTGGACTACGGTTATCCCAATGCTTCCTAATACAAGAGAAGGATACAATTATCCATTATTTAGTTATCGCTGATAATTAATCAATATAGAATCTCTGCTAACAGTGACAGAGGAAATATACATGCTAACTTTTCTCCTGTTTTCCTTCTGCCCACCACCCCTCCTTGCCCTCCTCCTCTTCCTCCCCGCTTCATTCTTCGGAGACTTTCCCAAAGCTGTGCACCTTGATTTGGCCTTAGTTATCTTTTCTTAGTCCCTGTACACATTTCAAGGCAGGAGTTCCCATCATAAAATGTGAAAAATCTGGGAATTCTTGAAATCATGCAAGGTAGGTGTCAGGGACTGAATTTTGTCTTCCCAAAATTCATATGTATATATCTTTGAGACAGAGTCTTGCTCTGTCACCCAGGCTGGAGTGTAGTGGTGCTATCTCGGCTCACTGCAACCTCCGCCTTCCAGGTTCAAGTGATTCTCCTGCCTCAGCCTTCCCAGTAGCTGGGATTACAGGCACCTGCCACCACACCTGGCTTTTGTTTTCTTTCTGTATTTCTAGTAGACACGGGGTTTCCCCATGTTGGCTGGGCTGGTCTCGAATTCCTCACCTCAAGTAATCTGCCCACCTTGGCCTCCCAAAGTGCTGGGATTGCAGGCATGAGTCATGATGCCCGACCCAAAATTCATATGTTGTAGCCCTAACCCCCAATGTAACTTTATTTGGAGACAGGGCTTTAAAGTGGTGATTAAGGTTAAATGAGGTCATAAGGGTGTGTTCCTAGTCCAGCATGACTGGCGTCCCATAAAGAGAGAGAAAGACACCAGGCATGTGTGCACACAGAGAAAGGCCACATGAGGACACAGGAAGAGGGTGGCCATCTGCAAGCCAAGAAGAGAGACCACAGGAGAAACCAACCCTATTGGCACCTTGATCTTGGACTTCCAGTCTCTGGAACTGTGAGACATAAATTTCTGTTGATGAAGACTCCTAGATTGTGCTATTTTGTTAGGGCAACCCTAGCAGACTAACACTGTAGAAATGGATATTTTGCAGTTATTTCTAACATTTCAAAAACATAAGCTAAAATACAGCATATAATTAAACTAGTCAATATTTGCTTCGATAGCTCATATTTCATTATATATTGTTTATATTGTATCTTTAAATGGAAAAAATAATTAATAATGAATAATTTTTAAGAAATATAGACCAAATGTGAAAATCATGAATGTGCACCTCTCAGATGTTTGACTTAAAGGAGCATTTTTCTTTTTTTTGTTTTGTAGAGACAGAGTTTTGCTATGTTGCCCAGAATGGTCTCAAACTTCTGGGGTCAAGCAATCTTCCTGCCTCTGCCTTCCAAAGTATTGTGATTATAGTCATGAGCCACTGTGCTCAGCCCAAGGAGCGTAATTAACCGAAAGCCCCAAGCTACTACATGTGGAAGTTCACCGCCACATTCATGCCGAGGCCCACTTCCCCTGGCTGTTCCGTGCCATTGACTGAGTGTGGTAGAGATACTAAGGCAGGCACGTTCCAGGGGATAGAGACTGCTCTGACAGGCAACTCAAGCTCCATAACTGTGCATTGATCTTGCTAAAATTTCCCTAGAACTGCATGGCAGTCCTGGTCGCTTCCAAACCCAGCTGGCTCTCCTTTTCTCTCTCCTCACAGGAGGCAGACCTCCATTAAGATCTGTCAGCTCTCCCAGCTTCCTCCTATTTCCTCCCAGTTTTTTCTCACAAGCGGCTTCCCCAGTAAGCTTTTTGCAAATTCATGCTGTCTTGGCATCTGCTTTTTGGAGGACCCAATCTAACCATATTTTTTCAAACCATAAGATGGCTGAGAGTGGTGAGAAAGAGAGGAACTTATTGGGAATGGTAACTCTTCTTTACTATTATCACTTCTCTTAGGCACCAGTTCCTTTGGAAATGACAAAACCAGACTCTCCTTTGCATCCTTCCCATCCTCTTCCAAACCTCCACCCCCAAAGACATCAGGGCTCATCTCCCCTTGTCTGTGCTCCTGCAGTACATCTGTACGTTGTAATGATCTGTTCATTCACCTTTTCCTCCCACTGCATAGTAAGCTCCATTGAAGCTGCAACCTTGGCTTTTTTCTTTGAATCACTCATGCCTAGCACAGAGCTACCGTGTGAAAATTACTCATTAAATGTGAATTAAATGGATGAATCAACCACGAAGTTAATGTATATTCACTGTCTCAGGAAGTAACTTCACAAAAGGATTACAGAAGACCGTGAAGGATAACCAGGAAAAGATGGGTTTTTGAACCTTCCAACAAAAATCTAATGAAGGAAGATTTTGGTGGAGTGGTTTGAAACTGGGGGAGAGGGCAGCTTAGTAGAGAGACTTTCCAACAGCTGCAGATACTGTCCCAGGAACAGCACCCTCAAAATATTAAAAGTCAGCAATGAACACTACAGATGTGACTACTGTTCCCTCTTCATTTCCTGACTCAGCTTCTTAGCCACTTAGGGCTGAGTGGGAGATGCAGAGAAAATGGCTTCGTTCCCTACCTCTGTCTTTTTTAGACTTAGGGGTAAAATGAGTAAAACTTGACCTTTTATGTTCAGAACTATTATTTAGTGTCATGGGGGAAAAGGTGCCTGCTATAGGGAAATACGTTTGCTTGAAAGGGAAAGGGAAACTCATTCCACAAGAGCGTAAAGTTCTGAGCACCCTGCTCTGTACTTCTCGTGGGTTGTCTCATTTACATCTTATACAACCTTTGATTTTGTCGTCTCAGTTTTTATAGATGCGGAAGCTGAAATGCAGAGAGGTTAAGTGGGAGGTCATGAAGGTATTAAGTGGAGAAATCAGAATTTGAAAACCGGCCCTCCCTCCTGAATCTCAAGATTTTTTTTTTTTTTTTTTGAGACGGAGTCTTACTCTGTTGCCCAGGCTAGAGAGCAGTGGTGCGATCTGGGCTCACTGCAACCTCCACCTCCTGGGTTCAAGTGATTCTCCTGCCTCAGCCTCCTGAGTACCTGGGATTACAGGCACATGCCACCATGCCCAGCTAATTTCTGTATTTTTATAATGGTGGGTTTTCACCATGTTGGTCAGGCTGGGATCAAACTCCTGACCTCATGATCCGCCCGCCTTGGTCTCCCAAAGTGCTGGGATTACAGGTGTGAGCCGCTGTGCCCGGACCCCGAGATGATGGTCTTTATCCTACATGGTCTGCCCACTTTATAGCTTAAAAGCTTTTACTTTGGAAACTCTTACCATTATCAAATTTACGGGCAGATCAAAAATTCCGGTAAGGCCACTGGCAGGTAGAGAAATGCTGGGTGAAAGTAGAGATGGAGAAGGAGAATAATCCAGATCCTAAATAATTCCCTCTGGTAACTACAGTTTGGCTGTAATGAGGTAGGAAAGCTACTGTCCTGGAAGCTGGCCTCCAGGCAAACACATCGTGCTGAATCACACTAAGAAAGTCACTTTTCCCAAGAGAAGCAGACAAATGGGGCCATTTAAATATCAGCTGGAAATGGAACTGGGGAAGATAGGAGGAAGCTGGAGAATTCTCAGGCTACTGCCTCTTTGTGTTCGGAACTCAGACTATCAAGAGTAGTTCAAGAAAGTGGGTCTTGCACAGAGGGGGTTAAAATACAAAAAGAATTGGCAGCAACATTTACTGTTGAGGAGACATTGAAATGCTGCCAGTTAATTTAACAACAGTCTGCCTTAAAAAAATCACATGAGTTTACATGGCCTTCATTTGTATTTGCTGAGCAAAGCTTATCATCACACTTTCTCCTTAGTTTTTTATCTTCCTAGTACAATGTCCAATGTGGAATTTCATCAGTATTTTCTTTTTTAACCTTGGATGATGGAAGCCTCCGTTTTTTTTCCCCTTTTCCTCTTTACTTTAGAGAGGAAGAACACTTAGAATTTGCCCTTGAGATACGATGTCTTCCAAATATTAGCTGAGGGAATAGCAAGGCTCTGAGTTGCCGTGTACTGTTGTTTGCTGGAATAAATAATCATACAAAGGCCTCACTCTTTCCTCTTTCTTTCAGCAGAGTTCAAACCAGGATTACTTACAGGTATGCTCTTAAAGCCAATTGAAAGACTCTGAATATCTCAGCTTCTCAATCTTGCTTTTGCTTTTTCTTTTCTATCACCGCATCCCTTTTTATTTCTTTCTAGGCTCTTGACCTTATTTTTTTTTAATTTTTCTCAAACAATAGGAGCTCTTCTGTCTGTGAGTGAACATGCATATGCTCATGTGTGTGTGTACATTTGTGTTTACTTCTGTGTGTGTCTGTGTGTATGTGTCTCTCTGTGTGGTGTTTCTTTTCTTTAAAAGCAATACTACCGGGTGCAGTGGCTCATGCCGGTAATCCCAGCTCTTTGGGAGGCCGAGGTGGGCAGATTACTTGAGGCCTGGAGTTCAAGATCAGCCTGGCCAGCATGGTGAAACCCCATCTCTACAAAAATTACAAAAAATTAGCTAAGGATGGTGGCACACACCTGTATCCCAGCTATTCGGGAGGCTGAGGCATGAGAATTGCTTGAGCCTGGGAGGCAGAGGTTGTAGTGAGGTGAGATGGCGCCACTACACTCCAGCAGCCTGGATGACAGAGTGAGACTTTGTGTCAAAAAAAAAAAAAGAAAAGAAAAAAAAGTAATACTCACTGTACCATCACTGAATTTCCAAGGCTCTACCATCTGTAATTATAATTTGCTGCGTGTTAATAGACTAAAAGTCAAATAAATGGATGAACTACTGGATGCATATCAAATATAAATAAAGATCTTAAATACTTACTCCCCAAATCTACTGCTATTTGGAAACTTAAATGTATAAAATGCCTTGAGATGCCTTGAGGAGTTTATAACACTGGGCT
This sequence comes from Aotus nancymaae, assembly GCF_030222135.1. NCBI lineage: Eukaryota > Metazoa > Chordata > Mammalia > Primates > Aotidae > Aotus > Aotus nancymaae. Next base: position 31,918,990 of record NW_026988455.1, read on the forward strand.
CAGATTTCTCAAATGTTCATGCATGTGTCTGCTTTTCAAAACAGGAATTTCTTTTCTTTTTTGAAAGTGTAAGTACCTTAGAAACTGGAAGTCATCAGAATTCTGCCTTTCCCTATCCATCATACATTACATTTGTTGAACCCAAATTAAGGCACATTATCAACCTACTCAATTACAATGGAACTCCTATGGAAATGTCTCTTACAACCACATTAATATCTCATTAGTTCATCATGTTAATGCTATTACAATGGTTATCAAAGGAATTGGCACTGATTGGTACCTAATTTTGAAGGGTTGTTGCCCCGAGCGTCATTGGAGAGGGAGGCTCAGGAGTAGTAGAAATTTGCTTTCTGTCTTCTTCCCTAAAAAAAAAAAAAAAAAGAGAAACAAAAAAGGAAGGAAAGAAAGAAAGGACAAGTGAATATTCCTGGCAAAAACATGCTGCAGAGACTGTCTAGGACTCGAGATATAAATCTATTTTGACAGGTGCAGTCATTATTCTTATCAGCTAGGATAGCATTATTCTTTTGTTTTAATGGCAAAACTAGCAAGAAGACAAAATTTGTCTTTACATAAACGCATTAGAATGTAATAACAATTAGTCGATACAATTAAATTATTACTAATGGTGATAATATCACGTCTGTGCCTTTACAATGAACTTGTAGCTCTGCTTATTTACATCTTTCCCCAAAGGAGTTCAAATAGATTTACAGAAGAGTTAAACCACTCCTACTTTCCCATTCATTTGCATATATTAAAACAAATAAGGCACAGAAGTCGATTATGCCATTTTATCAGGAAAATAATGTCTCTGCAGTTTTAAGCCTTTCATGAAGCTGGTAATCCTCCATGTTAGGGCAGTAACGTTTGTGCGGCAGTAAGATGGGTAGAACCTAGGCTAAGATCCAGGTGCTACAACTTCTTGTGAGTGTTAATTTCCATATTTGCAAGGCCTCCAGCTGGGAGTCCTCCACAAGTGATATCAGAGCTGGTCTTTAAGACCAATATAAAGAAGGTAAGGTCCGTTGCTTATGCTGCCTATGTTTTTCCCACTGGTCTCCCTACTTTTCCTTTATTTTTATTTATTTATTTATTTATGTCTTACTTTATTGCCCAGGCTGGAGTGCAGTGGCATGATCTCAGGTCACTGCAACCTCCGCCTCCCAAGTTCAAGTGATTCTCCCACCTAAGCCTCTCCAGTAGCTGGGACTACAGGCGCAGATCATCACGCCTGGCTAATTTTTTTATTTTTTGGTGGAGATGGGGTTTAATCATGTTGACCAGGCTGGTCTCGATCTCCTGACCTCAGGTGATCTGCCTGCTTCAGCCTCCCAAAGTGCCGGGATTACAGGGGTGAGCCATCATGCCCGGCCACTTTTCCTTTAGATATTCAGAATGCTAATGGTCTTTTCAATGAAATTTTGAGGTGGGTTGTCATTGTAGTTTACCTTTTGGTTTGTTTTTATTTTCTTAGCCAAAATAAATAAGCAAGTAAATAAATAAATAGAAAAGCTGAAAATGAATTATAGGGAGCAGTTGTTACTGAAGGTTTGCAGAGAAAGGGGACATGGTGAAACGGGCCTCCTGAAGAGTGGGAGAGCAAATTGTGTCTGAAAATGTTGACTAGGGCTTCTCTGGCAGTGCTGATGCCCCACTTGAAATTAACACTAACAAACATTTAATGAGTGAGCCATCAGTGTGGTTGTGAGGATTTCTCCTTTTGTGTTCAGCTGCTTAGATGTAGGCACATGGTTTTACTGGGATCTTGCTGGGTTGAAGACAGAAGAAGAAAAGAACAAAAACCCAGCAGGTATGTGGCAAACATTACAGTAAGGGATTGTGAGTCTAACCAGGGTGAGAAGGCAAATGAAATGGTAGCAGTATGGTAGATAGTGAAAAGTGGAAGAGTCAATCAATGGGAGGTTCCACTGTGGTTGAAGCATATTGGCTCAGAATTGTTGGAGGGATACCCAAGAAAAACAGAAGATGGTGATCTCAGTGAGACTCTTGAAATGGAAATTTTGGAGTCAGTACAGTTGTTGAAAGTGATGATGTCTAAGACATCGACATGAATGGAAACTAGATTATTGCAACAAGGGCAGGTTAATCTGGTCATTTATTCTGACAATACATGCTTCCAGGTAACTGGGGAATTTTAGACTGTGTGTAGGGGGGAAACAATAGCTTAGCAATAGAAATAAGGAGCAAGGGGAAACCTAGCCATCTTCAACACTTGTTGAGTGTTGGGTGTGAGAATAAAAATAGTCCTTGCTTGAAAGGGCTGCCCTTGAAGTGATACCTGAAAGCTCCAGCTAGAACAAGAAGGTGAAGGCAACTTTCAGAGGGAAGGTTACCAGCAGAGGGGCTTTTGAGCTCCTCAGGGTATTGGGCAAGGTGTTAGGGAGTCATAGCAAATAGGTGATTGAGTCAGATTAGAGGAGGAGCAAACCCATATGGGGATAGAGTCCAAAGTGGTGAGAGATGACTCTGGGGAGTGGACTCTGTTGAGACTGGGCTGGTAGGTATGCAATGTATGATGCATATAGTCCTGATCACTTTAAAGGGACATGGAAATCAGTTCTTATCATGATGGATGGGATAGGAAGTCTTTCCAAAAGATAAAGAGTTCTGTTTAGAAGTTTCAAAGTAAATATTGAAAGAAGAATTATAAAAAATGCCAAAAGAAGTTATTTTAAGATTTTTATAATAAGCCTTTGGGGGCTATTATTTAACTGGAAAACTGCATATTTTAAATTTTGTTAAATGATTAAAAAATGAAGAGTTTCTAGAGAGGATGGGAGTGTTTTTTAAGAGAGAACACTGATTAAAAAGGATATATATAAAGAAGAAATGACAAAGACTCCTAATTGCTGATCCCAATGTCCATTTACTTCTTCCTCCTTAATAACAGAACCTCAGTTTTTAGCAGGGCATTGCTAAATAAATGAATGAATGAATGAATAAATAAATAAATAAAAGATTGCTTTACATAAATTATTTTCCCAGCCTCCCTTGATGCTAGTTAGGACTAAATGTCTAGCTTCTCGCCAATGTGATGTAGTGGAAGTTGGACTTACCAATAGTGGATTAAAAAGGGCTAAACATTTTTGCAAACCCTTCATTAAGAGATGCAGTCTAAACCCCCTCACCTTGAATCTGGTCAGGTTCTACGGCTGTGTTCTACCTGCTGTGCTGTGAGAAGCCCAAGTTACATGCAAAGGCCACGTACAGGTGCTCGTTACAGTCCCAGCTGAGCTTCTGGCTGACAGCCAGCTTTATCTGCTAGCCATGTGAGTGACACATCTTAGATGTTCAGTCCAGTTGAGGCTTCAGATGACACAGCTCCATCTGACTGTAGTCACCCCCAAATGACAACTGCTCAGTTGAACCCAGTCAATCCACAGAACTATGAGAAATAATAAGAAATCAAAGCCACTATATTTTGGTACAGTTTCTGCACAGTAATAGGTAACCAGAACAATGTTTTTGTGGTAGATGATATTATCGTTTTTACCATTTGCTGCCCACCTGTGAAAGGATTATATGTCTGTTCCCATAACCTTGTGACTTGCAGTGTTTCCCTCTAAGAAGAGTCTACTCTGTTTCTCAATTAAGGTGGAGTTTGGTCATAAAATTGTCTTTGGTCAATGGAATGTGAACAGGTGACAAATGCCACACGAAGCAGAAGCTTTAGTAGAAATTGCATAAATCATTGTTCTCCTCCCTCTGCCATGAGACTTAGCTGCTTCTTAAGTTTAAGTTCCTGTGTGAGTTTGCTAAGGCTGTTAGAATGCACAGACTGGGTGGCTTAATCAACAGAATTTCATTACTCACAATTCCGGAGGCTGTAAGTCAGAGATCACAATGTCTGCAGAGTTGGTTTGTTCTGAGAGCCATGAGGGAAGAATCTGGTCCAGGCCTCTCTCCTGGGCTTACAGAGGACTGTCTTCTCCTGTCTTCACCCTGTGCATGTCTGTGTCCTAATTTCCTCTTCTAAGGTCACCAGTTACATTGGATTAGGATCCACGCTAATAACCTCATTTTGAAATTAATTACCTTTTAAAAGACCCCGTCTCCAAAGCTACTACGTATTAGGACTTCAATGTATGAATTTTTGGAGTGACAAATTTAGCTCATAACAATTCCCAATGGGAGAAAATATGGAATGGAGTTTCAGTTAACCCGTAGATAACTTGTGAAGGAGGTGAGAAAAATATGTTGTAAGCCTCTGATATTTTAAGGTTTGTTGCCACAGCATAACCTAAGATAACAAATGCAGTCCTTTAAAGGGAAGAACACGGTCTTCTGCCCTCTCTCTCCTTCGTGCTGTTGGGATATGGACAGTGTTGACACTGTTAGCCAGTTGGACCATGAGATTTATGCTAAAGATTGCTGACTATGATGACTATGAAACTGCCACACCTGCCATGGGTGAGTTACCTCTGATCTTTTTCTGGGACAAAGAAACTTCTGCCTACTTTAACACAGGAAAGAAAATGATGACAATGCTTCCTTAATTAGAACTGTGATTCAAGGAGCTCTGACTGGACAAAGGGGAAGAGAGAGCCCAAAACAGATAAAGAAATTGTAAAGAGAGAGTAAAGTACTCACCCCATTGTTGTAAATGCATATTTTTTAATATATGATATTTCCACAACTTTAAAAAGTCTTGTAAGTAAGATTGGTGAGTAATCTCAGCAAACATGAGATCAGACATGAGCAAATGCCATTTTGCCATTCCAGTTTTCAAAAAGAGGAAGAGAGATTCTGCAAACTATTGAATTATGAGCTTTATTTCCTGGAGTTCCACAAAGAGGAATTGGTTGGGTCATCATTACAGTGACCTCATTTTCTTCTTTGACAGATATATTGGACTATGGAGCCAGGGGAAATGTGGCAGTGTGTACCTTTGAACCAAAGCAAGGCATTTGAAAGGGCTTTCAAAATGTCTTCGTAGATCAATTAGAAAACTATCGGTTGGATAGATCAAAAAGGTGTACAACCAGTAGTTTCTACTGGACAACCAGAAGACAGTTTCCATCTCTACTGTCATGGTGTCAGCTTCAACGTAAGGCTTAGCTCCCTCTTGTGGTTAAGAGATGGCTTCATTGCTACTTGTCATGAATACGGAGAGAGGGTTCCTTCTGGATCTTCCTTCCCTGTGGTCAAAAAACTTCAATTCCAGATTGTGACCAAAAAAAGTCCTAAAAAGCAAACGACAAAAAAAAAACAACACCTTTTCTCATATTTAATTGACTTCCAATTGGATCAGGAGTCCATCCCTGAACCAATTCTTTGGCCCTGGGAGAGGAATGCTCTGGTTAGCTTAGGGCTGACTAGCTAGGGGTGGAGCTTGGCGTCCCCCAAAACACATTGACTTCATGGGCTGGGAGGGCGTGCTTATGTATGGATATGGATGTCTAAAGACAGCGGAGGAGTTAACAAAAGAGGGAGTGGATTTTTTTGGTGGCCAAACACAATATTTACTGTTCTTGGAAGATTTTGAAAGTGAAATTCTTTAATGATATCATGCAAAAGTTTAAATTTTGATGAGCTAGGCATTCTGATAGATTTATCAGGATTCCATTAACCACAAAATACCCTCCAGTTAATCAGATGAGTGAACCCAAGGGGCAGAATTATTTAGTATTATTCATCTTGTGGTAGAGACATGTTGGCCAAAAATTATGACTTTGGCTTAATTATAATCAAAGTTAACATTCTACCACCTAACTATAGTTGACAAATATGTTTATCTTCTTTAGAACATTAGAGAAGGAGTATGTTCTCAGAATGGATAAGAATGATAGCCATTCTTTTTTTAATTACAGGCAAGCCGATATGTAGTTTATCTAAAGATTTGTTTCAAGTTGTGGGCAGGACATGGTGGCTCATGCCTGTAATCCCAGCACTTTGAGAGGCTAAGGTGTGAGGACTGCTTGAGTTCAAGAGTTCAAGATCAGCCTGGGCAACACAGTGAGACCTCATCTATGCTAAAACTCAAAAGAATTAGCCGGGAGTGGTGCTGTGCATCTGTAGTTCCAGCTACTCAAGAGGCTGAGACGGCAGGATCACTTGACCCTCGGACATTGAGGCTGCAGCGAACTCTGATTGCTCCACTGCCCTCAGCCTGTTTGAAGAGTGAGACTCTGTCTCTAAATAAATAAATAGGACAGTGTGGTGGCTCACACCTGTAATCCAGGCACACTGGGAGGCGGGGGCAGGTGGATCACTTGAGGTCAGGAGTTCAAGACCAGTCTGGCCAACATAGTGAAAACTGAAAATACAAAAATGATTATTATTATTTTGTATTTTCTCTACTGAAAATACAAAAATTAGCTGGACATGGTGGGGTGTGCCTGTAATCCCAGCTACTTGGGAGGCCAGGGCAGGAGAATCCTTTGAGCCTGGGAGGTGGAGGTTGCAGTGAGCAGAGATCATGCCACTGCACTCCAGCCTGGATGACAGAGTGAGACCCTGTATCAAATCAAATAAAATGAATAAGTAAATAAAAATATATGTATCAAAATGCACTGGTATAAATTAAAAAGGAATTTGCTAGAATGCAGTCCTTTTTAAAATGCCATTTAAAATAGTAGTCTGGAATACTTAACCTTCAGTGTTATCCTCAGAGTGTTATTCTAAAAGAGTCTCTGAAAAGATCCTTAAGTGTCGTGGATCGTTTTATTGAGATCAGACAGATTTTACTTAAAAATGCTTAGAGTTATTTAATAGCTGCTACTGTTTTCAATGAGAGCCTCTGTTCAGTGGTGCAGAGGTGTATCAAGGGTCAATGGTAAAAAGTTCATTTGGAAACGAGTTCATTCCTTATGCTATTTAATTGAGAAATCAATGTGTACAACATATTGAAGAAAGACCACAGAGTTTGGGTTGATACCTGGTGAAATGACAGATCTGTAATTTTTGGGAAGTTGAGAGAAGTCCTTGTAGATAAAGATAAATCATCCTTTAGGGTGTGTTCAACAAGATCTAAATCTAAGAACTGTTTCTTTTTTTTTGATAAGGAGTTTTGCTCTGTCGCCCAGGCTGCAGTGCAGTGGCACAATCTCAGCTCAGTGCACACAAGATCTAAATCTAAGAACTTAAAGATGTTTTGTAAACTCTGTCATTCACAGGGTTTAATGAGTTCCATCAGCAGAAGATTGTCCCTGGGGGCTTTTATCACCTGAAAACGGTTAAATATTCTACAGCTCCTTATTACTCAAAACCGGTGGTCCATGGGCTAGCAACAGCATTACCACAGGAAGCTCATTAGACTTGCAGAACCTTCATCCCTGGCCTGCTGGTTGGAATCTGCCTTTTTACAAGACCTCCAGAGGATTCACGTACCTGTTAAAGTGTGATCCCAGATATACTAAAGCTCAATTAGGGAGATTTCCACAGTCCACCAAGCATTATGAAGTGTGAGTGGGGCAAACAAATTCATGTTTCTGGTGATCCTCTCAACTACATTCCTTCAACTTTCTCACAGAATTTTCATTTCCATTGACTGTAATGTCTGCTCATGATGCTTCCTCTTAAAATCTGTATTACTTTTTTTTTTTCCCTCAAATTAGCTGTCTCCAGAACAAAGGCTTTGAATTGGAGAAACCTCGGTTTGAAATCTGGACCTGCCACTTCCTGGAAATATGACTTTAGTCAAGTTACTTCAATTGTTGAAGCCTAGTATATATTTTTTTTTTTTTGATTCTCTAGAATGGGTTAGTATTGATCTTTTTTTTTTTTTTTTTTTTTTTTTTTTTTTTTTTTTTTTTTTTTTTTTTTTGAGACGGAGTCTCGCTCTTGTTACCCAGGCTGGAGTGCAATGGCGCGATCTCGGCTCACCGCAACCTCCGCCTCCTGGGTTCAGGCAATTCTCCTGCCTCAGCCTCCTGAGTAGCTGGGATTACAGGCACACGCCACCGTGCCCAGCTAATTTTTTTGTATTAGTAGAGACGGGGTTTCACAATGTTGACCAGGATGGTCTCGATCTCTCGACCTCGTGATCCACCCGCCTCGGCCTCCCAAAGTGCTGGGATTACAGGCTTGAGCCACCGCGCCCGGCCAGTATTGATCTTATACTATTGAGAGAATGAATTGAGATGATGTGGGGAAAGCATATAGCCCAGTGTCTGCTAAATGTAAAAAAAAAAATCACTGAGTATTAGTTCCCTTCCTCCTTGCTAGAACATGCAGTCAATTGAAACAGTTATCTAGTATAAATGATGCAGAGACTACAGAACGCTTTCCCCTGCATAGCAAAACCCAGTGTGGCTCTTATAAAAACAGATTTGAAGCAGCTCTACTTGCCAAGCAAGTGACTCGCAAAATGATATTTAAATAATTAAGTAGAATTGAATTGTTTAGTGTGGTCCATCTGGATGCCAAATTGCATCCGCCAAAATGATAATTTGGATTTTAACATAATTGATACTTTACTGTTGTTCCTGAGTCTGGTTTGTCAACAAGCTTTGCTACTTCTTTGCTACTTAGCTTTTTACTCTGTGGCTGCTTCTGAGTCCTGATAAAAGGTTTACATCTTGCTAAGTTTCCTTGACTTTTTTGTAATTCTTGTCCATGGAGGAGCCAGAGTGGTGTATTTCCTGGTTCTCAGGTGTGGCTAAGTGGGTCTTGATGAGTCATTGAGTGATTGGCTGAGAAGTTGCACCTGAAAGATAGCCTGGGCTGAAAGCTATAACCATTGTTAGCTCTTTACAGTTAAACTATGACTCTATCTTGAATCCCATGATCACTCTATCCCAGGATAGATAGATTGTGAAATGACAGTGATATGGTTTGGCTCTGTGCCCCCACACAAATATCATCTCAAATTGTGATCCTCATATATGGAGGGAGGTAAGTAGATAGATAACTGGATAATGAGGGCAGTTTCCCCCATGCTGTTCTTGTGATAATTAGTGAGTTCTCGTGAGATCTGAGGTTTATAAGCGTCTGGCGTTTCCCGGCTTGCACTTCGCTCTCCTGCTGCCTTGTAAAGAAGGGGCTTGCACTTCTTTCTCCTGCTGCCTTGTAAAGAAAGTGTCTGCTTCCCCTTCACCTTCCACCACGACCGTATGGTTCCTGAGGCCTCCCTAGCCACGCGGAACTGTGAGTCACTGAAACCCCTTTCCTTTGTAAATTACTCAGTCTCAGGCAATTGCTTATAGCAGTGTGAAATGGACTAATACAGATAGGCAGGCTGCATGGCAGCAGTTCAGACATACAGGGGCTTGAGTTCCTGGGTTCTTCTCGTAGGCTGCAGGTCTCCACAGTTCCTTCCTACCAGAGAACTTCATGAAGTAGGTTCTTATCATATTATCATTTACTTATAAATGTTTTTTAAAGTTCAAAATATAAATTATACAAAAGAACATAACAAACACCTGTATTCCCACCACCCAGAAACATTAATATCCCATTTAACCCTCATTTCCTGTCCCATTTTTTTCCCCAAATCCCTCCAATGTCAGACACCATCAATAGTTTGATGTGTCATTATATACCTTTATAAAAAAAAAACACTTATCCTGTCAAGCTATCATTATCTCTCTCTCCATATCCATATTTAATATGTAGTATTATTTTGGGAGTGCTTTTTGACATTTACATAAATGGCATCAAATTGCATCATTTTTTTGGATCGTCACTTCCCTTCTTAATCCAGCCATGTTGATAGAGTCAGTTAATTTCTTGTAATACAGGTGCAATCAGTTTTATTTAATGGTAGAACTTTCAATCTTAGACCACACTTTACTCCTCTCTTTTTAGGATTTATAGGTTGTGGCTAATATCTAGACGCCATCAACAGATCTATGCCACGCACTGGCATTTATGTTTCCACCCTAATGGTTTGCTTATTTAATTAAATGTCTGCTGTTTCATTAGATTAGCATATTAATTAAAGCAGTACTTATCCCTCTTGGTAAAGCGATAACTTGTACTGTTTATTCTTTTGTTCATAAAGTTAGGAGGTGATGTTTGTGCTCTTTGGTGAGCTCACGCACTCCAAATAAAGGTCAACACATTAAACAACACATTTGGTAAGAACAGGAATAGTCTACTTAAGTATCCTCTTCTAATTTGTTGGCTATTGTTAGACCCAGACCAATGAATAGATTACTTCCATGTTTAGACAGGTCTAGGCTTAACCCAGCATTCACAGCTTGCCTTTCTTTTTGGCAGCTGGGGAGAGAAGTTTCTGTGGCTTCTGTCAAAGAAAGTGTGTTTACCCTTATTAACAGAGTCAACAGAGTAATGACACTAAGGTCTTTGAGTTCGTCTTCTTGCCACACTTAATGGAGTAGTTATTTTAGTAGGAACATTATCCCCCATATAAACTATATTTTCCAGGTGCCTCAAGACTCTTTATCTTCTGACACCCTTTATAAAGGACTTTTTCCAAATTGTCAAATAAAAATGTAGCTATGCAAACTTGTTTGTGGAAGTGAAAATACTACAAAGAAGTTAAGTTCTAATTTCAGGGGGAATGAAATTGTAAGCAGGACTAAGAGAGAGTGAGTAGTGTGTCTGTGTCTGTGTGTCTGCATGGGCACGCAAGGACCGTATTTTTGGTTGGTGGTGTAAACAAGCACATTTTAAAGGAGCTATGTTCTGACTACCCTCTCTGATCATTGATGTTTTACTTTTCATTCCAATTTGATTTTTTCTCCCTACTCCTCCATGGTAATCTTTCTGGTTAAAGTCACCAGTGACTACAAATTGTCAAATTCTGTAGTTAATTCTCAATCTTCGTCTTACTCTGGCCGTTAGAATATTTGACACAGTGGATCACTCCCTCTTTGAAACACTTTCTTCATCAGGTTTCGAGGGACGACCTTTTTTTTCCCTTTGATTATCCATTATTTTTCTGTCTCTTCTGTGAGAATCCCTTCGCCTTCTAGACTTCTTAATGTCAGTGTAACCAAGGGGTCAGCCCTCCCATTTCTTTACTTTTAAAAAACCCATTCTATTAGCCTATCTGTTGTTTTTAGCCTTAAACCTATATCCAGACTGTGACCCTTTCTTAACATCTCCACTGCTACCACTCTAGTCCAAGTTGCTGCAGTCTCTGCATGGACTATGCCAATTGCCTCAAGTAGCTTCTCTTTTCCCACTCTTGTCATGTTATAGATTAGTCACTGACTAGTAGTTATAATGATTCTTTCAAAACATAAATCTGATCGTGTCATTTTGTCACTTTAATCCTTAAACGGCTTCCCATCACACTTGGAATGAAAGAGAAAGTCCTTCTAGTAGCCTTCCACATCCTATAAGATCTGGCCTTTTTTAAAGCCTTTGTATTCAGTATTTTCTCAGCCTGGAGTATTCTTTGAGACATTTTCATGATTTATTCTCACTTCACTCAGATTTCTGCACAAATGCCACTTCATTAATGAAGCCTTTTCTGACTGCCTTATCTAAATCTTTCCTCTTTCCCCTTTAATTTGCTTTATTTTTTCCATTTATTTATGCAGTGTCTATTTTCTTCCACTAGAACCTAAGGTCCTACTGAGCAGGGACTCTGTTTAACTCACTATGTATACCCAGACCTAGAGCAATACCTGGCACATGCATTTGGTGAATTGAGGAATAATGGATTCTATGTCATTCTCCCCAACCCGCCCCCCAACATTTTCATTATAGTTGTAGTTATTGAAAAAGTGTCATTTTATAGAATGTTGTCAGGAGGGCCTCTGGCTCCCATGTGATTATCTCCATCGTGTCCCAATCTGTTACACATTTTCACAGGTATTAAGAAATGTGCTCAAGAAGCATGAATATTTCTGCAGACATTTCGGAAGGAGTGGTACCTCATGCACTGCTCAGGCTCCCATCTTTCTTCTAAATGTTTTCTTCAGCTTTAATGAATTGTGACTGAGAATGACAGAAAATCAGCAGAAATTTTTTATGTAGGTTACCTTTGCTTGTTTAGAACAATAGGAGATGAGAAGAGATTGTCTAAATTAATAATTTTTAGTCTTGCGTGTGTGCATATATGAATATGTAGCTTTAAGTATATATATATTTCTTTCTTTTTTTTTTTTTTTTTGAGACAGAGTCTCACTCTGTTGCCCAGGCTGGAGTGCAATGGCACAATCTTGGCTCACTGCATCCTCCACCTGTTGGGTTTAGGTGATTCTCTTGCTTCAGGGTCTGAAGTAGCTGAGTCTATAGGCGCATGTCACCATGCTCAGCTAATTTTTATATTTTTAGTAAAGACAGGGTTTCACCCATGTTGGCCAGGCTGGTCTTGAACTCCTGATCTCAAGTGATCCACCTGCCTCAGCCTCTCAAAGTGTTGGGATTACAGGCATAAGCCACGATGCCTGGCTCTTAAATATATATTTCTTGGTGCAAATATCTACTAATGTTTGCCAAATAAAGATTCTCCTGAATTTGCTTAAGGTTATAAATGTAATATTTATAATTATTATGATATTTGTATGCAAATGAGCCCCAAAATAATTTTTAGCATGATTGGAGACAGGTGAATTTATTTAGTAAATGATTGTTTTTCTTTTACTTGGCATGTAGTAAAAGGGGCAAACATTGGCCTTGTATGATTGAATCATTGCAAATGTTGAGTTAAAATTTTCTGAATTGAGGAGGAGTTCCTGTAATTTTAAGAGTTAAAAGGAAGAGCTGAGACTCTGGTTTTCTTGGTTTAAATGTGAGGAAGGTCTTTTGGTGACTTAATCTTGGCCCTTGTGAGGGTTTCTATTTCCTGAGAAGCCACAGAAACCAATGTAATTCCCTAAATTGCGAAGGTCATTACTTGCTTTTAACATTTCAGATAAGTCCAGAGTGACCCATTTTCTTGCTCACCCTGATAGTTCTAGAAACTGTGGGAGAGAAAGATGGCCTAGTGAGAAATCAGTTGGGCTAATTTGAAGTTGAAAAGAATCCCCTTCCCCCTTTCTAAACTATCTCTTGGCTTATTGAATTATCCTTTGTAGGCAAGGGAAGAATGGCAAAATGTTAAATATTATAATCATGCAAGCAAAAATATTGTCCAGTGTCAAATTAGATAAACTGATGATGGATATCCTGAGAGTACCTTAAGAGACTTCTCCGTCATGACCACTGAGGAAGTGAGTTAAGTGGATTTAGATGATGATTTTTGTTCTGGGTAAACGTTTTCTCCCTGAATTTTCTTCCTTGAATCCTTTCTCCTCCCTTTCAGGTCTCTGGTGTCACTGCTTCTCTTCCAACAAGAGTACTTAAGTATGATATCAAAAGAGCAAACATGTCAAAATGGTGCCATATTTATTTTCTGGGGTGACTTTCTTGTAGGCCTCCAGTTACTAAGTTTGTGGCCTGAGGGAGGACCTGGTGATGGGGGTAGGTGACTGGTGCTTTGATAGGTAAAAGTGGAAGCCCACAATAATGCTGTTGTCTGAAAACAAATCTTTGTATCATGTGTAAAACAGAAAAATTCTTGCTTTCATAACTTTTTATGATAAGCCAATTGTCATGTTAACACATACCTTAAAAAAAATTGTTGAAAAGGCCTACACTCAACTACGTAGTCAGTAATGATAGGGTGAGAAACATATCCAGTTATATTACAGGAAAAAAGATGAATATTGACATTGGATACTAGGCTCAACAAGAAAGGCAGAAGAGAATAGATATACCAAAAAGCAAAAAAATTCATGCTCAAGAACAAAGTAGTATTTGTGCTCAGGTGCTGAAAACAGAAGGATCCAACTCTATGAGTTTCATAAAACCAAATTGGATTCCTTCCTTATTTTATACACACATTTCTCCATGCTTTACGAACTCTTCTGAACTTTGCTTTTAAACTTAGCAATATATTTTGGAGATAGTTTCATAATATTACATATAGAGCTACCTTAGCCTTTTCAATGGTGCCATAATATTTTGTTATTTTGATATACTATAATGTTTTAAAATGATGCCTATTGAAGATTTTAATGACTTCTAATATGTAAATATGGTCTTTTTTGGGAGGAATGCTCTACATAAATTTCATGTGCATACATCTTTGTGTATTTGAAGCATAATTTCCTAAAAGTGCAATTGCTGGGTCAAAAGTATGTGAATAATTTGAAAAGACACTGCCAAATTGTCATTCATTAAGAACATACCAGTGTACACTTTCTCTTACAATACACAGGAGTGGCTGTTTCCTCATTCTTTTTGTCAACATAGTTACAAAATGTGTTGATCTTTGCCAATACACTAGTTAAATCACAGAATCTTGTTACAAGTTTACTTGCATTTCTCTTATTAATGGTGTTTAACGTCTTTTCAAATGTTTGAAGGTCATTTTTATTTTCTTCTCTTTGAACTATCTTTTCATATCTTTTGTCAATTTGTGCTTTTTCTCATTAAAAAAATTAGATCAGTTAATGGTTTATCTATTTAATTTGTTTTTTATCAAGAAATAAAATCGTGAATTTAATTAGTAGTGCCATTTTTTTGTCTTGATTTCTAAGTCATTGCTGTTTTCATCTGTTTCACTTACTCCTTCTCTCTCTCTCTCTCTCTCTCTCTGTGTGTGTGTGTGTGTGTGTGTGTGTATGTGTGTTTTAGCATTAAATGAAACAAGACTGGCGAAATGGTGACAATAGATGACGGTGGGTAAATGAGTACCTGAGAGTTCATTATAATATCTTTTATACTTTTATGTTTGTTAGAAACATTTTAGAATAAATGAGTACTCTCCTCAAGCTCTGTGCAAATTAATTGAAAGCTTTACAAAGTAAATGATTTTCTTGAAAAGATATAACTTAATAAAATGACTCTTGTATTCCTTTCTTGGCCTCTTTTTTTTTTTTTTTTTTTTTGAGATGGTCCCAGGCTGGAGTTCAGTGACATGATCTTGGCTCATTGCAACCTCTGTCTTCCAGGTTTAAGCAATTCTCATGCCTCAGCTTCCTGAGTAGCTGAGATTACAGGCGTGTGCCACCACACCCCGTTAGTTTTTGTTATTATTAATAGAGATGAGGTTTTTCCATGTTGACCAGGCTGGTCTAGAGATGAACTCCTGACCTCAGGTAATCTGCCTGACTTGGCCTCCCAAAGTGCTGGGTTTATAGGTGTGAGCCACTGTGCCCGGCCTCTTGCCCTTTTTTTTTTTTTTTTAAAGTATATATTTACTGACTTATTTTAAAAAGTTAACTTTTAATTCAAAATTCTACATTTACAGAAAAGTTACAAAGATGGTAGGGAAGTTCCTTATCCACTTATACCTTTATACCCCTTATCCACTTTGCTCACTGTTTACATTACCGTGGTACATTTGTCAAACCTAAGAAACCCATAATATTTCACATTACTGTGGTGCATTTGTCAAAGTGAAGAAACCCATAAGGGCGCATTACTATTAATTAAATAGCAGGCTTTATTTTTATTAAAAAAAATTTTTTTTTGAGACAGGGTCTGGCTCTGTCACCCAGGCTGGAGTGCAGTGGTGTGATCTCGGCTCACTGCAACCTCTGCCTCCTGGGTTCAAGTGGTCCTCCCACCTCAGCCTTCTGAGTAGCTGTGACTGTGGGTGTGCACCACAATGCTGGACTAATTTTTGTGTGTTTTTTTGTAGAGATGGGATCTTGTTTTGTTGCTCATTTGGTCTGGAACCCCTGGGCTCAAGCAATCCACCTGCCTTGGTCTCCCAAAATGCTGGGATTATAGACATGAACCACTATGGCTGGCCAGCTGATTTTATTTAGATTTCACTAGTTTTCCATTAATGTCCTCCTCCTGTTCCAGGACCCAACCCAAAGGGTCATGCTGTATATAGTTGTCATATTCCCCTGGTCTGAGACAGTTTCTCAGTCTTTCCTTGTTTTTCGTGATCTTGACGGTCTTGAGGAGTACTAAACAGAATTCTGTAGAGTGTTTCCCAGTCTGGGTTTGTCTGGTGTTTTTCTCATGATTAGACTGGAATTATGGGATTCTGGAAAGAAGACCACTGTGCCCTACTGATCATATTTTATCAAGGCATAAAATTCTCATGGCATCCTTGAGGATGTTAACTTTGATTACTTGAATAAGGTACTGATGGCCAGGCACAGTGGCTCATGCCTATAATCCTAGTTCTTTGGGAGGCTGAAGTGGGTTGATCACTGGAGGTCAGGAGTTCAAGACCAGCCTGGCTAATACGGTAAAACCCTGTCTCTGTTAAAAACAATATATATATGTATATAAAATTAGTTTGGCATGGTGGTGGACACCTGTAATCTTAGCTACTCAGGAGGCTGAGGCAGGAGAATTGCTTGAACCCAGGAGGCAGAGGTTGCAGTGAGCCGAGACCATGCCATTGCACTCCAGTCTGTGCAACAAAGTGAAACTCCACCAAAAAAAAAAAGATTAAGAAAAATAAGGTACACTATTCTTTGCAAGTGAGTAATTAAATCTAGCTTACCCTTACAGAGTGTTGGAGGTGGAAATTAAGCTCTCGTTCCTGGCTTTATATACCCTCTCCAGTGAGAAGAAGTCTCTACACATATTGTTTGGTATATTTCTGTAAGAAAAATTTGTATTCTATTCATTCATTCTCTGTCTCTGTCTCTCATCTATCTGTCTGTCTATCTTTTCAATCATTTATTTTTTGTGGACTCATGGATATGTATTCATTTTATACTTTGAGTTAAAATACTCTAATACTATGTTATTTACTGTATCATCCACATTGTTCCAGCTCTGGCCATTGGAAGCTCTTTCAGGTTGGTTCCTGTGTCCTTTTGACATGACTCCAGCTGTTTTTTATGTATTTCTTACTTTCTGATACTGTAAGATGTGGCAGGCTCATTTCCCGTGTCCCAGTTGTAGACTTAGCCATCTCTTCAAGAGTCATTTCCTTTTATTGGAGAATTAGAAACCAAGATCATCCTGCCTTCTTTTTGTTCGGTTATTTTTTATCATTCTATTTTCTCCTTCATTAGGTTGAAATTAAATACTCTTTTTGTCTTTTCTTAGTGGCTAGGCCGGAAACGGCTACATATACCTTTGACTTGTGAAAGTCTAATAACTGTAATGTCTTCAGTTTTATTTTTCCATTATTGAAAGTTATTAGGATAGGCTTTCTAACACCCCCAGCTCCCATTTCCATTGTAGCATGTCCTGTTCAGACAGACTTGCTGTCTGAGGTTTCCTCTTCTCCTTCCCTCTCTCCTTCCTTTTCTTCCTTTCTTCTCCCCACCTCCTTCCTCTTTCTTTTACAAGGTTTGCTTTTGCCACATTGAAATCAGTTTTCATCACAGGTAGACCTTGCAGGGCATAAACAGCTGGGTTTTGTCTTATTATCTGAGTATCTGAGTAAATGTTGAATATATGGGATTATTCCATTCACAATTTTTTTTTCAGCAAGATTGACTATGATTTATTGAAGATGAGCATCTTAGATTTCTCTGTGATTCATTGTTGACTCATATCAAAATCCTAAACTACTTCAACAATTTTTAGCCAATAAAATTCCATGACGATATTTCAATTCCATAAATAGCTCAAAACTAAACTAACATTCCAAGATTGTTGCTGTTTGGTCCAATTTAACTTTGCATTAACTAAGTACTTTTTTTTTTCCATTTTCTTTTTTTCTATTGTACTTAAGTTCTGGGATACATGCAGAGAACACGCAGGTTTCTTACATAGGTGTACACATGTGCCATGGTGCTTGTCTGCATCCATCACCCCTCATCTTCATTAGGTATTTCTCCTAATGCTGTCCCTCCCCTAGCCCCCCACCCCCTGACAGTCTTCAGTGTGTGATGTTCCCCTCCCTGTGTCCATGTGTTCTCATTGTTCAACTCCCACTTATGAGTGAGAACATGTGGTGTTTGGTTTTCTGTTCTTGTGCTAGTTTGCTGAGAATGATGGTTTCCAGCTTCATCCATGTGCCTATAAGAGACATGAACTCATCCTTTTTTTATGGCTACATGGTATTTCATGGTGTATATGTGCCACATTTTCTTTATCCAGTCTAACATTGATGGACATTTGAGTTTTCTCCAAGTCTTTGCTATTGTGAACACAGCTGCAATAAATATACATGTGCACGTGACTTTATAATAGGACAATTTATACTTTTTTGGATATATGCCCAGTATTGGGATTACTGGGTCAAATGGTATTTCTATTTCTAGATCCTTGAGAAATCACCACACTGTCTTCCAAAGTGGTTGAATTAATTTACACTTCCACCAACGGTGTAAAAGTGTTCCTATTTCTCCACATCCTCTCCAGCATCTCTAGTCTCCTGACTTTCTAATAATCGCCATTCTAACTGGCAAGAGATGGTATCTCAATGTGGTTTTGATTTGCATTTCTCTACTGACCAGTGATGATGAGCTTTTTTTCATATGTTTGTTGGCTGCATAAATGTCTTCTTTTGAGAAGTGTCTGTTCATATCCTTCACCCACTTTTTGATTTTTTTTTTTCCCTGTAAATTTAAGTTCTTTGTAGATTCTGGTTATTAGCCCATTGTCAGATGGGTATATTGCAAAAATTTTCTCCCAGTTTGTAGGTTGCCTGTTCACTCTGATGATAATGTCTTTGCTATGCAGAAGCTCTTAAGTTTAATTAGAGCTATTTTGGTGTTTGTTGCCATTGCTTTTGGTGTTTTAGTCATGAAGTCTTTGCCTATGCCTATGTCCTGAATGGTATTGCCTAGGTTTTCTTCTATTGTTTTTATGGTTTTAGGTCTTACATTTAAATCTTTAATCCATCTTGAGTTAATTTTTGTATAATGTGTAAGGAAGGGATCTAGTTTCAGCTTTCTGCATATGGCTAGCCAGTTTTCCCAACACCATTTATTAAATATTCCCCATTGCTTGTTTTTGTCAGGTTTGTCAAAGATCAGATGGTCGTAGATGTGTGGTGTTGCCTCTGAGGCCTCTATTCTGTTCCATTGGTCTATATATCTGTTTTGGTACCAGTACCATGCTATTTTGGTTACTGTAAACTTATAGTATAGTTTCAAGTCAGGTAGCATGATACCTCTAGCTTTGTTTTATTTGCTTAAAATTGTCTTGGCTATGCAGGGTCTTTTTTGGTTCCATACGAAATTTAAGGTGTTTTTTTCCAATTCTGTGAAGAAAGTCAATGGTAGCTTGATGGGGATAGCATTGAATCTATAAATTACTTTGGGCATTATGGCCATTTTCACAATATTGATTCTTCCTAACCATGAACATGAAATGTTTCTCCATCTGTTTGTGTCCTCTCTTATTTCCTTGAACAGTGAGTGGTTTATAGTTCTCCTTGAAGAGGTTCTTCACATACCAAGTAAGTTGTATTCCTAGGTATTTAATTCTCTGTGGCAATTGTGAATGAGAATTCACTCATGATTTGGCTGTTTGTGTGTTATTGGTGTATGAGAATGCTTGAGATTTTTCACATTGAGTTTGTATCCTGAGACTTTGTTGAAGTTGCTTATCAGCTTAAGGAGATTTTGGGCTGAGATGATGGGGTCTTCTAAATATACAATCATGTTGTCTGCACATAGAGACAATTTGACTTCCTCTTTACCTAGTTGAATACCCTTTATTTCTTTTTCTTGCCTGATTGCCCTGGCCAGGACTTCCAATACTATATTGAATAGGAGTGGTGAGAGAGGGCATCCTTGTCTTGTGCCAGTTTTCAAAGGGAATGCTTCCAGTTTTTGCCCATTCAGTATGATATTGGCTGTGGGTTTGTAATAAATAACTCTTATTATTGATTTGCATATGTTGAAGCAGCCTTGCCTCCCAGGGATGAAGCTGACTTGATGGTGATGGATAAGTTTCTTGATGTATTGTTGGATTCGGTTTGCCAGTATTTTATCGAGGATTTTTGCATCGATGTTTATCATGGATATTGGCCTGAAATGTTCTTTTTTAATTTTGTCTCTGTCAGATTTTAATATCAGGATGATGCTGGCCTCATAAAATGAGTTAGGGAGGATTTCCTCTTTTTGGTATTGTTTGGAATATTTTCAGAAGGAATGGTACCAGCTCCTCCTTGTACCTCTGGTAGAATTTGGCTGTGAAACCATCTGGTCCTGGGTTTTTTTTGGTTGGTAGGCTATTAATTGCTGCCTCAATTTCAGACTTTGTTATTGGCCTGTTCAGGGATTCAAGATTTTCCTGGTTTAGTCTTGGGAGGGTGTAAGTGTCCAGGAATTTATCCATTTCTTCTAGACTTTCTGTTTCATTTGTATAGAGTTGTTTATAGTATTCTTTGATGGTAGTTTGTATTTGTATGTGATCGGTGGTGATACCCCTTTTATCATTTTTATTACATCTATTTGATTCTTCTCTCTTTTTTCTTTTATTATTCAGGCTAGTGGTTTATCTATTTTGTTGATCTTTTCAAAAAGCCAGCTCCTGGATTCATTGATTTTTTTTTTTTTTTTGAAGGGTTTTTTATGTTTCTGTCTTTTTTAGTTCTGCTCTAATCTTAGTTATTTCTTGCATTCTGGTTTTAGAATTTGTTTCTTCTTGCTTCTCTAGTTCCTTTAATTTTGATGTTAGGGTGTCAATTTTAGACCTTTCCTGCTTGCCTTTTTTTTGGGAATTTAGTGCTATAAACTTCCCTCTAAACACTGCTTTAAATGTGTCCCAGAGATTCTGGTACATTGTGCCTTCATTCTCATTGGTTTCAAAGAACATCTTTATTTCTGCCTTCAATTCATTATTTATCCGGTAGTCATTCAGGAGCAGGTTGTTCAGTTTCCATGTAGTTGTGTGGTTTTGAGTGAGTTTCTTAATCCTGAGTTCTAATTTGATTCCACTGTGGTCTGAGTGACTGTTATGATTTCCATTCTTTTGCATTTGCTGAGGAGTGTTTTACTTCCAATTATTTGGTTAATTTTAGAATAGGTGTGATGTGGTGCTGAGAAGAATGTATATTCTGTTGATTTGGGGTAGAGGGTTTTGTAGATGTCTATTAGGTCTACTTGATCCAGAGCTGAAAGTCCTGAATATCCTTGTTAATTTTCTGTTTCGTTGATCTGTCTAATATTGACAGTGGGGTGTTAAAGTCTCCCACTATTATTGTATGGGAGTCTAAGTCTCTTTGTAGGTTTCTAACAACTTGCTTTATGTATCTGGGTGCTCCTGCATTGGATGCATATATATTTAGGATAGTTAGCTCTTCTTGTTGCATTGATCCCTTTACCATTATGTAATGCCCTTCTTTGTCTCTTTTGATGTTTGATAATTTGAAGTCTGTTTTATCAGAAACTAGGATTGCAACCCCTGCTTTTTTTTTTTCTTTCTATTTGCTTGGTAAATATTCCTCTATTCCTTTATTTTGAGCCTATGTCTGTCTTTACACATGAGATGGATCTACTGATTACATCACACCAGTGGGTCTTGACTCTTTATTTAATTCGCCAGTCTGTGCCTTTTAATTGGGGCATTTAGCTCATTTACATTTAAGGTTAATATTGTTATGTGGGAATTTGATACTGCTATTATGATGCTAGCTGGTTATTTTGCTCATTAGTTGACGCAGTTTCTTCCTAGCGTCAATGGTCTTTACAATTTGGTATGTTTTTGCCATGGCCAGTAGTGGTTTTTCCTTTCCATATTTAGTGCTTCCTTTAGGAGCTCTTGTAGGGCTGGCCTGGTGGTGACAAAATCTCTCAGCCTTTGGTTGTCTATAAAGGATTTTATTTCTCCTTTGCTTATGAAGCTTAGTTTGGCTGGATATGAAATTCTGGGTTGAAAATGCTTTTCTTTCTTTTTTTTTTTTTTGAGACGGACTTTCGCTCTTTTTACCCAGGCTGGAGTGCAATGGCGCGATCTCAGCTCACCACAACCTCCACCTCCTGGGTTCAGGCAATTCTCCTGCCTCAGCCTCCCGAGTAGCTGGGATCACAGGCACGCGCCACCATGCCCAGCTAATTTTTTTGTATTTTTAGTAGAAACGGGGTTTCACCATGTTGACCAGGATGGTCTCGATCTCTTGACCTCATGATCCACCCGCCTTGGCCTCCCAAAGTGCTGGGATTACAGGCGTGAGCCACCGCGCCTGGCCAAAAATGCTTTTCTTTAAGAATATTGAATATTGGCCCCCACTTTCTTCTGGCTTGTTGGGTTTCTGCAGAGAGATCTACTGTCTGATGGGCTTTCCTTTGTGGGTAACCCAACCTTTCTCTGTGGCTGCCCTTAGCATTTTTCCTTCATTTCAACCCTGGTGAATCTGACAATTATGTGTCTTGTGGTTGCACTTCTCAAGGAGTATCTTTGTGGTGTTCTCTGTATTTCCTGAATTTGAATGTTGGCCTGCCTTGCTAGGTTGGGGAAGTTCTTTTGGATCATATCCTGAAGAGTGTTTTCTAACTTGGTTTCACTCTCCTCTTCACTTTCAGGTACACCAATGAAACATAGATTAGGTCTTTTCATGTAATCCCATATTTCTTGGAGGCTTTGTTCATTTCTTTTCACTTTTTTTCTCTAATCTTGTCTTCTCACTTTATTTCATTGAGTTGCTCTTCAATCTCTGATATCCTTTCTTCTGCTTGATCAGTTCAGCTATTGAAACTTGTCTATGATTCACAAAGTTCTTTTTTCTGTGTTTTTCAGCTCCACCAGGTCGTTTATGTTCTTCTCTAAACTGATTATTCTAGTTAGCATTTCATCTAACCTTTTTTCATGGTTCTTAGCCTCCTTGCATTGGGTTAGAACATGCTCCTTTAGCTTGGAAAAGTTTGTTATTACCCACCTTCTGAAGCCTGCTTCTGTCAATTTGTCAAACTCATTCTCTGTCCAGTTTTGTTCCCTTGCTGATGAGGAGCTGTGATCCCTTAAAGAGAAGAGGTGTTCTGGTTTTGGAGTTTTCAGCCTTTTTGGGCTGGTTTCTTCCCATCTTCTTGGATTTATCTTCCTTTGATCTTTGGGGTTGGTGACTTTTAGATGGGGTCTCTGAGTGGTTGTCTTTTTTGTTATGTTGAAACTATTTCTTTCTGTTAGTTCTCCTTCTAACAGTCAGGCTCCTCTGCTGCAGGTCTGCTGGAGTTTGCTGGAGGTCTACTCCAGACCCTGCTTGCCTGGGAATCACCAGCAGAGGCTGCAGAACAGCAAAGATTGCTGCCTGTTCCTTCCTCTGGTAGCTTTGTCCCAGAGGGGTACCTGCCAGATGCCAGCCAGAGCTCTCCTGTATGAGGCGTCTGTTGGCTCCTACTGGGAGGTGTCTCCCAGTCAGGATACGTGAGGGTTGGGAGCCACTTGAGGAGACAGTCTGTCCCTTTTTAGAGCTTGAACGCTGTGTTGGGAAATCCATTGCTCCGTTCAGAGCTGCCAGTGATGTTTAGGTCTGCTGAAGCTGTACCCATTTCCACCCCTTTTCCCAGGTGTTCTGTCCCAGGAAGGTGGGGGCTTTATTTATAAGGCCCTGATGGACTGCTGCCTTTTTTTTCAGAGATGTCCTGTCCAGCCAGCTGCTAAGCTTTGTTGGGCTCTGCCCAGTTCAAATTCTCCAGCAGATTTATACACTGTGGGGTTGAAACTACCTACCTGAGCTTCAGCAATGGCAGATTCCCCTCCGCCAACTGAGCTTCAGTGACCCAGGTCAAGTTCAGACTGCTGTACTGGCTGTGAGAATTTCAAGCCAGTGGATCTTAGTTTGCTGGTCTCCATGGGGGTGGGACCCATGGAGGCAGACCACTTGGCTCCCTGGCTTCAGCCCCCTTTCCAGGGGAGTGAACGGTTCTGTCTTGCTGGCATCCCAGGCACTACTGGGGTATGAAAACAACCTGCTGCGGCTAGCTCAGATTCTGCCCAAATGGCCACCCAATTTTGTGCTGGAAACCCAGGTCCCTGGTGGTTGTGTAGATACCAGAGGGAATCTCCTGGTCTGTGGGTTGTGAAAACTGGCAAAAGTGCAATATCTGGGCTGGAATGCAGGAAACAGTCCCTAATGGCTTCCTTTGGCTAGTGGGGAGTTCCCCAGCCCCTTGTGCTTCCCAGGTGAGGTGACGCCCCACCCTGTTTTGGTTCACCCTCCTTGGGCTGCACCTACTGTCCAGTCAGTCCCAATGATATGAATCAGGTACCTCAGTTGGAAATGTGGAAATCAGCCGCCTTCTGTGTCAATCTTGTTGGGAGCTGCACACCGGAGCTGTTCCTATCCGGCTATCTTGCCTGGGGACCTCCATTCACAATTTTTAATGCCAGATCTTTTGGGATTTATTGCTGCCGGCTCCATGTTATATGTTATGACAGTTAAAGTTTCCTTTGTTTTCTTTCTTATTTATCCTCTGGTCTTTTTGTTCTTTGCTTGGTACATAGCCATCTGATATTCTGAAAGTTTTGCATTGTTTTTGTATATCATGATTAGCTTTATAGTTAGTCTTATGTATATACTTAATCCTCACTATTGTTGACACTGATAAAAAGTGTTCCTACAATTTTGTCTACCCACTTTTTCTCCCTTTCTCATCTGATTTTAGCTAATTATATTGTCTTTTTCTGTTTTCCTTGTGTTTTCTTCTCGTTTGTTTCTTTTTGAGACAGGGTCTCATTCTGTCACCCAGGCTGGAGTGTGGTGGCATGATCATAGCTCACTGCAGCCTCCATCTCCTGGGCTCATGCAGTCCTCCTGCTTCAGTCTCTCAAGGAGCTGGGCCACAGTCATATGGCACAATGCCTGGCTAATTAAAAAAAAATTATTTGAAGAGACAAGGTCTCACTATGTTGCCTTGGTAGTTCTCAAACTCCTGGGCTCAAGTGATCCTCCTGCCTTGACCTCCCAAATTGCTGGAATTACAGACGTGAGCAACCACACTGGGCCCCTAGTGTTTACTTTAAACTTTTAAATACATTTATACTTCCATTACTAGATTCATTAGAATTAAATGATCCATTTAATTTTAGCCAGTGTAATTGCACTACATTCTCATGTTCTCTCAGTCCTGATATCCAAACTTTTGTTATTAACTGGAACCAGAAGAAATTGTGATTTTTACAGGTTAAAATGATAGTATATTGCCAGTTTCATGGTTGTTATTGGATGGCTACCCAAAGAACTATTTCATTAACTTTACATTTAATTACTTTCCTGAGGTATGCCTTGATGTTTATCTCTCTGATTCATTATTTCTTGGCATGTAGTATAACCATCTATCTGTAGTTTTAAATCTGCTTTTACTTAAGATAGCTATGTTAAATTATATCTTTGATTTTTTTCTTCTGTTCAATTCTTTTTTTTTTTCAGGAATAAAAATTATTTAAATTTAGGATCTCTTTTGTCTCACAGCTATGTCTTCTATCTCCTCTTTAATCCTATAAAATGCACCATATTCATTTAATTTTATTTTATTTTTCTCAGTCCTATGTTTCTGTGGTATCTATTTTCCTCTTTGGTATCTCCGTACTGGCCTTAATTTCTGTGGCAGTTTCATTGTTTTCTTCCACTTATTTCCTGAACTCTGACCACTTGTATCTAATCTTCTGATATGTCTGTCATCTTTTTTTCCCTCTTGAATATTTGTGCCTTTTCTTTGCGCTCTTGTTTTAAAATAACATTTATTTTAATTCTCTGAGATCCTAAATATTATTTGTGATTTTCATCTGCTTCATTACAATTTTTTTTATGATTTGCATTTTTTTTTTACCATTGTTTTTTCTTTTGTGTTCTACTATAGTATCTTTGTCTGGATCTTTTGCTAATTTCTTTACGTTGTCACTCATCTTTGAGTGATAAGCCAGATTTTGGGAGGTGTTTGGTGTTGCCATGTCTGGAGTAACAGGAAGCCTTGATGGTGCACAGTGAAACTCTTTAGCTTTAGGGTTTTGAGTGTCAGCTAGTTAACTTGAACATCTCTGGGGCTGTCAGGGTTCAGCATCTCCTCAAACTTCAGAATCTTTCCTCTCTTCTACCTCAGCAACCTACAATGCCAAGAAATGATGGCTAGTCTTTGTGTTTCTTTTTCTATCCTAGAGTCTCATATTATTCCTCCCTGCTCAAAAGAAACCAAGGAAACTCCCACCATCACTACACAGTCTTACTCTCTGGCTGCCAATAAAGGACTATTGCTTCTACCTTTGACGACACCACCTACTTCACGCTCTTCAACCTCCAGGTACTGTTGTCTGCTCAGCACAGTTCTGTGCTCTAGGCTGATATGTGCTAAATTTGAGAACTCTTTCTCTTGTAATTTGGTGCCACACAGAGTATACATAGTACCTGGGTTTCATTCAAGTTGAAAGTTGCCTTTCTGCCTTTCAGATGTCTTGTTACTTTTAGGCAATTTCAAAGAGAAATCGTGGAAGGATGTGTTCATTTTGCCTTTGTAAAATTGGAAGTCTCTGCATCATCCATTTTTGAAATTTGTAATATGAGTTTCAAATGGGATTGAGAGGGAAATTCAGCCATTTTCTTAAACTGCTTCAGCGAGGTAACCATTCAGGAATAGATGCACTTAGTAAAGTAGGTTGAACAATTATTAACCTAACTGTATAACCTGTCGGACAATTCTAGGGTAGCCTAGCATACTTGCATTAATGAACAGTGGGACATCTTAGGTATTCTTCTCTCAAAATAATCTCATTTCGGGAAGGCAAATGGTTTAATTACATTCATGTTCAAGTTAAATTTAGGAGACTTTGAAAAGATCTTAATTTCTTAAAATGGTATCCTTTTGTGATACCTAAGAGACTTCTAGTTAGACTTTTAGAAAGTTTATGAACAGATTTAAAAAATGAAGCCTCACTGGAGTCGTGAGAGATACTAAGAATGTCTCCATATTTATAGATGAGAAAACTGAGGCTTGGAGAACTCAGTTATCATATCTAGCAAGTATTAGAGTGAGTTCTAGATGAGCACATTCCTAATTTCAGTTGTACACAAGAGTTTCATGATTTTTGCTATATCTGCATACTATTTTATATAACTTTTTTCATGTAACATTTTCATTTTCCTCTAATATGACTCATCTATTTTATTAAAATAACAACTCCATCTCCTCCTCCTTTTTCTTCTTTTCTCTTGTTTTTAGACAAGGTCTTGCTCTGTTACCCAGGCTGGAGTGCAGTGGCATGATCATAGCTTACTGTAACTTGAAACTCCTGGGCTCAAGGGATCCCCCTGCCTCAGCCTTGTGAATAGCTGGGACTACAGGCATGCACCACCATGCCCAGCTAATTTTATGTAGAGACAGGATCTTGCTTTGTTGTCCAGACTGGTCTTGAACTCCTGACCTCAAGTGATTCTCCCTTCTTGGCCTTCCAAAGTGCTGTCATTACAGGTATGAGCCACTGCACCCAGCCTAAAATACCTTTTTTTTTTTTTTAAAGAAATTTTGTGTAATTACTCTGATATTACTTCAGGTATAGCCCTCTGAGCAGTGGCATGAGCATCATGTAGGAACTAGTTAAAAATGCAAATTTATGGTCCCTCTGCTGACTAGTGAACCAGAATCTCTAGAGATGAGGTCTAGGAAGCTGTGTTTTAATAACTCTCCATTGATTTTTGTGCACATTCAAGTTTAAGAACCACTGCATTACTGTCAGTTGAAAGCTAGCATCAGTTGCTATCAATGAAAGGAACTATGGAAAATAAAAATGGATCAACAATATCAAATTTTAGCTGCATATTGTTGCGTGCGGAGGCTCTGAGTTTGAGGCTTGCTCTCTTTTTATTAAAAGTGCAGTTAGCAAATGCTATAAAGGTATTAAATACATGCAAACACCAAATGGAGAGTTTATCCTTGAAATATTAAAACAATAAAAAAAATCACTTTCTTACCATGTCCTATACAATGTAAAATAGCTTCTCTTACTACCAAGCGATACCTGTTCTACATTTTAGTACTCATTGGTACAATCCCCAATGTGTGGTAAACTTGGACCTCTAATACCATGCTGTTTCCTTCATATCCAGCTCTCTGAGACTCTGATCTCTGATTTAGAAGGTTATTTCAGCCTTTGGTCACCTTGACTTCTTAGTTTCTGTATGTACAGAGGTGTGGTTTTGTGGCCACGCCTCTGTACATACAGAAATGCTTTATATCCTCTCCATGAAACTAGATTATCTTTAGTCTTTTCAAGAAATCAAATCGTCCTATCTCTACTTTTTCTAATTAAGTCCAATTTTATATCCCTTTAATGGTATTCAATTCTTCACCATAGAGCTAGAAGCCAACTTGGAATTCAACTCCCTTCCTCTTACTAGTAGGCAAACTTAACAGAGAATTGATTGGCAATAGAAGGTTGTGCAGCCTTGAACTAAGTTAAGACCTGGATTAAAATCTCATCCTATAAGTCTTAGCTTCTTCACCTGTAAAATGAGGCTAAAAGGCTAATAATACCTATTTTAGAGATTTTTCAAAGAAGTGAAAGAAAATAATGCATATGAAAACATATACCATAATGTTTGGTAACTAATAATTGGTCAACATGGTGCTATTATGACTCTTGTTACTGCTGCCAGTACTAATAGTATGAAATACTAATTATTATTAGTAAAATAATATAGCACCAAGTAAATAACACCAAGTACTAATTATTCTTAGTATCATTATTTGTATTTCTGGTACTACTACTGTTAGTACTCTTGCTGCGACTAAAGGACTCAAAGTTTGTGTGAATCCCTCTACCATTCTAGGTAAGCAATACCTCAGTTTCAGCTACCATTTAAGAGGCTATGCCCTTTACTTGACAATGGCTTTTACAGTTAAATGTACCAAAAGTGACAAAAGATCTACCTATTTACCCAATCTGAAGAACACAAAGGTCAGTATCACATAGGGGAGTAATATCTATTTGCCAAATGGTGTGGTTGGAAGTATTCACAAAAACATGTTCCACAGTCTTGGCACCAACTTGGAAATTATCACATACCATATTGAGGTAGGCAAGTACAATAGTTAAGACATAGAGTTAGAAGCTAGACAGTACCAGTTAAAACCTGACTCATCCACTTAACTAATTGTGTTGCTCTGGGCAAATTACATCAATCCTGTGTCTCAGTTTCTCCATCTCTATATTGAAGATAAACCCACCTTATTAGGAATTAAGGGAGCTACTGTATACAAAGCACTTAGACTAGGTACTTGTCTGTCTTTGCTATCTATGCTATCTTTGTGGTAGATCTCATTATTTTAGTCATCATACCTTTCAACTTAGGTTAACTCAGTATTCTAGGGTTAGTCGTTAAGATCTTAGTTTGAATTGGATGATCAATTTAGATTGGGAGATCAAGGTGTATGGGAATAGGACAGAAAAAAACATATGCATATTTTTAAGATTTAATTGACTAAACAACAAAATTATATACTCGTACACACATAAGCACACACATATAAACACACTCACACACACACACACATGCAAGCATTCTCACATTCTTGACCTTAGTGACATTTCTGTGATTGCAGCAGTTTAAAACCAATGGTCAGGATTGGTATGTTTTGATGTAGTGGCAAGGGGTCAGGAGAGGCCAGAGAGGGAAAGGTCAGATGTCTCAGGGAAGGCTCAGAGGGCCAGGCAGCAGCATCAACACCTCAATTAGGGTAAAATGGGATCAATAATGTGAAAAGAAGAATAAGAATGGTCTAAGGGTGATAATAAAATGAATAATCTCTTACATTTACAGAGCAGGTTATTTATTTATTTATTTTTGGCATAAATCTTGCAATAATCTTGGAAAGATGGGAAAGAGAAAAATAGGGAGGAAAGTGGGCCTGGAAGAAAAACCCTCTCTCACCATTTCATTTCACAGACTCCTGGTGTCTGCTGGTAACATCACGGAGTTTTGAGTCTGATTCTTTCTTGGGCTTTTCTTAAAAATTAGACATTCATAAAAATACTCAATGGGATTTTAAGGAAAAATATGATCATCTCTTAAGAATTTTTATAGTTTGCTTCCTGTCTATGCTCATCAACTTGCCATTTTTAGAGAGCAAAGAACTTTCTTTGAATTTCTACATAAGTGAGTATAGCATCAGCCTCAAGACTGTTTATTCCCCAATCCTGCGAAGAGATACAATAGTCCTTATCAATCTGAAGCCCATCAAGTATTGCTAGCTCGTTCAAGGGTCACACCATGGCATACACAAGAAGAGCAAATCTTTAGGGAAAATTGAGGTTGTGGTCTGGTGCACTGATGTGTTGTCGACTGTATCACCACCTTGATCTTTTCAGCCAGGGGTCATAGCAGGGTTATGGCATGGAATGGCACGGCTCTTGGCTGAGGAAGCCATTCTCTGGTTCTTAGCAGCCCTGGTGGCCTCACTGAGGTGGACCACCTGAATGAGGAGTGCATAATTGAATCTGCAGCTCTAATGCAAAGACACGTCAATATGTTTCGATGCACAATCATATTTATCTTGGTATTTAGAATTTCCTTAGTAAGTAGTCATTAGACCTGCCCCTCCACATCTCTCCACCCTCTTTTTTCCCAATACCTTCTCTTGGCATGGGATGTTAGAAATACCCTAAACCTTTGCCCTTTTCAGAAACATGCTGTATCCTGAATACATCTCACAAAGAAAATGATAGACTTTGCATCGGGCCCTAAATAAATTATGGGCCTAGGTCAAAAGAAGTATGTACAGAAAACCAGTTGGACTCTGTACAGAGGATTGTTGACACAGAACATACTCTTCTTTTAGACCATCAGTGGGAGACTGTCTGGTCCCAAGCCATGCATAAATCTGTCCATGTGCAATTGGTAGCAGTTCCTAATTGTGGAAAATGAGGGTGGGAACGGATTGAAGCAGAGGAAGCTGAGACTGGCAGGCAGGGCAGAGCCAGGAGGGAGACACCCAGCACTTGATGCCACCCTTCACCAAGGGGCTGCACTGTGTATGCATTACCACCTTTTCTGGAGCTCAGGAAAATGAGACCATAAATAATGAATAGGTGCACCCAGGTACATTGTGGAATGGCTGGATATTGAGGGGAAGAACGTGTCTAGGCTAAGAGATGGGCAAGAAGAGCAGCATTTGTTGAATACGGTAAAAAGCTGAGTGGCTCAATTAATTTTTCTGAAAACTTTTCCTGTACCCAGCTATCCAGCCTGTGCTCTCCAATAGGGGAAGGACATTAACGCTTTTGGTTCTTGGTGGATAATACATTGTAAATAACCTTGGATGGGGGCATTCCTACATGTCTGGAAGGCTAGTTTTCAGGCATGGAGTTTATTCTCCAAACTTTTCTCTGCGAACTGTTTTTCTGTGGGTTGGAACACTTTGTGCCACCATTGGAAAGCCTCTTTTGTAAATTTCTACTCCATTATGTTGCAGTTTTAACATCTCATGCTTTTGGCACTCGAAGCATTTTTATAATGGTCTTTGGTTTATTTTTGGCTCAGTTTTACGGCTCTCTGCCAGCCTCCAACTTCTGCTGTGTAGCTGACCCAAAATAGTTTCAAAGGCTCAGATGCAACTTGATAGCAAAATTTTCTCCCCAAGTATTAAAGTTAGCCTTGTAAATGCTGAAGGCACTGAAAAAATTTTCCTGAGTAGTTATTAGACTCACAGGACATGTCACACCTTTCGTTCATAAGATGAGAAAGGCAAGTTTCTATGTCACTTGTAGGTAAATCCAAATAAAAGATGCCTCTGCAGCGAGGTGCTTTCTACAAGTCAGAAAAAAGTTCCAGATGTATAGAAATTGGGTTGACATTTAAAGGGTTCTAAATATGCTGCATAACCAGTTAGGCTGACGAGTGTCCTCATGAATGTTCACCATCTGATTCCTTGTGACTATATATTACTACTTCCACCACCATCAGCTAACAATGGTAACAATTATTCTCTGATTACTTTTAATGTGCCAAGACTTTTACCGTCTATGATCTTGTTAAAGTATCTCATTAACTGTTTATAACTGGAACTATTTTCACCTCTGTTTTACAGATAAGAGAATTTGTGATTTAGAGCAATGATTTCCAAACAGGGTTGTAGAATCTCCCAGGGGGTTTCCAAAATCTCAGTGCCTAGGCAGCAACCTGTGCCCAGGGCAGCAGAATTACTCGGGGTGGAAACCAGGCATTAGTATTTGGAAAAATGCTAATGAAAAAGATGATTCTAATGTGCCATAGTTTCATGTTTGGAAACCACTGGCTGAAACAGATTTAAGAGATTACCTGAGAGTTACCCTGCTACCAAACAGTAAAATAAAGGGACCATTTGAGTCTAAACCTTGTACTTTTACTAATATAGCAGGATGCCTTTCATGCTCCTGCAGGGAAAATTATAAAATTTATACAAAAATGGAGTCTGTGGACCCTGCTCTCAAGGAGTTTATGGTCTGAGGAAAAAAATGACCTAAGTAAAGACCAAATCAGCATTAAGCTATGCAGCATTGGTTATGAACTCAGGAAAAGTTTGAGCACTATTAAACTAGCTAAGGACATGGGATAGCTTGAATTTGGTGCCTTATGTAAAAGAAACAGTGAAAAAAGCCACTGTAACCAACATAAGTCGAGGAGATTGGTTAAAATCAGAGTAGAGACTAAAGAACACTGACAGCAATGATCTTAGCACTAGGGAAACTGATTCTTTGGGAAATTATATATTCACTTGTCAAATAATAATTTACTCATTATTACAGGCAGGGTACTTTAGACATATTTAATGTCACAGTAACCCAGAGTGGTATGAGCATCCCTATTTTACAGATTGAAAAACCAAAACTCAGTGTAGACAAAACTGGAGCTCACGTAATTTAGAAGTCTCAGTCTTGGAATTCACATTCAGATTGATTTAACTAATATTGATAAAGGCCCTGCTATGTGCCAAGAAGTGAGATAGATGCTGGGGATATGATGGTGTGTAAAAGCATAGTCCGTGACTTTATTGACCTTTAAGTCTAGTGAGTAAAACAGACATGAACCAAACTTTCATACAAAACACATAAAAATGTAAATATGTTCTAGTATATAAGGCAAGAAGCATAGTAGGTGTTAATTAGGCAATGAAAGGGAAGGAAACAGACTAAGGGAACAGCTCATGATGTTTTTCTATGTTAAAAGGAAACATGGAAATCAGAAGGAGATGAACAAAAGCCCATGAAGTGGGAACACTGGAAAAGAGGGTGAATCAAGATGAGGTTGGGGCGGGAGAGGTGGCCAGTGTTAGCTGTGGATGGTGGGAGAAGCTGTGGGAAGTGACATCAGATTCATGTATTGAAAGAATAACTCTGCTTGTCTGGTGGAGAATGTTTTGCAGGAGGCCAGGCTGGATTATGTCAGTGGCTGTCAAACATTTTTTGTAGGTGATTCCTTATAAGAAATATATTTTGTATTGTGACTCAGCATATTCACACACAGACACACATGCAGACACACACCAGAAGTTAAAGTGTCAAGACCTAAGCCTTTTTATGAATAAACATTTCTTTTATGTTTTATCTAGTCTATTTTATTTTTTAAAAAAGGACTGGTTGCCTTCCACTTCATTTATTTCACAGTCTATAAATGGTGTGAAGTTTTTACAAATGCTGATTAAAGCTGGGCATGGTAGCTCATGCCTGTAATCCCAGCACTTCAGGAAGCCAAAGCAGGAAGATTGCTTGAAGTCAGGAGTTTGAGACCAGCCTGGGCAACAAAGTGATACCCTGTCTCTACAAAAGCAAATTGAAAAAATTAGTTATGTGTGGTGGTATGTATCAGTGGACTTAGCTAGTCAAGAGACTGAGATGGGAAGATGGCTTGATTCCAGGAGTTTGAGGCTGCGGTGAGCTATGATTGTGTCACTGAACTCTAGCCTAAGCGAAAGAGAGGAAAAAAATACTGCATGATGTATAATAGCTACTAGTCTATTACAATGGTCTCAATGAGAGGATAATAGAGAGTGAGATAAATGGATAGATAAAATTAACAGGATAGGGAAGGACAAAGGAAATCTATGAAGGATGACTTAGTTTTCTGGCTTGAGAGACTATATAGATGGTGGTTTCATAAATGGAGAAATGATACCTTAGAGGAAGACCATCCTTGGTGGGGGTAAATCACGTGTTCAACTTTGGACATTTTGGGTTTATGGTACCATGGAGATATCTCTCAGGAGTTTGCTGTGGGAGAGGCCTGAACTGGAGATGTACGTTTTTGTGCTTTCATCAGGCAATTGAGGGAAAGTCCTAAGTGAAGTTATCAGGAGACAAGGAGTATGAATGAGACGAGAACAAGATCCAGGACCAAGGGTTGAGAAACTCCAAAATTTAACTGGCAGGTAGAGGAGAATGAACCTGTGAAGAGGATGAGAAGAATGAGTTGGTAGGAAAGAAACAGATGGCTTGAAGGTGAGAAGATTGTGTTTCAAAAAAGAAGTCAACAGGGCCAAATGCTACCACATAGGGCCAAGTGGGAGGAGAACGAAGAGTCTGCTGTCTTTGTGGATGTTAGTGTCAGTGGTGGCCCTACATAGAGCTGTTCTGATGGATTCGTGGGGGAAGAATCCAGACTGCAGTACTTTGAGGCACTAGAAAAGGAGTGATAGACATCAGCTCCCTGAGAAAGCATCCTGTCACCTTGGTGAGAGGCCAGAAACCAAATGTACTGTTCAGAAAAGGCTTTTGTAGCAGCAGAAGAGCTCCCAGCTTTCTGAACAGGTCCTGGGGCACTGGGCTGCTCCCTTCCCTGTGGAGTGTGTTTCTTTGGTCAGCACCAACTAAGTGAGTTAATTCTCCAACCCAAGCATAAGTCACATGTTCTATCGATATGAGTGCACCTGTGCAGGTGGGAAGTTTAAAGTAATGGATGCAAAAATCAGGGACACTGAGTCTTGTGTCCACTGACAGTGCTAGCTCCTGACAGAAGGGCCTTTGGGCATCTCCTATGTGCCTTACGCACTGTACACTCCTTTGTGAAGGAAATAGAGGTACAGAGAGGTAAGGAAATTGGCTTATGTGGCAAGGGCCAGAACTGGGATTCCAACTTGAGTCCTATTCTCTAATACTTTTGGTCACTGGCCAAAAGTCCAGAGGCACCTGATGGGTTCTTTTCCACCCGTCAGATATGGGTGTGGCTGCACAGAATGTTGCTTTGATCGTCTTTTAAGAGGGCTTGACATACATGGGCTATTTTCAACAACAGAACTTCTTTCTATGCATCTGCTCTCACCACCAGGACATTCCTCATCTACCCTCATGTTACTGAACAATTTACCATAATGGTGGCCTGTTCCACCTTTAGGAATGAATATTAGATTCACCTGAGCCATGAAAACAATATAAGGCTAATAACACTGGGAGCAAATCAACAGGAAATAATAGAATATGGACATTTATTATGCATTTTATTTTCTCTTAGATATGTCTTGACATCCTTGGGAATTTTTTTTTCTCTCATTCCTTTCATATTGGTAAACTGAAGTTCTGTTCTTGGGAGTTGTAGATGTTCTCATGTTCAAACAAACTGTCATTAATGAAGGCTACTGCTTACAGTGCTAACAAAATGTCAGAAACGTTACATACATTTTATCTAATTCTCAAAGTAGTCATATAAAATAGTTTCTTTGTGTTCTTTATTTCACAAATGAGGAAACTGAGTCTGGAGTGGATTAAAAATGGCTGCAGATTCTTTGCCACCTTTCTATCAAGAAGTAGGTGTTTTCTCCCCTCCCTTGACTCCGAGTTGGCCCTTGTGGCTGACTTGTCCAACAGCGTGTGGTGGAAAGGACACTGCATGTTCTAGATCTAGTTTTTAAGAGGTGTGGAAGCTTTTGCTTTAGTTCTAGCTGCCGTGTGAGAAGTTCAAGTACCCTGAGACTGTTATGCTTTGAGGAAACCCAGGCTAGCCATATGGAGAGGCTACCTGGGGAGTGGGCAGAGGAAGACAGACAGAGATCTATACCCAGCCAGCACTAGCTCATCAGCCACCTTAGCCTAGAAGTCATCTTGGACATATTCTAGACTCATTAGAAACTGGGAAAAAACCTACCCCTAAACTCCCACAAAAAACCCTAATTATCCTTTAAACGTTGGCCCCAAACCTATGAACAGATTTGGGTCATCCCAGTCATTTTCAGTTCTCTGTACTACTCTATTTGAGGCCACAGACATTGTAAAGCAGAGATAATCTATCCCTGCTGTGCACTGCCCTAATTCTAGACCTTCAAAACCATGACTATGGTAAGATGATTGTTTTAAATAACTGAGTTTTGAGGTGGTTTGTTATTCAGCAATAAGTAACTTAAACAGTGTTTCATTAAGCAATTTTGTCTGATGACAGAGGAAGGAGTGGAGTCTGAATTCAAACCCACATTTGTATGATTACAGAGTTGGCCAATCTCTGCTACTTTGTGTGGTCCCTTCTTCTGGGACTTTTAGATTGGTGTTTAATTTTCTGCTAGGTCTCCCACTAAATTTCTCTTAGTTTAAATCCTGGACACATGGAAATCCCTTTCTATGCATCTGAAAGGTTTGTTGTCCTTCATCATAACAATAAAAAGTTAAATTATAGGCTAACAAGTTCTGAAGACAATTCTGTGCCATCCTGTTGTTAATTCTTTTTCCTAGACCTTGTTAGAAAAATAGCAGGGTCCAGAAGACCACCCTAGCCAGAACTTCATCCCTGCCCACTCCCACTTTTCAATTGTTAAAATGAGACTATTTTTCCTATTTAATTTTTTTTTTGTTGATGTTTTAAAATAAAGCATGATGAAGGTATTTCTTCCAGAGGAAGAAGGCAAAAGAGGATTTGTAGAAAATAAATGCATTACCCGCTATTCCAAATTACCATGAAGTAGAAACCCGTGGAGTCATTTTGTGGGATCTTTGGGCAATAGCAGGAATTCAGCTTACAGGATAAATGGGGATGCTCCTTCAGAAGACGTTCTGTGTTTCTGTGGTAGCAAACCATGCGATGATAGCCCTGTGAATAGCTGTGTTTATCAAATTCCAAAGCAAATACTCAAGTGAAACTCCACATGAAAGGCCAAACCACAAGCTGGAGGTTCCCCATGGCACTGCCAAGTTTGCAAAAATGTCTGTGGTTTGTGCGTGTGTTTGAATTACACATCTATTATACATGCATCTATTTCTAGTGACTGCTACATACAACTAGAAGAAAGGCTTATCTCTTACCTAATGCTTTAATATCTGTTTATTATGTAATTTCTCTTATCTAATGCTGAAGAGGCAATGGTGGGTAGGCCTTATGAAGGTTTTGTTATAGAGATAACTTCCCTATCTATAGAGGTATTGTGTTACCTAGCTTCTAACTTTGGGAATATCTGGCAAGAAAGACATAAATATTAAGTTGCAGGGAAATGTTTAGCGTGTAAGGAGTAACTAGCTGTTGTGTATATAGGTGTTGTAGATTAGCTCATTGTTTGGCAAATATTTATTTCTCCCCACTACCTTCGTGAGAGGAGTGTATTTCCCTACTCCACTGATCCGGATTTGGGATTGTGATTTGCTTCAGCTAATGGATTATATAGGAAGTGACAGTGTGTGAGTTCTGATTCCAAGTCTTAAGATGCTTCGCATATGTCCACATGAACCTCTGGGAGTCTTCAACTTCTTTTGATATGAGCAGTTGTCTCTCTAGCAAAGGGTCCAGAATGACCACTTGTGGAATAGAGTTATTCCAGCTGACTTGCAGCCTAAAGCAAAGTGTATTAGTCTTTCTCACACTGCTAAAAAGAAATACCTGAGACTGGGGAATTTATAAAGAAAAGAGGTTTTATTGAGTCTTGGTTCCATAGGCTGTACAGGAGGAATGGCTGGGGAGTCCTCAGGAAACTTACAATCATAGCAGAAGGTGACGGGGAAGCAGGCACATCTTCACATGGCCAGAGCAGGAGTGGGGAAAGGTGCTACATCCTCTAAACAACAAGATCTGATGAGAACTCTATCATGAGAGTAACACTAGGGGGATGGTGCTAAACTATTAGAAACTGCCCCCATGATCTGATGGTCTCACATCAGGCCCCACCTCTAACATTGGGGATTACAATTGAACATGAGATTTGGGTGGGGACACAGATCCAAACCGTATCACAGAGTCTTAAGGTGTAGTCACTGAGTTCTAGGTTGGCTTGTTACTCAGCATTATTATGACACTTGCTGATTGATATAATAAGTGTGTTTCAACTTATGTGTAGATTTCTTTTTCCCAGAGCTTGTGCTTATACATTAAGTTTGCTTGCTTTTATGGTTGCAAGTTGGATGAAACTTTAAAAAAAAAACCCAAAATATGAAAATCAAACCTTTGGTTTATTCAGAGTAGTGAGTTTGTGATGAGAGAGTATGGCTGTCAGCTGAGGACAGGATAGAGGACTGTGTGTAAGGTTACAGAAGAGCTACGAACTAGACAACTGGGCAACTGGGCATGTATCACAAGGAAGGTGGGGCAGTTCTTCCATTGCTAGG
This sequence comes from Aotus nancymaae, assembly GCF_030222135.1. Classification (NCBI taxonomy): domain Eukaryota; kingdom Metazoa; phylum Chordata; class Mammalia; order Primates; family Aotidae; genus Aotus; species Aotus nancymaae. The sequence continues at coordinate 31,957,270 of NW_026988455.1, forward strand.
GATTGCATCTGTTATTTGAATTAGGTAAGTGGCCTAGTTGGACATACACAGTTGAGGAAGAGTCCTATAATGGTTCCTCGTGTAAGGGGAAGATAGGAGTATGGATTTGCTGCTGCCATGTGAAGTTGATGGTCTACTATTCTAAAATGTCTTGTGGGAAGAAAGGGAGCTGAGTTTCCTTTAGAGGTGGTTGGGTTCACCTGCTTCATGAGGCACTGTGTGGCTGACTCACTCTACAAGCTTAAACCAACAGAATGACATATTTTCTGTGATGTCAACATTTTCCCTGGACCACAAGAGACCAGCAGAGGAAGAGTGGTCTGGGCGGACGGTCAACTCTGACCACATAACAGCTCTGCCTTTTTTCTTCAGATTGTGTGTTCTGGAGGGAAGTTGGCAAACATCTTTGCCTTTTAGTGTGGACACATCAGGATTTTAGGAAACACATCCAGAATTCAGTCACAGACAAAAATCCCTCTTCACAGCCCTTTTGGCTGCTGCCGATCTCCTCGCTTTAGCTGAGTACCAATGACAGATTGCCAAGCAAGTCCTGTAGTACTTCTTTGTGAGGTTGAACTAAAATGTGAAAAAAATCAATGTTTATGGAATGACTCACATGTCCTGGGGTGGTTGTTTTAAGTGGTTTACTTCATTTGCTCCTCATACAATAACACTATGAGGTAAGTATTATTGTAACCATTTTACAGATGAAGAAGCTGAAACCCACAGTTAATCAACTTACTTCCGGTCACACAATGAATTGACAGAACTGTCTTTTTGATCCAGGTCTTTGGGTTCTCAATCCAGTCTTCTTTCCATTATGCCTGGAACTTTCCTAAAATTTAATTTTTGGCCTAGGAGATACAATTTGGTAGAGAGATGGTGGCTGACTCTGTTAGATCAAATTGTGGGAATGTAAGGGAAGGCAGTTCAGACTGTCTGATGGAGTGGGAAAAAGACATCCTTGCAGCCCTTGTCAGGAGGATAGGTTAAGAAAATGTGGACTTTTCTGTCGGCCTCAAGCTTTCTCTAGATCCTTGAACCTGTATTAGAATAGATATTTGCAGCAGGCAGAAAGAGGGCAGGAATTTCCTCTATGCTTATAGCCTTTTTCTACTACCTGGTTATGGCAGTGAGAAGACTCCTGATCTCTGGACAATGGTGACTTCTGTTTGATGAGAACCTCTGATACTGCAGAAGCCAATCTAACCCTGAGTGTTTTCTTTTGGTACCTTTGTCAGTCTCGAAGTTGAGGAGGAGGAATGAGCAGACTGAAAATTAGAACGGGCTTTTATTATCAACTCTGCTGTGTGATTGTGGCAAGTTACTTGGCATTTTTCAACTTTGCCTTTCTGTATTGAGAGATTAGATGATATCATTGCTTCTTTCTTCTGTGTAGCAGCAAAAATATGTATTATTAAATTTTATTATACTTTAAGTTCTGAGATACATGTGCAGAATGTGCAGGTTTGTTACATAGGTATACATGTGCCATGGTGGTTTGCTGCACCCATCAACCCATCATCTACATTAGGAATTTCTCCTAATGCTATCCCTCCCCATCCTCCCACCCCCTGCTATCCCTCACCTAGCACCCTACCCCCGACAGGTCCTGGTGTGTGATGTTTCCCTTCCTGTGTCCATGTGTTCTCATTGTTCAACTCCCACTTATGAGCGAGAACATGCGGTATTTGGTTTTCTGTTTTTGTGTTAGTTGGAGCAAAAATAATTTTTAAAAATAACATATGAAGTGGAATCTTAAGACGTAATATAGATTAAACTCTTCTGGATGAAGCGAGGATTGGATTAGATGCCTGATATGGTCTGAATGTTTGTGTCTGCCCAAAATTCTTGTGTTAAAACCTAATTATGTGATAGTATGAGGTGGAGCCTTTGGGAGGTGATTAGGTCATGAGAGCATCTCATGTGTGGGATTAGTGCCTTATAAAGGAGGCCTCAAAGAGATCCCCTTCTACCATGTCAAGACATGGCAAGAAGGTACCATCTATGAGCCAGAAAGCGGGCCCTCGCCCAACAGCAAATCTATTGGTGCCTTGATCTTTGACTTCCAACCTCTAGAACTATGAGAGATAAATGTGTATTGTTTATAAGCCACCCAGTTTATGTGTTTTGTTACAACAATGTGAAAGGAATAAGACAGACCCAAGCTGAGGGGGCTATCTGGAAGCCCCTGTGTCATGTCTGAGAAACCAGGGGCTTTGTGGACCAGATTTAAAACTGCTGTTCTGGGTATCTCTTGGGTCTTTTTCAGAGTTAATAGCATGGCATTACAGAACATGGTGGTCTGCGTTGCCTTCTAACTGTCCCTCAGGTGTTCATTTCTGGGATATTTCCAAATCTTCCAGCTTTGGGAGGCATCCTTTATTATGTATTTATATTTTCTTTGAATTGTCAAGTGAACTGGCTCAAGCTTCTACGCACAGGCTTCTCACTACCCTTTCCATCCATATCTGAGAATTCTTGAGGGCTGTCCATATCTCTCAGTCATATGTTGCTCCAGTTTTCTGCTTCTGCTAACCACACATTTCCTCTTTTGCAGTTGTCTCTTTCTTCTGCCTATATCAGCTCAACATAAACAGCAGCTGCCTTTGGTTCCTCTCCAAGAACCACTCACATATGGCTGCATGAGCGTTGCTTTTATTGAGAGTTGGCAATAACGGAGGGTTGTGGGAGTGGTCACACTGACTTATAGCACAGGAGGCAATTCCAAATGGAACTTTAGCCATCCCTGTTTTATGTAGTCTCATAGCCATAGCTAGCACTGAAATTTTCTTTCTTTTTTTCCAAGGTCACGCCCTCTGGGCCTTTATTCACCAGGACCTTCTGGAACCTTCCATAACCCCACGCAAGGCGTGCTACGGTAGTCTAGGGGTTAGAGGGTGTTGGACTTGGGGCTTGTTTTCTGAGTTCTCATTTCTGAGCCAATCCCAAATTAGGGGAAGGTGCTGGATTAACCACCTGCCTCTCTGCTTTCAGGCTCTAGACAAGGCAGTCGCTGGGGAAGCGCTTATGCTCTGGGATGTTCCTGTAGCTTCAGAGGGTTTGGCCTCAGAAACAGGTAGTGTTACTGGGCTGCATTCCTGCTGGCCGCCATCCATCTCCCACTGGTACTGCCTCTGCTCCTGCTTGGCTTGTTCTCACAAGGGCAGGTCCATCCGCTCCACACAGTTCAGCACCAGTGCCTTTACCGGGGAGTCTCCGTCTTGCTGGAGCTAGAGCTCCCCAAGGACGACGTACATGGAGCCCACCTGGGCTTGAAAGGGCTCCACCAACTTGGTACAAACAACCTGGTGTGGATCAGATCCATGCTGAGCCATCAGCGTCACTCTGGAGTGACCATATCGTAGAGGCACAACCTGCCAAATGTTCTCAGTGTGCTCCCACCAGGAGCTTGGCTTGTATTGACTTTCCAGGGGAAGGAATAGGTACCAAGTTTGGGCAGCATCACTGGCTCCTTCTCTGCCCCCTCTGCCTGGGTTGCTGTCAGTCACGTGCTAAGGGGAAAATATCTTTATGGAAAAGACTTCCTTCTAGGGTGCTGGGTTTCCTCATTGTCTGTACTTCCTTAGATCTTCTTTCTCTCTTTCCTTCTGAGGCCATTCACTTCTCAGCTTCCTGTGCATGTCCCAATTCTTCCCATTTTTTAGTCATAAAAAGGCATTTATTCTTCTCATTCTTCTGTCGTCTTCTAGACTACCACCATTGTTCTACCTAAATGGCTCATCAAGGTATGTTGCTTAAAAAAAGATAGTTCTGTTCTTACAAGAAATTCTGCCAAGATCCTTTAAAATAATATTGTCCCTCCTAAAGGTTGGTCATGGAACTATTAATACATGAGGTATTTCTTGATTTAGCTATAAAACAGGTGTTTTTTTCCCCCAAGCCTTAATATTTATCCAGAAAAATAAGATACCTTTATATCAAAGATGGATAATTTGGATATTTGTGATTGTTCTGGAATTTTAAACTTTTATTATCTTTATACAAAAAGGAGAAAAAAACAGTAAAGGATACCCATGTTCTCATCACCTGTTGAACAACTTTCAACTCATGGCAAATCCTGTTTTATTTAACTCCCTGCTACTACTCACAGATGGATCATTTTGAAGCAAATCCAGAACATTGAATCATTTTATTCATAATTTTAGTATGTATCTCTAAAAGGTAAACACTCTCTTAAGACAACATAATCATGTTACCACTGTCGTAAGATTAATAAAAATTCCTTAATATCATCAAACAGCTAATTGGTGGTCAAATTCCCCAGATTGGCTAGAAATCTTTTTTTTAAACAATTGTTCAAATCAAGATTAGAATAAAGTTTGTCTATTGCAATTGATTTGTATGTTTCTTAATTCTCTTTTCATTTACAAGCTCTCTCTTCCTCACTCATTTTTTTACTTTGCAATTTTTTAGTTGAAAAACTTGGGTCATTGGTTCTGTAGAATTTTTCACATTCTTGATTTTGCCTCCTCAAACTGTCATTTAGTGAGTTTCTTGTTCCCCTACCTATTAGAAACTGAGTGAACTACAAACTTTTCTGTATAGGTGGTTGTAACTACTTTCAGAAGGAGACATATATCTGGTTCTCTCTCTTTTGGTGATGTTAGGAGCCAATAATGATCATTTCCTGCATTCATTATTTTATCAGGGTTTGCAAAAATGATGATAATATAATTCAGTAATTCCTTCATGAGTCATAAAGTGGAATATTTCTGTAAAGCAATATACTATTCCTCATTAACTATTTGCCTATCCTCAAGTATAGTTGGTATAGGAAATGCAAGGTATTGCGTGATGCTTTCTTTCAATTCATCAGCTTTCAAAATATGGAATTAATTCTCTAACACTCTCCAAAGGTAGCCAGTGAGTATTTATTTTAGAATCATAATAATCGAATGCATTTAAACATATATAATGTGTTTTAATCCATTGCAGTTATTATTACTTTTTGATACAGGATCTCACTGTGTTGCCTAGGCTGGAGTCAAGCAATCCTCTTGCCTAAGCTTCCTGAGTAGCTAGGACTACCGTGCCTGGTTATTTAAAAACATTTTATATTATTATTATTTTTTTTTTGGTAGAGATGGGATCTTACTGTGTCATTGGCCTCAAGTGATCCTCCCACCTTAGCCTCCCAAAGGGCTGGGATTAAAGGTGTGAGTCACCATGCTTAACCCATTGCAGTGATTATTAATATTAAATATTCACATTGTTCCATCCTTGCCAGTATGCTTTTCAAATGGGCTACTGGACCATTTTGATAATTGTGATAGCATATGATAGTTTTCTTGCTTTCTAGTTTGGCAAAATGTTACAGGTTCATCTCATGGCAAAGGCCTAGAATGGGTCATTTCTTCAAACATATCCGGTTCCTTTTGGTTGGAAAAGGTATTTAGAAACCACAATCTGAGTGTTAGAGTGCTTACTGCCTCAGCCTCCTGAGTAGCTGGGACTACAGGTGCATGCCACCATGCCTGGCTAATTTTTGCAGAGATGGGGTTTCACCATGTTGGCCAGGCTGGTCTTGGCAACTCCTGGCCTCAAATGATCCACCCACCTTGGCCTCCCAAAGTGCTGGGATTACAGGCATGAGCCACTGTGCCTGGCTGTAGGTATATATATTTATGGTATATTAGATGTTTTAATCCAGGCATGCAATGTGGAATATGCACATCATGGAGAATGGGGTATCTATCCCCTCAAGCATTTATCCCCTAATGATATTAACATGATTATTTCTTAGTTTGATCTTAGAAATAATATTTTCAGAATATTAAATTTAATATTACAATGTAATGACTTGCGTTAGTTCATTTGGGCTGTTATACCAAAATACCATAAACTAGGTAGCTGATATGCAACAAATTTGTCACAGTTTTGGAAGCTGGGAAGTCAAGGCACTGGCAGACTTGATGTCTGGTGAGGGCCCACTTCCTGGTTCATAGACTGTGCCTCTCATTGTGTCCTTATGTGGTGGAAAGGGCAAAGATACTCCCTTAGCCTCTTTTGTAAGGACACGAATCCCATTCACTAGGGTGGAGCCATGATCATTTCCTAAGGTCCCACCTTTTAATACCATCACATTGAGGTTTAGATTTCAGAACATGAGTTTTGGGAGACACAAAGATTCAGACCCTAGAATTACTGAAAATAGTTTGCAAGAAGTTCTTTTTGTTCTTCAGGTATATTCCTCTCAGAATGTGTGGTCTGATTTTTATGCTTTAAAATCACTTGAAATAATTTTTTTCTCTATGTTAATGTTACCACTTTAGTACAAAATCTAGGTTAATTTATTTTATCTTGCTTTAAGTTTTTAGAAGTTTTTTGCTTAAAATTTATTCTGTAATCTTATAAAACACATATAGCATTCCAAAATCAAATAAGTCCAGCATCTATCTCACACCTTTGACCCTGTTTGTACCTTACCTCTCCACATTTCTTTGTTTTAAAAGGGGTGTGTGTGTGTGTGTGTGTGTGTGTGTGTGTGTGTGTACATATATTCTCTTTCTTCCTTGGATAAATGGCATCATCCCATGGATACTTTTCTCCATTTTGCTTTTCTCATTTAACAATACTTTTAGAGACATCTTCATAGTGATAAAGAAAGATACTCTTTATTCCATTTTACAGCTACATGGTATTACATGATACTACATTGTATGAATGTACTTATATTTATTTAGCTAGTTCCCTATTTATGAATATGGGGTCATTTTCATTTTTTTGTTATTACAGACTGTGCTGCAATAGCTATACAAATAGGATTTTTAATATTTTCTAATTAACAATGAAGCTAGTGTGTTGTTTGGATGTATTTCTAGAAGTTGGTTTGCTGGGTTAAAGGGTAAATAATATATGAAATCCTGATGGATATTGCTTTTTTTTTTTGTTATTATACTTTAAGTTCTTGGGTACATGTGCAGAACATGCAGGTTTGTTATATAGGTATACATGTGCTATGGTGGTTTGCTGCATCCATCATTCTGTGATCTACATTAGGTATTTCTCCTAATGCTATCCCTGCCCTATCCCCCACCCCCTGCTATCCCTCACCTACTCCTCCATCCCCCACAACAGGCCTTGGTGTGTGACGTTACCCTCCCTGTGTCCATGTGTTCTCACTGTTCAACACCCACTTATGAGTGAGAACATGCACTGTTTGGTTTTCTGTTTGTGTGTCAGTTTGCTGAAAATGATGATTTCCAGCTTTATCCACGTCCCTGCAAAAGACATGAACTCATCCTTTTTTATGGCTGTGTAGTATCCCATGGTGTATATGTGCCACATTTTCTTTATCCAGTCTATCATTGATGGGCATTTGGGTTGGTTCCAAGTCTTTGCTATTGTGAATGGTGCCACAATAAACATACATGTGCATGTGTCTTTATAACAGAATGATTTGTAATCCTTTGGGTATATACCCAGTAATGGGATTGCTGGATCAAATAGTATTTCTATTTTAGATCCTTGAGGAATTGCCACACTGTCTTCTACAATGGTTGAACTAATTTACACTCCCACCAATAGTGTAAAAGTGTTCCTATTTCTCTACATCCTCTCCAGCATTTGTTGTCTCCAGATTTTTTAATGATTGCCATTCATACTGGTGTGAGGTGGTATCTTAATGTGGTTTTGATTTGCATTTCTTGAATGACCAAGGACGATGAGCTTTTTTTCATGTTTGTTGGCTGCATAAATGTCTTCTTTTGAGAAGTGTGTGTTCATATCCATCACCCACTTTTTCATGGGGTTGATTTTTTCTTGTAAATTTGTTTAAGTTCTTTATAGATCCTGGATATTAGCCCTTTGTCAGATGGGTAGCTTGCAGAAATTTTTTCCCATTCTGTTGGTTGTTGGTTCACTGTAATGATTGTTTCTTTTGTTGTACAGAAGCTCTGGAGTTTAATCAGATCCCATTTGTTTATTTTGGCTTTTGCTGCCGTTGCTTTTGGTGTCTTAGTCATGAAGTCCTTGCCTATGCCTATGTCCTGAATGGTTTTGCCTAGGTTTTCTTCTAGGGTTTTTATGGTGTTAGGTCTTATGTTTAAATCTTTAATCCATCTGGAGTTAATTTTTGTAAAAGGTGTAAGGAAGGAATCCAGTTTCAGCTTTCTGCATGTGGCTAGCCAGTTTTCCCAACACCATTTATGAAATAGGGCTTTCCCCATTGCTTGTTTTTGTTAGGTTTGTCAAAGATCAGATGGTTGTAGATGTGTGGCATTACTTCTGAGGCCTCTGTTCTGTTCCATTGGTCTATATCTCTGTTTTGGTACCAGTACCATGCTGTTTTGAAGTCAAATAGCATAATGACTCCAGCTTGGTTTTTTTTTTTTCTGCTTAGGATTGTCTTGGTTATGTGGGCTCTTTTTTGGTTCCATATGAAATTTAAGGTATTTTTTTCCAGTTCTGTGAAGAAAGTCAATAGTAGCTTGATGAAGATAGCATGGCCATTTTCACAATACTGATTCTTCCTAACCATGAGCATGAAATGTTTCCTTTTGTTTGTGTCCTCTCTCATTTCCTTGAGCAGTGGTTTGTAGTTCTCCTTGAAGAGGTCCTTCACATCCCTTGTAAGTTGTATTCCTAGGTATTTTATTCTCTGTGTAGCAATTGTGAATGGCAGTTCATTCTTGATTTGGCTCTCTTTAAGTCTGTTATTGGTGTAGAGGAATGCTTGTGATTTCTGCACACTGATTTTTTATGCTGAGACTTTGCTGAAGTTGCTTATCAGCTTAAGAAGATTTTGGGTGGAGACAATGGGGTCTTCTAAATATACAATCATGTCATCTGCAAATAGAGACAATTTGACTTCCTCCTTTCCTTATTGAATACTCTTTATTTCTTTTTCTTGCCTGACTGCCCTGGCCAAAACTTCCAATACCATGCTGAATAGGAGTGGTGAGAGAGGGCATCCTTGTCTTGTGCCAGATTTCAAAGGAAATGCTTCCAGTTTTTGCCCATTAAGTATGATATTGGCTGTGGGTTTGTCATAAATAGCTATTATTATTTTGAGATTTGTTCCATTGATACCTAGTTTATTGAGAGGTAAACAGCCCTTTATACTAATGTTTTATGTCAAAACTCTATGCTTAAAAACTCTCAATAATGGAAACCATATTCTCAGCAAACTGACACAAGTACAGAAATTCAAACACCACATGTTCTCACTCATAGGTGGGTGTTGAACAATAAGAACACATGGACACAGGGAGGGGAGCATCACACACTGGGGTCTGTTGGGGGGAAATAGGGGAGGGACAGGAGGGGGTAGGGAGGTTGGGGAGAAATGCCAGATACAGGTGATGGAGGGATGGAGGGAGCAAACCACATTGCCATGTAGATACCTATGCAACAATCCTGCATGTTCTGCATATGTACCCCAGACCCTCAAGTGCAGTAAAATATATATTAAAAAAAAAAGTATTGTTGAATTTTGTCTAAGGCCTTCTGTGCATCTATTGAGATAATCATGTGGTTTTTGTCTTTGGTTCTGTGTACGTGATGGATTACATTTATAGATTTGGGTATTTTAAACCAGCCTTGCATCCCAGGGATGAAGCTGACTCGTTAGTGATGGATAAGCTTTTTGATGTGCTGTTGGATTCGGTTTGCCACATTTTATTGAGAATCAATGTTCATCATGTATATTTGTAATGGTTTTCCAATAAAGTTGTATCATTTTGCATTTCTACTAGTATAGGTAATAAATAGTATCTTAGTGAAATTTTAATTTGAATGTAATAGAAGTTTGAAGAAATCCAGAAGCTTTTGCAGTTGAGAGAATTAAGGACTTTCTATCTAGAAAGTCTTTGAAAGTCCACTGTCTAGATTTGAGCTATTTCTTATTTATTAGGATTAGACATCCAGGTTTCCTATCCTGGCTTTCTTTCACCTGCTCACCACAGGTACTGGTGGATGGTACAGGTAGAGGTCTTTCTATATCACCTCTGAGCCAGGAATGGTGGTTTAAAAATATTTTTTTCCTTTGTCTTATGGTAATTTTTTTTTTTTTTAATAGCAAGACCACTCTGTTGGATGCTTTTGCTTGTGGACTTGATTTTGTTAGATGTTTTCAATGATAAAATTTTGATTGATTTGGCATTTGAAAACCTGATATATCTATGTAGTTACCTATCCATCCATCTATTCATCCATCCACCCTAGCTATAGCCAAAATGAATTGAGGTGGCTTATACAGTATTAGTAAAACAAGATTTTGAAAAGGGAAATATAAGGGTAATAGGTTAAAAATGTAAAAAAAGGGGAGAAAAATAAATCATGAAATTCTAAGCTGAAAAAGCCACGAATATTAAGCTCTGATTTTCAACATGTAGGCTCAGAGTAAAACACAGTACATTATGTAACTCTCATCATATAATGGTAACAAGTGTACCCGCTCATTAGAAAGAGGTACAGTATTGAAGAAAAGTTTGGGCTGGGTGCAGTGGCTCATACCTCTAATCCTAGCACTTTGGGAGGTCAATGCATGAGGATTGCTTGAGCCCAGGATTTCAAGAACAGCCTGGGCAACATACTGAGATCTTGTCTCTATTAAAAATCAAATAAATTAGCCGAGTGTGGTGGCATGTGCCTGTAGTTCTAGCTACTGAAGAGGCTGAGGTAGAAGAATCACTTGAGCCCAGGAGGTCAAGGCTGCAGTGAGCTATGACTGTGCCACTGCATTTCAGCCTGGTGACAGAATTAAAACCTGTCTCAAAAAAAAGCAAACAAATAAACAAAACCACCAAAAGGTTTGGTTGGAAGTTCTGTTTCTAAACCATGGCTAACAAGCTTGTTATAGACAATCTTCATATATACATACATGTTACATATACATGCATATATGTTTGTGTGTGTGTATTCATCTGTTTGAAGTTATAAAATATTGTAAAGCTACAAAAAACAACCACACAAAACAAACAAACAAACAAAAAGCAGTGAGGACTTGCAGGCCAAGATTCTGCGAAAGTAAGGAAGGACAGAGAGGACATTTGGCCCCATGTGACTTTTCCAGTAGAGAAATTTGCTGATTTGCAATTAGTAATGGAGACGTTAAGAAGCTGAGCAGAGATTTAAATACTCTTATGAGGCTAGGATGAAATAATTGAAATTAAAGACCTGTCAAGGAGAAAGGGTCTTAGTAGTCACTCCAGGCTGTCATTTGGGATTCTGAAGTACCAAATCTTAAAAATAAATAACCTGAAAATAGATCTTCCACCACAGGGACTGCATTTCATTTCTGATTATCTCCATCCTTGATGCATTAAGAAGACCTTTCCTGTACCTTGGCAGAAGCACATATCTAGAAGAACAAATACATTTGTAATGCATATCACTGTTAAAAGAGTTGTATCCAGAATGTATTTTAAAACACACAAAAAAATAGACAATCAAATAGAAAAGTGGACAAAATACTTGAACAGGCACTGTTCATGAAAACATATGAAACGGTTAACAATCTCCTTATAATTTGTCATAGAAATGCAAATTTAAATCACAACCATATACTATATACCTGATAAAATGGCTAACATTGAAAAGTTGGAAAATATCAACAGTTGGTAAGAGTGGGGAGCCACTGGAAATTTCTTATAGAAATGGTGAGAGTATAAATTGGTTCAACCACTTTAGAATACTGTTTGGCAATATCTATGTGGACTGAACATTCACATGCCCTGTGACCCAATAATTCACACCCAGGTATGAACTGGGCAACAGAAGTTGGCAACAGAAGCATACATAGAGTCCTCTAAAAATCATATAAAAATGTTCATAGTGGCCTGATTTATAATAGTTCCAAACTGGAGACAATCCAGATATCCACCAAGAGTAGAATAAATAAACTGTGCTGTATGTGTACAGAGCGACATTATAAAACAATGAAAAAAGTACTGTTACAACACAGACAAACTTGACAAACATTATGTTGCATGAAAGAAGGTAGACGCACAAAAATACATGCTGATTAATGTATATAAAGTTTAGAAATATGCAATCCTGGCCTGTGGTGTCAGAGATTAGGATAGTGGTTAATTTGGGGGAGAAGGCCAGAGCTGGGAATTGGAGCAGGTATATTGAAGGCCTTTGTGTATTGGACATGGTCTATTTCATAACCTGAGTGTCAATTACATAGGTGTGTCCATTTTGTGATTTAACTGTATACTTATTTGCACTCTTCTGTAAGTATATGTAAAGGAAAATTCTGAATGAAGATATCTCTCATTGGACTTTGTTCCATTTCCAAATCACTATGTTTTAAATCTACAGATTAGTCTATTGGCTCCAGCATCTTTGAAAAAATCACCTGATATTTATCAAAGATATAAAATGGAAAATATGTAGAAAGTTAAGAATCCACAATAGAGACCCCAATAGGAAGAAAAATGTGAGCCAACTAGGGATAGACGAAGATTATAAGGAAATAGAACAGTAACAATAATAATTCAGTTGAGTTCTCATAGACATGTACTTAACATTAGGCCAAAAATAACATTGTTCTTTAAAAAATTTATTACATTATAAATGACAAATATATACTTACTGCAGAAAATACAGGAACATATAAGAAAAGGAAAAATTACCACATATAACCAATAATCTTGCCACCCTAAAATAATCTTTATAAACTTGTTGAATGACCTTTCATTCAACACTCTCTTAAAATATATTTACAAAACTTGAATTCTACTTACAGGTTTTCAAGTTTCCTTTTGATCATGTCCAATCACATGTGCACTTAAGCAGTACATTCTGTTTGTTCCTGTTCTGTTTGGATAACTTAGACAATCAGCTGTGATGAAGTATGAATCAAAGACCTGGCTACTGTAAACCCATAGAGAGCAGCCACAGAAAAATGGAATGAGGGACTGTCTGTATCTATAATCAGAAGACAGATTCCCATTAGAAAAACATTTTTCTACACTGTTCAAGTCTCATAATTGAATGTTTTGGAGGGAAGCCATTAGGTAGGTAGGGAATTCTCTGAATTCTCAGAAAATAGTTTCATTTTTTTTTTCATATTTCTGCATTGTAGATGAAAAGTAAGGCACAGCTGGGTGGCATGAAGGAGAATGGGCACTTCTGTTTTCATGCTGACTCTGTAAGGATATAGACAGTGCATGCTCACAGGGCAATTTTCTTTGGCATTTTGTCTGCTTTGGAATCCTCCTTTCTGTTGTGTTGGGTTTAAATTGCAGAGTGCACGCTGCAGTCACTGCCTGCCAATCCCTGAAGTTTCCAGAGTGTGGGGGAAATTTAATCACATAAAGCCCAGTGACATTTAGGGAGCCACACTGTTCTTAGAGCTTTCCTCCACCCATCTCGTCATCCAGGGTACAGGGTAAATTGAGATCTGCACTTGAGCAGTCTTTCCTGTTCACACCTGCTCAGCCCTGTCTGTACACTCAACATAGAAGGGAGGGGTGTCTGCAGAGGCACCAGCAGGCCCATGGGAAGCTCACTTGTGAGGATATTTCTTCAAGGTTCCTGAGTGAGGGGGCTGAGTTGGAATAAAAAAGCGCATACCTATAAAGCACATCAAACATTTCTGACAAAATATATGAATCATGAAATTTACCTTTTGAGCTATTTTAAGTGTTCAGTCCAGTGACATTAAGTGTATTCAAGACGATGTGCAACCATCACCACTATCTAGTTCTGAATTTTTTTCATCCTAAAATGATTTTTTTTCAACATCCTAACGTGTTTTTAGGATTCATGTCTGTTGTAGCATGATTCTTTTGCACACTTCTATTTAATAATCAGTCCAGGTGTGATGGCTGATGCTTGTAATTCCAGCACTTTGGGAGGCCAAGGTGGGAGGATGGCTTGAGCCCAGAAATACAAGACCAGTCTGGGCAACATGGTGAGACCCTGTTTCTATAAAAAATATAAAAATGAGCTGGGCATGGTGGTGTGTGGCTGTGGTCCCAGCTAGTAAGGAGGCTGAGTTGGAGGGATTGCTTGAGCCTGGGAGGTAAGGCTGCAGTCAGCTGTGATTGTGCCACTGCGCTCCAGTCCGAGTGATAAGAGTGAGATCCTATATCAAAATTATTAAATTTTAATTATTTATTTACTTATATATGAAACCCCATACCCATTAATACCACTTCTCATTCCTGTGTAAGCCATCACCCTTCCCAGCCTCTGGAAACCACCAACCTGGTTTCTGCGTCTATGGATTTGATTATAAAGGACATTTCATAGAAATGGAACCATACAATGTGGCCTTCTATATCTGGCTTCTTTCACCTAACATGTTTTTAGGGTTCATGCCTGTCGTAGCATCTGTCAGTATTTCATGCCTTTTTACTGCTAATATCCCGTTGTATGGATGTACCACATTTTATCCATTCATCAATGATGGGTATTTCAGTTGTTCCCACCCTTTGGTTATTGTGGATGGGGCTGTGATGAACATTCACGGGCAAGTAGTTGAACACCGTGCTCAGTTTTCTTGGGTGCATATCTAGGAATGGAATTGATGGATAATTTCATAATTCTATGTTAAACTTTTTGAGAAAGTGCTATTTTTCACAGTTTTAAAGAACTTTTAAAGCTGGAAATTTTCAACACTGATGCCCACCTCAGCATAAGTTACTAATAGAAACCTAATAGAAAGTAGTTTCAAGGCTTTTGTTCTTCCTATTCTAGTTCCCCTCACGCTTCCCAGTATTCAGTTTCTTCATTTTGTTCCCTGAACTCCAGAGTTTTTCCCAAAGCAAACTGTTCTGGCCTACTTTTTGCTTTGCTAACTGCTATCTCAGCATCAAACTTACCTTGTCCTATCATTTCATGGCACTTAAAAAGAATGAACTCATTCTATTGTGTTTAGATACTTAATGAGGGATTACTGCAGTGGCTCTGAAGCTAGGATGAACGCTAGGCCTGAAATGATTTTCCAAAGCACACTTATTTCTGGATTCCCCTCCTGAATCACATGTTCTGGAAGGGGAGGCTCAGTGTGTGTATTTTCATGATTCTATTGCACACTTCTATTTAATATTCAGTCCAGGTGTGATGGCTCATGCCTGTAATCCCAGCACTTTGGGAGGCCAACGTGGGAGGATGGCTTGAGGCTAGCCTGGGCAGCATGGTGAGACCCTGTCTCTGTAAAAAATAAAAAAATTAGCCGGGCATGGTGGTGTGTGCCTGTGGTCCCAACTAGTCAGAAGGCTGGGGTTGGGGGATTGTTTGAGCCTGGGAGGTCAAGGCTGCAGTTAGCTGTGACTGTGCCACTGCTCTCCAGTCTGAGTGACAGAGTCAGACCTATATCAAAATAAGTATATAAATAAAAAATAAAAATTTAATAATCAATGGATTAATGTGTTGCTTTCATAATTTATAATGTTAATAGGAGTGTTCAGGGTGAAACGTAAAATGCTTCATTCTCTAAGTTAGGACTATTGATAATATTTCTGGCACTAAGGCAGTAGATAAAAAAGACATTGTCTTTTTTTTGACATTTTGGAGCAGGAGTGGGCCTTAGCATTACTTAATTCACACTGAATAAGGAGCCGGTGGATTATATGACTGATTCATCATGATTTTAGGGGCATATTACTGGTTGTGATTGAAAATAAACTGTGACCCCAGCTTGGAAAAGCAGACTCCTGAATCATGCAGAGTTGGTATAAAGGAATAGAGTGAGTAGACTGGAAACTGTTGCAATTTGTTTAGTATGAAACAGATTAGGGATCAAGAAAGTACAATTACTTGAGTGTGCTTCCAGAAGAGAGACTACAGCTAAGTGGAAATAGGCTGCTTTGAGAAACCAGAAAAAAATGTGTATTCAAGACTCTGTCACTTGTTGACCAATTGACATGATATGTAAGCATGGGAACTGGCTGAGAGACTGAGAGGGTGTCCTTAGGAGTCAAAAGATGAGATAGAATCCTGTAGTTTTTTAATTTAGCATTTTATGTATTTGGCATTACTTGAATTCTTTATTTGTGCTACATACCTACTTTTAATAACTTGTTTTCTTTAAAAAATTTATCTTTATATAAACACTAATCCACCATTTTCCATTGACTTTTCCTATTCTAAAATTGTCATGCACGCTCCACCATTTGCTGGAAGCATTTATTATGAGGCTTTATTTGTAAGGAGGAAACTTTAAGAATGTGATAAGCTGCAGCGTCTTAAAGCTTAAGACACCACATCCTGACCCTTGTTCCCATTGTGTCTCCATCTCCAAATCGATACAATGGAGATAATGGGATGAATATCTCAGGATAGTTTAAAGATGACTCAGTTAATAATTTGTGAGGCTCACAGGAAATTACATATTTCTTTATTATGGTTATGAGCACAAGAAAAAAAATTCCAATACTGTCTCCTTTGAACACATGTCAGACATACTTCTAAATATATTTAATATAATTCAGGATATCAGTCAGTTGTTGCTCAGTTGTTATCCTAGGCTTGGAAAACAGGTGTGTTTGCTGACAGTGCTGCCAAATTTGCACATGGGCTGAGATATGAATAGTGGTGCTAATTACGCTTTGCAGAATTGGTAGCCAATTAATGTAATAAGAGAGTCCCACTAAACCGTATCAGCCTTGCTAAAAATAATATCATCCCAGTGGTGACCGATGTGCTGATTTTATTTGCCTGTTAAGCTACCACAAGGATATATTATGTCTTCTGACTTTACCTGTTACTGAAATTAGAATGGATTAAAAACAAAATTGAAATATATGAAGAATTTTTTCTACAATACGTATTTTCAAAATCTAGGTTCAAGTACTTTGTTTCATACCCTGGAAAGGAGGGGCTACCTGGTTAAATCCCATAGTAAATAAGCTAGTTCAGTGCCACAAACAAATAGGTACTAAATAAAATGTTTTTCTTGCATATATTAGACATTTACAACTTGACAGATGAGCAGGCTGAACTCTTAGAATATGAAATGTGTGAGTGTCCTCTTTGTCTTGACAATTTAAGCGGTTGACATACTTCACCTTTAAAAGCAAACCACAAGCCCAAATGTATGTTCCAGGGCTATGTTTTCCAAATGTAAGTAATATACGGACCTACTTTAATGAACAAAATTTTCAGTCATTCTGACTCATATAGCCAAAAAAGAAATAGAGACTAGGTTGAGTAAGAAATGACACAGAGAAATTCCTCATTGAATAAATTGATACCATTTTAAGATACTGGTACTTATATCTCTGCAAATGTAACTATATATAAGCTTCTTATTTTTTATTTTTATTTTGTAACTGTATATAAGCTTCTTATTTTTTATTTATTTATTTATTTTTATTTTTTCTTGAGACGAAGTTTCACTCCTGTTGCCCAGGCTGGAGTGCAATGGTGCAACCTCAGCTCACTACAACTTCTGCCTTCCAGGTTCAAGCGATTCACCTGCCTCAGCCTCCTGAGTAGCTGGGATTACTGGCATGCGCCACCGCGCCCAGCTAATTTTATATTTCTAGTAGAGATTGGGTTTCTCAATGTCGATCAGGCTGGTCTCGAACTCCTGACCTCAGGCGATCCGCCTGCCTCGGCCTCCCAAAGTGCTGGGATTACAGGCGTGAGCCACTGAGCTCAGCCTTGTTATTCTTAGAAAATAATTACAAAATCAAAACTGATTTACGAATTAAATATTAAGAAAATTACTAAACCAATGAAATCTAAATTCTACACTGATTTAAGAAAACGTAGTTGCTGACCACAATGCAACTCCAAGTCTTCAGTTTTGTGCAGTTTTGGTATCACAAACTCAATCTTCCTGTTTGTTTAGCCGGATCATTAAGAAATCATCAATCACCAAAATTCGCTTGGCCTTCAATTGGCACAGATGTGTCATTTTTATACTAATTCCTCCTCAGCTTTCTCCACATTAGACCACGTATATTAAAATAGTACCATTTGCTGATGGCGGAATAGAAAAAATGAAAGCACAGGCACTAAAATGAAGTGGACATGCTCACTTTTAAGGTGGTTATTCATGTGGCCTCAAGTATATCTCATACATTTCTTAGCTTGTCAAAAGAAATCATAAAATTAAAAAAATTATATTCTAAGGAATCTAACAGGACCCTCTTCCTGCCCTCAATTGTCCTTAGTTTTCTGGGTTTACAAGTTTAATGCTGCAACTTGACTTCAGCAGCCAACTGTGGCCTCTTCAGATTTTGTAGTTTCCTAGAACTCACATCTAGTATTTTAGACTGATCAATCCGATCATGGATTTTAGCTTTTCTGACTCATATAGCCAGAAAAGAAGTAGAGAATAGGTTGAGTAAGAAATGACACAGAAAAATTCCTCCCACCGTTCAGACTTTCTTCTGTTCATTGCAGTTTACTGGGAAGCCTGCTAATCATCTCCTGCTAGGACGACACCAACCATCGTTTCCCTGCCTTCCTCCTCATTCCTCCTTTTTCACATTGCACATGACTGACCAATTGCTCTGAGCTGCATGTTGATAAGGATGATCACTCATTCCCAGTTGCTCACCAAAGATTTCAAACTCTTTATTCATGCTTTCAAAACTCTTCGGAATTTAACCTCAACTTACCTTTACCTCTCAAGCACCATCACCCCCTACAGCACACCATGGTCCGGCCAAATTGGATCACTGTTTGTTCCCTGTGCTTTTCTACTTCTGCCCTTGCTCATGCCATTCCATCTGCTGGTCATGCCTCATCCCCCATCTGTGCTTTCTGAAATCTGACTCGTGGCTGAGTGCCCAACTCAGATGCCTCCCCTCTGTGGTGAAAGCATTCCCTGACCATGCCTGCTGGACAGGATTCTCCCTTTGAGATTCTAGAGTACTTGGTCCTTCTCCCCATGGCCCAAATTTTATGTGGCCTCACATTATGGCCATTGTGTGCATGGCTTTTCTATCTCTCCTTGTAGAATGTCAAATTCCAGGAGGTCAGGAACCGCACCTAACTCACTTTCCATTTTCCTCACTGTCTAGCCCAGTGCTTTTGGCATAGAAGAAACTAACTACTATTTTCTGTGTAAGTAGGAAACTGAAAATCATAATTCTAGAAGAGGTGTGAGTAAACAGTTTAATATAGTTCTAAGTAATAGATGGTATTTTACCTTCAAAAACAGCAAATCAACTAGAGAAGTCTGATAAATTTTTCCAGGTTTCAGGCCTGGAAAATGACAGGTAGTTATTTTCATTCATGATCAATAACAAATTTAGCAATTTGTTCAAAGGTTAAAAAAAAATGATCATTATAAGGAGTGGGCAGCAATTCCCAACCACTAAAATGAGAAGAGATATTTTATGCACATGCAGGAGATTTAGTGAGAAAACAGAGCATGGCCCAAGAATGTGGTCCAAGGACGTGTTATTAATCGTCTAGAAACTATGTTTACAGAAAACAGCTGACTTTGGGGATATATGAGCTCCTGTACTTTTTGGCAATCATTTTTTGCTGCCAAGTTTAAAACATGAATAATGAATTCACATCAGTTCATTTACTTCACTGACTTAGTTTTTACTTATTTATTTTCTCTCCATGTAGCATATATTAATGGGAAAATGAAAATACATAGAGATACATTCTTCTACTAAACTCTGACATGAAGCTGAGGTCAAACTTATCATTTGGAGAAATGTTTTGGGTTTTAAATAAATAATTTTCTTCTCCTGGGCCCTATTAGTATAAACATCTTTATGAATGGGCACATTTTCCCCCTGGTGGTATTTATTTTCAGTCGAGTCTAAATTCGTTGGTTTCTCCTTGTTTTATATCACTATTGGTTGCCAAAGTGATAATAATAAATTTATCAAAAGGAGGTGCCTGCCATTTAGACATTCTTAGTTATGAGAAGGGCAACACAGTAAGAATGTTTTAGTCATGACAAGGGCTACCTCTTGAAGCTGCCATGTGACTCACCCTAGTTGACCAGGGAATCTACAGGTCTGCAGATGGCTGCTTGATTCCTGGGATCTGACCACTGTCAGTCAAAGGTTATTGCAGTTCTGGAAGCAGTGTGAGTTGCACATTGTATGGGTGACAAACACATGGTTTTTGATACAGTGTGGTACCCCCTAAGAAGCTGCAAAAAAAATGGGAAAGATTCTTTCCTCTGAAAGTTAAACTTTAAGCTCAAGGGACAGTAGCAGTAATATACAGAATTGTGAGAGGGACCACTTTCCCTCCAGGACTGACCAGTTTAGTGTCATAAAATATGCAAAGAAAAAAAACTTGCCTGCCAGAAAGAGAGGATGTTTTATCACTCAGGGATGTACCAGTGAGACACGCATTGGCTGTACTTTTCCAAGTGTGGAAAGAGAACATCCTCGTCAGTGGGTGTTTAGTTTAGTATGCTGGCTGCAATGGGTGTTTAGTATGCTGGCTAACAACATTGGCAAAGCCCCTGGTCAGATTACCCCTAATTTGGTATTTCAAAGAGTTGTAGCTAGAGTGCTTTGGGTTCCACTTGAAAACCACCTCTACTGTCAGCTGCAGACACCTGGGCATCTTTACCTGACCCTCTTTGCTTTCGATTCACTTGATAGATACCTTCCTTCTGCAGGCAAATCCTTTCTCTTAATGTAAGGAGATGTGCACGTTGTGCTTGCACAGAGGATTCTGGTTTCTTGGCCTCTTCATATTTCTTGAGTCAAAATTAAATTAGATAATTCCTGACTTGGGGTTAAAGTAAATGGATCTGTCTCCTGTTTGAGGCTGTAAAGCTGAGAGTGAGTCTCTGGACTGCGATCAAGCAAATCCACAAAGGAACTGCCATCTTGTGAGGCTGCCCAGAAGTTTAGCCAGATGGAGGCAGGGGGTAGTGACGGTTCTGAGCACATTCTCTGAAAGTGGGACATGCAGGGCCCACGTGTTTGGACGTTTGTGCAGTTTGCTCACTGCACAGCGAGTGAAGCTGCCACCCGCCCTCTGCTTAGTTCTCAAAGCTGCACTCCCCAAGCAGGTACACTTGGGAGAAGGGGCTCTCTTGTTTCCAATTTGGAGAAAGAGTTTGGTCCTGAATTAGAGACCTCACAGTGATTGCAATACTCATGAAAATAGTTTCAGGGCAAGCTACTTTATGCATGTATTTAGAACTTCATAGGTCATGCCCTAGACTCTGAGCAAGGGTCTCCAAATATGTGGATCATTCATCATTACCAGGAAAAAATTAAAAGTGTGCAAATATGTATACAATAAAAAGCAGGAAATAATAAATGTAAACGAAGATATTGTGAATTCACTCTGGAGATCAGTAGTATAAGGAAGATGGATAAAAAGGGCTCTTTTTGTCTGACTAATGGCTATACATCCAAGAAAAATTGTATCCGCACCCAATGAGAGATTCATCTTTTCTAATATCCATCCCACTGCATCACCCTAAACTCAGAAAGCCTTCTACTTGTCTATCTCAAATTCCAGTCACATCAACCTAACTTTTTTAAAGACACCCAATATTCTTCACAATAATGAATTCTAACAATTGGTGTTTAGGTAGGACCATAGTCTTGACTATCTTCAGGCAATCAAATCAGTTAACATAATAAAATTTAAAAAGCTTAATTAGATAATTTCAAACCTCTTATTGATACTATTTTTATTTTTACATTTCTGAAAGGTACTCCTGGAGCCTACTGCAAAGATAATAAGTTTCTGAAAATGCCACTGCTACTACTACTGCTTATAATAGCTATAGTGATGTGTTTCATCTTTTAACTGGCTTTACAAAGAAGCTCAACTGAGCCTATTGTAGGAGTTGGTCATTGAGACAAATACTTCGTGCTCCATGACAGATTTCCAAAAGTTTTTCTTTATTATCTCTGATCACTTTATCTGGTTGTCAGCTTAGGGTATTTGGTGATAAAACTCCAGTACTTTTCTTGTCTATCTCTACATTTTTATCTCATTGGCACCAGACTATGTCTGGCAGAGCAATTCCATGGAGAGGATCAATTAGCCTGGTTATGACTCCAGAAGGTCTGTTCAAAGAGACAGAGCCCTGTATGAATAGGTTAACCCCTCAGAAGTTAATGGAGCATCAACACTCACTTTGCATCTTACTGGAATGTTGTTCTTTAGAGGCCAAAGGAGTGTCCTTCATATACTAGAAAATTTTAACAGGAAAACATTTCTTGTTTCTTTGGAGAAAGTGATTTCTTTGGTTAGTATTATGAGGAAAGTGAAGGCGGAAGTACAAAGAAGAGTATCTTTCTATAGACACGTGTTATCTGTTGAAGGAATTCCTATCTTTTGAATACTTAATATTTATTGATTCTTGACACGCACTGGTGAACTCTGGCAATTGGTTGCCCTCTTTCTCTCCATGCTCAGAACTACTTTTATATATACCTCTTATGCCTTTTTATGAACATCGGGTATCTAGTGGAAACAGACACATAGAAATCATAATCTAGAGCCAATTACACGTCATGAGAGTCATAAAAGAAGAATTCTCATTGATTTCACTGTTAAGAACTGGTATAATCAACATGATCTATGACAACCGTGTTTGAATATAGTTGGTAGAAATTCAATTATAAGAAATTGTTTTCATATTTCCCATTGACATGTTAAATATTATACATACATGCATACTCATACACTTAATGTGTGTGTTTGCACAGTGCTTACTCATATTTTATTTCAATCCTCATAACAATTGTATGAATTAGGAAAGTAGATATTATTGGCCCACTTCGTTTATAAAGAAACCGACTCTTCAACGTGTTAAATGGCTTGCTTAATAATGATCTTTCCACAGAACTCCAGATGTATATATTTAACTGCTTATTCGATATATCTCTTGGATGTCTCTTAAACAACTTAATTTGTCCAAGTGAATTCCTAGCTTTATCCCAAAGCTTTTCCTACCCATTTACCAGTCTTCAAAAGTAAACATCATCACCGTCATTTTGTTGTATATGTTAGAAACCCAGGCATCATTCTTAATTTTTTTTCTTTTACCAATCTCCTGCATCCAAACCATACTCAATATAACAGCTATGTCAGATACATGTCATCACTTCCAAAATACATCATCTTTCCACTTCTCTCCATTGTCACTGGCAGTACCCACGTGGACTGCCATCATCTCTTGCTAGACTACAATAGTCATCCCTGACAGGTCGCCTAGCTTTTACCTCCAGTTAATTCTCCGTACAGCAGCTAGTGGGTTCCAAAATGTAAAATGGATAATCTTCTGCTCCTATTTGAAATCCTGCAATGGCTCCTCACTGCTCTCAGGGTAAATCTGTACTTTTTATTCTGACCTACACAATCTGGTTCTGTCCAACTTTGTGTTGTGTCTCTGTGCCCCTTGCTCACTACACTCCATCCGCCCTAATCTTCCAGCTTCTTAAACATGCTAAGTTCACTCCTATTCAGAACCTTTGCACAGTCTCGCCCCTCTGTCTGGAATTTTCTTGACCTGATTATCTCCTTATCATCTTTAGGTTTCAGCTTCAATATTACTTTTTTTTTTTATTGCATTTTAGGTTTTGGGGTACATGTGAAGAATGTGCAAGATTGTTGCATAGGTGATACGTGGCAGTGTCATTTGCTGCCTTCCTCCCCTTCACCTATATCTGGCATTTCTCCCCATGCTATCTCTCCCCAACTCCCCACCCCCTGCTGTCCCTCCCCTATTTCCCCCCAACAGACCCCAGTGTGTAGTGCTCCCCTCCCTGTGTCCATGTGTTCTCGTTGTTCAACACCCGTCTATGAGTGAGAACATGCGGTGTTTGATTTTGTGTTCTTGTATCAGTTTGCTGAGAATGATGGTTTCCAGGTTCATCCATGTCCCTACAAAGGACGCAAACTCATCGTTTTTGATGGCTGCATAATATTCCATGGTGTATATGTGCCACATTTTTCCTGTCCAGTCTATCATCGATGGGCATTTGGGTTGGTTCCAGGTCTTTGCTGTTGTAAACTGTGCTGCAATGAACATTCGTGTGCATACTTTTATACAGAGGCCTTCTATAAAAATCACATCCAAAATACATCCTTGACATTATTTTTGATGTCATCACCTCTGTTTCTTTCATAGCTTATATTGCAATTAATATTTTTGAACTTGTGTTGGTTCCCTTCCTTACTTAGTTGTGAGCTCCACTAGGGCAGTGGCTCTGTGTCTCTTTGCCATTCTGTCCTGGACTCTTGGCAAACTGTCTTGCACATTATAGGTATTCCAGAGATACTTGTTCAGTAAATGAACCACTTAATTCAAATTCCTCATAATAAAATGGGAAATTAAGATCTGTTGAGGTGAAGTGTTTTACTCAGTGCAACATGAAGACTTAATGACTGGATCCATCCCTTTCTATGTCAGGCATTGGGTTTAGTTGTACAATGATGGAAAGGTAGTAGAAATAGTTTCCTGAGCCTCTCATTCAGGTATTGGATGAGACTAGCTACATGTTTTTAAGTGACATGCTTGATTTAGGTAGGTAAAATGTTATGACTCTGTAGTTGGAATTTAATCAACCTCTGTCAGCCTGTGTCTGAATGTGGGGACTGTGGCCTTCCCTGCAGTCACATATTCCTGACGACTCGACTCATGAGAATCACATAAACCAAGAAGGAACTTCTCTACTAAAGTTCATAATCTTTTAAAAGGATCATTCAACGTGGTCAGTCTGTAAGAGAGTAATTCTTGACAAACGACTGAGAGAGCACTGCCTTTTCTTTTCCATTCTCCTGTCTGGAACCTCCTGCAGGGATCCTTCCTGACAAGAACAGACATTGTTCTCAAGAGATAGCTTACAACACAACCAAAGCCTATGGCTAGCCTGGAATAGCTGTAGGGACAGAGGAGGACACTGAAGTAATGCTTGTTGTGATTCAGCCTTGCATTTATATTTCTCACCTGCACAGCACCTTGGCACGTGGTATTCGCTCAGTGTTACAGTCACTGTTGGTTCTCCTCTCTTTAAGATTCCTTTCATGGGGCCAGGGTGCCTGTTGGCCGCTGCTGTGAGCATTGGTTTCTCACAGTTCAGACTTGTCCCTCTTGTTGGCCTAGAAAGCTGCCTCATCTAGAAATGTTTGGGAGGTACATTTCTTGCCATGCCTACACTTAACCAAGGGCAACCCCCAGCCAATGACTGACAGATATGTGGATAAAAACATCTGGGCTTGTTGAGAAAGTGGGACAATTGGGGTGCGATTCATGCTCCAAAATTCCCTGT
This sequence comes from Aotus nancymaae, assembly GCF_030222135.1. Lineage (NCBI taxonomy): Eukaryota > Metazoa > Chordata > Mammalia > Primates > Aotidae > Aotus > Aotus nancymaae. The sequence continues at coordinate 31,982,427 of NW_026988455.1, forward strand.
GGAAGCAGAAAAAGTGTAGACGTCGGCTTAACCTGCATCTTCCTCTAGGTTTTGTTTCCTGTTCTATCCTCCCATCACTTCCTTACAGATTTTACCTGCAAGTGTGTCCTCTATCAGTCATTTGCACAATATTCCCTGTCTCAGACTCTATCTCTAGGGAACCTGACCTAGAAAGCTTAGAATTTGGGAGCAGTTGTAAATGATATAGTTGAGAGATTATCTTAATGGCTCAAACTGCTAATATCCCTGTAGCCATATTTCAGGGTACCAGTGACAGTCCCTGGGAATGAGATGTACCTATAAACTTCCTGTTTTGAATTTCAGCCTGATCCATCCCAATTGTAAAGGATTGTCACTATGTATAATACTTAGCAACACCTCAATCTCTAGGGCTGAAGTGAAAACAGAATGGTCTTTTGGTTACCAGAAAAGGGTCCTGATCCAGATCCCCCCTGCCCCAAGAGAGGGTTCTTGGACCTTGTTCAAGAAAGAATTTGAGGGGAGGCCATAGAGTAAGGTGAAAGCAAGTTTATTAAGAAAGCAAAGGAATAAAAGAATGGTTACCCCACAGGCAGAGTGGCATGGACTGCTTGATGAATTGTAGTTATTTCTTGATTATATGCTAAACAAGGGGTGGATTATTCATGAGTTTTCTGGAAAAGAAGTGGGTAATTGTTGGAACTGAGGATTCCTCCCTTTTAGACCACATAGGATAACTTCCTAAGGTTGGGTTGACATGGCATTTGTAAACTGTCATGGCACTGGTACGGGTGTCTTTTAGCATGCTAATCCATTATAATTAGCATATAATGAACAGTGAGGATGACCAGAGGTCACTTTCATCACCATCTTTATTTTGCCAGGTTTTGGCTGACTTCTTTACCACAGCCTTTTATCAGCAAGGTCTTTGTGACTTGTATCTTGTGGTGACCTCCTGTCTCATCATGTGACTTAGAGTGCCTAACCTCCTAGGAGTACAGTCCAGTAGGTCTCAGCCTCATTTTACCCAGCCCCTATTCAAGATGGAGTCACTGGTTCAAACACCTTTGACATTTGAGTACTAAGTCATTCCCCTGTCAGTTAATTACAGACTAAGCACCCTTGACAATCCTATTTCATCTATCCCAAAATAAGTTCATCTTGTAAAAAAACAAAAAACAAAAAACATGGCAGTGTTCATATGTGCATTGCCTCTTCAATTCTTCTGGTCTTTCTATCTTCTTCTGGGACTAGACCAATTTATTCTCATCTTTTGTTATACTAGTCTAGGAAAATTTTGTTCTAGAAATTCTGATTTAACCCAGAAGAACTTGACTAGGCAGGTATGCTCTTAGAGAGTATGGTGACTAAACATTAGCACTGGTTGAGCTGTCCAGGAAGCAGATTCTGAGTGGAAATGAATGCATATGACATTTAAGGAGTACTACGGCGATTGGCAGCTGTGGAAGGGAAGAAAAGAAAGTGAGATTGGGCAGAGGGAGAATTGAACTGCAATGCAGTCACAATGGAAGCCTCAGCCAACCCATGGGGAGCTTTGATGTTGGAATGGTCCTTCAGAATTGTCCTGGACGCACCATCATAATGATTGTTTATCAGACATGGGCTGCCTCAGGAATGAGGTGATCTGGAATATGGAGGCTTTCTTTAACAGAAGCAATCCTTGTGGGATGAGGACAGCTGAGAGCTGTCTTCTTGCAGCACTCCCAGCAGTGACAGACTAGTTCCTTCATTCCTAAAGAGAAATATAGGTGGTATAGGGACACGTACAGTCACTTCTGTGCTTAGGAAGTCCTGAGACAGACAGAGGCCTGGTCTGCTGCTCTAAGATTTACTTTATGTGGTCTCACTCTTTCAGGACACACTTGACCCAAAGCCTGTCTTCAAGAATGTAACTGGAAAACTCACCCAAGTGGGTAAGTTGCCGGCTCTGGCTGTTTTTAGGTTTTCATAGTTGTGTGGGGCTGGATTTGAGCATGGGCTTATTTCTATGGTGGCTCCTAGATGCTGGTCCAAGAAGAAAATAGAGTTGTTTGAAGTCCTGGGTGTTCTATTCGAGGATGGTGTTTTTGTAACATAAGATTATGAATTCTATTCCTGGGATCATATGATTTAAATTTAGCCAGGAGCTGGGCTGGCTGTGTGTCTTTGACCACATATCTATTAAAAGAAAGCCCTGGGCTATAAGAGAAAGGCTTATCACAGCTTTTCCCAGTGTCTTGGAAACCTTGAAAGAAAGAAGTGTATTTGAGAAGCGAGAAACTTAATAGACATTTGAGTAGATACAGGACAACAAGACCGTATGTACTCAGAAAAGTGTCAATAAAGTTAAACATATTAACTAATTCGTTTGATAGAATATAACATTTCCAACACTTTGTGTTTTGATTTCCATTTTAAAAAATGCGTATTTTCTTATAGGCCTTAACATTTCTTGTGATAAAAGTATGCCTACAGTGAGTACCTCTTTCTGTAAAATGGAAATGATAGATGACCAGCTATGAAATTTTAAAATTATGGGTTATAAAGCATTTTACAAATTGCTACCCACACAGAGGACTTGGATAAATGGTACATGTTTGAGTAGCCCGTCAAATTGCAGCAGGTTTAATCTCATCTCCAGACCTTCTTTAGCCCTCTAACTAAATGTCTGGTAAACCAGCACAGATATGAAAGTGGTCCCGTATAGAGCCAGAAATCCAATAGAGGATGTCTGTGTGGTGTAATTGGGTAGCACATTTAACATTAAGGATTTTGCAAGCTTCTCAGTGATCTGTTCAGAAGAAATGAGCCTTTTTGTTTTAATTTAGACACTACCTCTAACAGCAAATAACTTTGATAGAACTTTAATTTTACCATGGCTTATGGTCCTACTACTGAAACATGCTAAAAAGTCCCCAGCTAGAAGAACAGAGTTCCAAAAGGGACTTGAAAAATTCCACATAGCTTCAAGGTTCCTGGGAGAGGGGTAGACCCAGACCTTAGGTGGTGGACTTGCCTGGAAACTTGAAATATGAGGCTGTTTCTTTCTTAGTTGCTTTTTTTTTCCCCAGCTAGAAAATGTAGTAGGGAAAAGATGGTGTTGTCCTTTTGCACATCCATACTGGAGAACCAAATAAAATCCTGAAGAACTAATAAGATTTAGCTTTCCAGCAATATAAATAATTTAATCAGATTAATGACATTGTTCTACCTGAGGGGTTCCATAATTAGTGGATTATTGAAGCCACGTGAAAGTTATCTGCCATTAGCACCTGGAGGAATTCCTGTTGTCTTAGACCGTGGAATTGAGCAGTATTGAATGAATATTCCTGTCATGCAAACTGTAAAGATAATAAGCCCCTGGCATTTTGTAAGCTATATAAATCCACAGATTTCACATTAAATATTTAAGGCACAGGAGGTGTTATTTGTTAGGATGTAGATAAAGGGAGTTCCACTGCCTCAGCCCTTGCTCTCCCTTTTGGGAAGTCTCTTTCTTTGGCAAAGGTACTCTCAAGTCTTTATTATTGTGTTTCACCCCCCACCTTTAGTTTGTATATTGCTTCAGTTCCTCTGGAGATGTTATTTGGATTTTGTATGAAAAACATTCAAAATATTTTAACAGAAGGTTTGCCCTTTTCACATAAAAAGGAAATTAATACGAAGGGTGCAAACAGATATGAATCAAGCAGTGTATCACAATATGGTAAATGCTAGAAATCTATGATGAGATCATCTTGTTACTGTATTCCTGAAATATTTTAAAAACCAAGTATCTTTTTAGGTGTATGAGTTTCATTCCTCTCGTTTATATGTTATTTAGCTACAGGAAAAAAGACTGCCTTTTCACGTGCACCTATGATTTAGCTTTTTATATCATTGTAGGACCTTTCATGTAAACAAAATTCATAAATCAGGATTAAAAATACTGCCTGAGACTGTGTGTCTAAATGGCTGGTGCAGACAATATTGTTGCCATAGCTTATGGAGTGAGATGACACAGCCGATTTGGCTGGATGTGCTGCTGAGATAGGAAGTTTCCAGATTAGAGTGCTTCTCACTGGATAAAGGTGCTGCTTCCTTAACTGAGTTTCATTCACTTAAGATAATGTATCAGTTAGGTTTTGTCAGGAGAGAGACAACAGACTCAAATGGGTAAGTTGAGGAGAGATGAATGAAAGGAGTATTTGTACACACATAGGCGGGGTTAAGGGAAACAGCAAGCAATGATGAAGCACCCTAAGGCTAGCAAGAGTGGAGAGCCCTTACCACATGCAGGCCTGAAGGGAAAAAAGGAGCAGGTGGTTACCAGTCTCCTAGAGCTGCGGAGAAGCACTGCCCAGCAAGAATGAACGTGAATGATCACTGCAAGTGGTGGACCAAAGCTGCTGCCCACCCGAGGCCTGAGGGAAATAGCTGGTGGAATAAATACCCCCAAACCTCTTTCCTCTCACCTTCCATGCTGTTACTTCCCATTGACTGGTCCTAATTGGAAGCCAGAGGATAAGAGAGCCTGTTGCTGCTACCCATGGAAGTTGGACTCCCAGACCACACAGCAGGGTGGGAATGGGTGAGAAAGGATCTGAGTGGCAAATAGGAATGTCTGATGCAATTGTATTTAAAAATATTTGGCAGAGTTCTTTTAGTATGAGGCTTTATGTAGACAACTAAGGCATTTATGTGAAGAGTGATAGAATTTATATAATGACATGCTGTATGAATTTATAGCATTGTTAAGTAGGAAAGTCTGTTTGTATATAATTTGCATAAACCACAAAATACCACTCATGTTTCCCTAGAGAATTTATGAAATCATTAGCGACTTAGGGGTATGAGAATATTTCAGTCATAATCAGATCCAGATTCTTATTTTCTTAGATTGGCTTAGTATTTTCTGCCTATCTGATGTGATCTGGTGGGAAATATTAAATGACAGCCTGTTTGGGAGTGAACAGGACTTATATCAGGGCTTTTATATTCATTAACAATTGTCCCTATTTCTGCAACTGTCTGAATTTCATAGGTCAAATACTGATCTTTTATAAGTACTTCTATAGCACTGACTATCTTTGCTTTAAGAGCATTGCTGGGCTACGTGTGGTGCTCATGCCTGTAATCTTAGCACTTCAGGAGTCTGAGGCAGGTGAATCACTTGATGTCGGGAGTTCAAGACCAGCCTGGCCAATGGTGAAATCCCCATCTCTACTAAAAATACAAAAAATTAGTTGGGCATGGTGGTGCACACCTGTAATTCCAGCTACTCGAGAGGCTGAGGTAGGAGAATTGCCTGAATATGTGAGGCGGAGGTTGGAGTGAGCCAAGATCGTGCCACTGCACTTCAGCCTGGGTGACAGAAAGACACTCTGTCTCAAAAAAAAAAAAAAAAAAGGTATTAACTGAACAATGTTAATGTTCAGTGAAACTTGCTCTTTCACATAAGCCTTGAAGTTTTTAGTTAGTTGATTAAAGGTATCCCTTCTTATGTTCTCTATTCTCTCCAGTGGCAATCGAAGAGATTTTATACACGTCCCAGCTTTTTTGAAAGGGGTGTCAAATTTTCCTAGGCAGTGTTACTTTAAAAAATTTTCCTGCTTTGCTGAAGCAATTCTATAGTTTTTTTTTTTTTTTTTTTTTTTTTTCCGAGACAGAGTCTTGCTCTGTCGCCTGGGCTAGAGTGCAGTGGCATGATCTCCGCTCACTGCAGCCTCTGTCTCCTGGGCCCAAGCGATTCTCCTGCCTCAGCCTCCCAAGTAGCTAGGATTACAGATGCACACTACAACACCCGGCTAATTTTTATATTTTTAATAGTGACGGGGATCTTGCCATGTTGGCCAGGCTGATCTCAAACTCCTGGCCTCAAATGATCCTCCCACCTCAGCCTCCCAAAGTGCTGATATTACAGGCATGAGTCAAAACGCCTGGCCAGATTCTATAGTTTCTTACAATCATCTGCTTATATTCCTCTTTACACTCCTTATATATTTCTCTATAATTTTGTTCTAGGTGTGACATCTTTCAGTTTGCCCTTTGTCTTTTCATACCCTCATTCACAGTGGCACATTGCTATAGCTTTTATTTTTTAATTTTTTTTTTAAGAAGGGCAGGGAGAAGGTACTTTTTTGTCCAATAGTAAAATTACCTTATATTATCTTCCCTGTATGGAGAACTATATGTACGTAGCTGAAGGGTAACATCTGGGCTGTAGTTTGTTTTATATAATTAATTCATACCTTTGGTATCACTCGTAAATTATTGCATGGAATTAGCCATCACAGGCAACGTGGAGCAGTAAAATGTCCATGGAGATTAGTATACTCTACGTTGTTCACAGGAACAGCAGGAGACCTTTGGAAACTCCTAGACTCGCTGAGATGTTTTAACTGAAGGTCTTTAAGATTGAAACATTATGTAAAAACTTTTGTGGAGATAAGGATGACCCTGGCATACTTCAGATGGGTTTGTGGTTTGTGTGCTTAAGAGGACGATGCAATTAAAAATATTTATGTAATTGTTCTTTAGAAAGCCTTGGGACGTTAGCATGAGGTTATAAATTACCATAACTTTCACGAAAGCCAGAGGGGCCAAGGTTCTCAATGGGGCGTGGTCTTGGAATTTATCTACATAATTGTTGCATCTTTGTCAAGTTTTGAAGTCACTAGGAGGACATCCCAGGCAACAAGAAGTTACTGGTGTCTGATAAAGCAATTGAGTTATAATATGGATCTAATTCTTCTCTGAGCAGCAATTGTAAGACATATGTCAGAAATTTATCACCATTTTAGAGAGACTTTCAATTAAATAACTGGCCAATGCTGTCTTTCATTTTCCTATTGCCAGGAGTGGTTTGTATAAATCATTTCTAAACAAATATGTTTTAAAACCTTTTACCTCATTTAAAATGATAGGCTTGACTAAGTAAGTCCTTATCAAATTATAGTGCTGCATTTTGCCCTGTCTCTGTCTCCATTAGAAGGACCCCTATTTTTAGATATTTGTAACTCACATTTCCTTGAGGGAGGAAACTTGGCATTCGAACTAGTGAGAGGGAGTGATGGTTATTCATTATTGTTACTTGCTTCTTCTTTTTGAAAGTGCCTTATTTCCAAACTGAATTATGGAAAAGCAAACAGAAACCTGAAGTAAGTTCAGGGCTGTTTGTTTTTTACCAGTAGCTTGAGCTTTAATTACATAACTGAAGAATCCAAATGGTATACTACTGAGAAAACTGTACCTAGACTGTGCTGCACATGGAAATATTTTCTGACCCTTTCTCCTTGTAACCAGCCAGATTTCTCCTATTCTCTCTCTTCCTCTTCCTCTCTCTTTCACAAGGTCTGAGTTTCTTATAATTTCGTTTGACTTAAGTCCTTCTCCAGTTCCTTCTGTTATCTATGTTTTTGGATTCTTTTGTTACTCTTTAGTACCATGTGGATCAAAAATAATGTTTCTATTTAAAACATCTGGAATAACTTGTAGCACATAGTAGTTTTTGAGTTAAACATTGAATTATTTAAACACCGTAATTTGGAAATTGTATATAAATGTTTATCTCCTATCCCTTGGGCAGCATTGTATAGGGGGCAGGGGTCATTAATTTGGTAGGCTTATTTAATGGAGCCAGGTGGAATTTTACCTGTGGGGTGATTGTTATCCAAGATATCAGGGATTTGGGCCAGAGGAAAAATGCCAGAGGTTTTGTATTGAGCAACAGTGTTGATGTCAACATGGATCCGAGGAGGCTGTGAATCAAAGGGGGCAGTTGAGACACTGAGCAAAATGGATAAAATTGAGGGTAGAGGCAGCATGAGAAGGGAACAGTGTGGGGGAAAGGCAGATGGGAACCAGTGTCTTTTTATGTGTTCCAGTGTGTGTTTGTGTGTAGCTGAGCTAGATTTGGAGCCATGAGTATGGGCTGGGCCCTCTTGAACTGATCCAAAAATGAGAATTGCTGGCTTTGTTGGTATCATCATTTTCTTTTGATGGTGAGTTGCTGTGTTATAATGTGGCTTGTCAGGGTATGTGTATGTTTTCTATGCATTTGTGAGAACTGTAATTTTTGGATGAAGTCTGGCAGGTAGTGTCACAGCGAGCGTGTTTTGGGAGTCACAGATTCAAAGTTTAGAACAAAGCTGACAATGAACAAATTCCTCCAATCAGGACAGCCAGAAAAAGGTTAAAAAACATGTGTCTGCTGGTCACAGGTTTCTAGAAATTGTTTTTTATTAATCTGGGTCACTGGTGCTTTTTGTTATTTAAGGAAAAGAGAGACATTGCATAGTAGTGTTTTAATCCTTTCACAGATTACATTGGCTTACATGGATCTTTTAATAGTTTATAATCGAGAAAGCAGCATTAACCTATGCCTTGCCTTGCTTGATGCAAGAGAGTACACTTAAGCCCTGTCTGCTATAAAGCTGGCCCAAAGCAGTCAGCATCATGCTATTCAGAACTGCAGGATGACTATGTACTGTGCTTTATGTTTAAAAAAGCAGAAAGGAAACTCATCCCCCAAAACCTGGGTCAAAAAATATTTAGTATAGACAAATATTTGAAAAATATTATGATTTGTATGTTACTATCAAGGAAAGCATCCCTGAGTTCAACACTCCTTGAAGTGAAGGATTGGTCCTGTGCTAATATTTGCTTATCAAAATGAAAATGTTCTCTCTTTTTAATAAAACCAATGACTTGTAACCATATTCTAAAGAAAGTCTTCTCAGCTGTCAAAGTGCTAAAAGCCATCTCTCAAAATTTCCAAGTCATTATAAGAACCAGCATGTTGTATTTTAAAAAGGTATCTCAAATAATATCCTGCATTGATAACTTCCAACTGCATCTATTCTCATCATATTGCCTACACAATCTACGTGATTTGGCTCTGTCTACTTGATATCAGCATGAAGAAAGCAAGCCAAAGAAAAGATTTTGGCAGATGAAAGTCTGTATTTAATGAAGGTGCTTATGATGAGGCTTCAGACAACATGATTGCCAAACACAGTATTTGAAATTTGAGATGCCCTATTATAAAGGTAGACTCCATGAGCATTTTCCAAATAAATCCAGTTCAGATATGGACAAATGAGTAATGCCTTAAGTAGTTGCAGAGAAATGATCAAGAATTAGTAGGACTGCATGCCACTGATGCAATCAGGAGGAAGTGCATAACTGTGGTACTGCATAGACTCAGGACCCAGTGTCTTTTTTTTTTTTTGGAACTTTCCAAAAAATTCCAAGTCTATATGAGCTGAAAGGAAGACTTTTCTACTCATTTGAAGAGTGTTGCAGCTTTGCAGGGAAACACTTAGTTGGAAATAAAGATGGACACGTAAGAGTGTCTTTATTATGTAGCTGGTTAATTGATTAAGAACAAAATGAAAAATTATGGCAGCAGATGACCATCTAATCTAGCATTCCAGGACCAGTGTTTTCTTTGTGTAAATCCTGAATGCTAAAGGGATCAATATTAGAAACTGTTCTATGTTGATCATTAAACTAAGTGATAATCTTTATAATCCCTTGAAATATAAATTCTGTGAGATGTAGGGTGATGAGAAGCAGGGAGGAAAAAATATTCAAGTACCTTTTGAAGGCCTTGGCTTTTTACCATCTGCTTGTTGATTCATTGGTCCCATTTCTGCCTCATCTGTTTATTTGCATAGCAGCAGCAGCTGCCCCCTCAAATCTGAATTGCTTGACTTAATCAGACAGGCCCCTGATTGAGAACTGAGTTACAAATTGGCAGATGAATACCAAATTGTTTTTAATAAGACACAGAGTTCTGGGTGCTTTGTGCCTGTGCTATAACTGTTTGTTGGCAGCTACAATAACCAGCAGCATTTCTTTCATCTTGAAGAGAAAGGCAGAAGGCATTCAAAAGAAGCCTTTGAATTTTGTACTCAGAAATTCCACTCATCTGCTTAATGTTCTTTTTTTTTTTTTAATTAGAAGGATACACATATGACTTAATTAATCAAGCCTGTCTTAGGGAATTATGCATTTATTAATGGTTTCTGCACTCAAGCACATTATTAAGGGATTTGTGCTAAGCACCTGACATAAAGCAGACTAATTTTGCTTGCTTTGCTTAATGTATTGAGAAACGGCATGTTGATCAGATTTCAAAACATTCAAACTATGAACTAATGTCCTATTTAGAGGGTTTAAAAATTCATTGCTTTGGCAATCCAGCCTCATGATGCTTTCTTTACCAGGCACTCCCCAACCTGAAAGGAAAAATGACTTGATGGGGAGAAAAGCAGTGAAAAGTGAAAAGAAAAGAAAGAGTGGAGGGGAGGACTGCCTCCCAGCCCAGGGCAGCGCAGGGGAGGGCAGGGCCAGGCCTTGGAAAACTGAATTTGTTTTTCTTTCCTCTAGTCTTTCTATAGCTTTTGGTGACCACATCTGAACTAATCTTGCAAAAATCGCCCAATGGATATGTGAATGGCTGAAATGGCTGCATTGCACCTACTATGTCATATAGACCTTGTCAGGGTTGAGTGTGTGAATCTAGATTCACATTACTGATCTAGTTGTAGTCTGAGCTCCTTAGATTACTGATCATTTTATAGTTTTTATGCATGACAGTGATTAAAAATATATTATCTGGCATGGTCGGTACCATTATCAAAAGGACATTACAGGTTGAACCAGGAATTCCTCTACATAGACTACAAAAATTTAATGCATCAAAGTTCTCAGTAACCAAAAAGTAACACAAGAAACACATTAAAGAATGCTCTGCATCCATCTACTGTGAAAAATAACATGGTTTGACCAAATGGAGAACAAGTCTCATGAATTTGGGGATTTTTTCAAAGTGTTTCATTTTTAGGGAACAGTGGCCCCCTGATGTGAGGGAAGGATAGCTCCCCATGAGTTGCAAATATTAAAGCCTTGCCAGTCAGCACTGTCCTAGGAAAGCAGAGAACACAGAGGACCTGAGCGCAGTGTAGTGCTGTAGATAAGAGAAAGACTTTCGAGCCAAACGGCTGGCTGACCTTGGAATCCTGGCCGTGCCATTTAGCAGCTGAGCAACTATGCACAACTCAGGTAACCTCTCTAAACTTCAACTCTAGAATGCTGATCATTGTGTCTCCTATCTAGATTCGTTGTAATGATTGAATGAGATGAGACAAGTAAGCATTCAGTGTGTGTTCACATTGCGATAGCAATGCTGCTTCATCAGTCATGTGCTAAAAGAAACACATCTCAGTGCACATTTATTGTATGCAAATTCAGTAATACCATAGTAATGCTTTTCTACCTGTGTTGGGTGATAAAAACCTCAGTTCAGAATCTGTAGTTCACCTCTGGCAATTACACTGGTAAAGTCCAATTAGGGTTTTGTTGTATGTATTTTCTGTACTACAAAGCTGGCTTCATCCTTATGTTCTTATGTTAATTAACCTTTTATTATAAGTTTCTTTCTTATTTTAAAAGAAGTAATTACATACTTTTTTCTTGAAGTGTCCCCCTTTTCTCCTGTTCCTGGTTAATGTTTATTTATGCCTCACCTAGCCCAGCAAACACTTTTCCCACCTGTTAGATTGGGTCACATGCCTTGTTTCACACTCTCATAATACTCCATTTTTCTTTTTTCTCTTGTTGCTATTTAAAGTGTATAACCATGTCACAAGGTGGAAAAATCTTGTTGCTTTCACAGGTAGCAGAAACATTCCCCTTAGGAAAAGCACTTTTGGGAAAATTCTTCAGAGTGCATCAGAGTTGAAGCAAGCTCCTTGAGGGACTGGAATTGGTCTGTAGTATAGGCTCAGCAAGCGGGGATATCTATCCTATGAGACAGAGAAAAGTTGGAAACTTTTGTTGAATTATATTTGCCATTCTATATTCTATAAATTGTACTTCATAATAAAACTGAATCAAGAGGAAAATAAGGGACAAGGGAGAAAGTGGTGAGATTGGAAGAAGGTACTATGCATAGGAGACCCCTTCTTGGCATCCAACTGAAACTATCAGTAATGACCACCAATATTGCAATTGCTTGGATTAGGTGATTTTATTGTGGAAATGGAATAAGGCAGGCCCAGTTTAATGTAGGAATCACACTGCTGCTTGATCAAGGCACTCATGAGGAAATCAGTGCCCCAAAATCCAGGTGATGGTAAACCTTCCCCTTTCCCGTAAAAAATTGGCAGAAATCTTGGGGAAGTATTCTGTTAGTAATGATCATGGCATGGGGGTAGAGAGGGACAGTTCAGGATCTCAAAGGGATGGAAAGCCCCAGCCGCCACATGGATTGCATCTGTTCATGTGATTATTGTGTAATATTTGTCTCCATTCTGTGAGTGCCGAGATTGTGTCTATTTTGCTCATCTTTAATTTCCTGGCCACTAGCTCAGTTCCTGGCACATAATAAGCTCTCAATAAATATTTGTTGAATGAATAATTATTGTACATCTCCTTAGGTTCTTGTGGAAACATAACTTGGAAGGAAAGTTGGAAAGAAGACATGAAGAGAGAATAATTGCAAATGCGCTATCTACAGTTGGATCGTAGGTTAGCCATGGAGTCAGAGTTGAAACATAGACCATTCCTAAGCCTGTTTGCTTATACAGTAATGTAGTATTGTTATCCTCATGTTTACAGACAAGGATTTTGAGATTCAAGGAAGTTCAGGAATGTGGTTAGTCAGGATATACAGTTAGAAGATTAGGGAGCTGGGATTTGAATCCTAATTTGTGTGACTCCAAATCCTATTTTGTTGCATGGTATTTTATTAAGAATATTTCAGTTGTTAGATGGCAGAAACCTAAGCTACATAGGCTTAAACACAATAAGGAATTAATAGGCCCTTGTAATTCCTGAGGAAGATCATTTCAGGCACAGCTGGATCCAGGAGTTCTCAATTATGTTATCAGGGCTTTGTTTTTCTCAGATAGGCTTTCTTTATATGAGTGACAGCTCAAGAACCAAATAGTGCTATCTTAGCAACCTCAAGGGAAAGGAAATATTTGTCCTAGAGACTCTGGCTGAATGGTCCCTGGAGTTGTCTGATTGGTTCAGCTTGAGTCATATCCCACCCTGCCTGGAAGAAAGGGGTTGGATAGCTGTGATTGCAGCTTCCTTCATGTTCTTTGGTAGAGAAAATAAGGCCCACATAGTCAACCCCACCATAATCAGAGGCACTGAGGGAAGGCTCCAAAAAGGAGGGAATGTGAGGCAAATGAATAAATGACAGATGTTTACTCCCACTTGTTTCTGATGCTGCATAGAAAAAATGCCTCAGAGCGTGGGTTTTTGGATCATATTCTTGCAATCAATTCCCAGTTACTTCACTTTCCATATGTGCCTCTTGAGCAAGTTAGTTACCCTGTGAACCTTGGTTATTTTCTTTTATAAATAATCTTTAATACAGTGTTGTAATGGACAAATGAGTACATGCATGCAAAGTACTCACTATGGTATCTGGTTTATAGAATTACAATTTTATCATTACTATAAGAAATACGAAAGAAATTAGGGGGTGTAGTGGTTTTGTGCAATTATATATATCAAGAGATTAAAATTTTGAGATTACTCTAAATTAAGGAAGTAGTCATTGTGCATTGTGGAATCCTAACAAATCCTTTTTTTTTTTTGAGACAGAGTCTCACTCTGTTGCCCAGGCTGGATTGCAGTGGCATGATCTCGGCTCATTGCAACCTCCGGAGTTTAAGAGATTCTCATACCTCAGCCTTCCTAGTAGCTGGGACTACAGATGTGTGCCACCTCTCCTGGCTAATTTTTGTATTTTTGGTAGAAATGGGGTTTTGCCATATTGTCCAGGCTGGTCTTGAACTCTTGGACTCAAGTGATCCTCTGCCTCGGCCTCCCAAAGTGTTGCGATTACAGGCGTGAGCCACTGTGCCCAGCCAACAAATCCTTTTTATTTGCTTTATTGACTCCTAATTATAATTACCATTTCTTTCCATCATCAATAGGGCATATGCTTGTAAGCCCCTTTGAGACCTCGCTTAACCAGTTATTTGTACCACCATTATTTTGAGACTCTTAGGTGATCTTTGTTTTTTCTCTTAATTCTACAATAATTTACCTTAAGTTGCCCCCCTTTTAAGAACAAAAAATGTCAACAGCAACTGCCACCCTTGCCTTTACCTTATTTTTCAAGGTGTCATACCTTATTACAAAAAGACTTCTTGAAAGAATGATTTGCCTTTATAGTTTCTTTTCAGTCATTTCCTAAATAACTCAGTCTAGCTTCTGCAGACATCAGTGCATTACTTAAACTGCTTTCAGGAGAGCCACAATACCTGGTCTGGTGGTCAGGGGACATATATTGTTTTGCTTGATTTCCGAACTTATTTTGCTTGATTTCCGAATCCACATCTCTGGACAGACAAGCCTCTCTCCCTCAATTCCAGATTAGTACATCTGAGTGACTAGCACATTTATCATCATGAGAGAGACACCACTGGGAAATGAAATAGGCAGCCTGGCATGGGACTTTGGCTTCCCCATCTCACTCAGGGTGGGTTCAAGGGTGGTAGACAACATTCTTCCTTCATGCTCAACATCTTCTCTAAGCTGCCTCCTGAGTTCAAGTGATTCTCCTGCCTCAGCCTTCCTAGTAGCTTGGATTACAGGCATCTGCCACCACACCCAACTAATTTTTGTATTTTTAGTAGAGATGGGGTTTCATCATGTTGGCCAGGCTGGTCTCAAACTCCTGATCTCAAGAAATCTACCCACCTTGTCTTCCCAAAGTGTTGGCATTACAGGTGTGAATCACTGCACCTGACCAAGATGGATCAAATACTTAAATCTAAGATCTGAAGTCTTAAAAATTCTAGACAATAACATTGGAAAAATTCTTCTAGACATTGGCTCAGGCAAAGATGTCATAATCAGTAACCAAAAACCAAACGCAAAAAATCAAAACCAAACCAAACCAAATAGGTGGGACTTAATTAAACTAAAAAGCTTCTGCACATCAGAATTAAAAATCAGCAGAGTAAACAGACAATCCACTGAGTGGAAGAAAATATTCATAACCTATACATCTGACAAAGGACTAATATGTAAAATCTACAAGGGGAACATTACACACCAGGGCCTGTCAGGGGTGGGAGGTGAGGGGAGGGATAGCATTAGGAGAAATACCTAACGTAGATGAAGAGTTGATGGGTGCAGCAAACCATCATGGTACGTGTATACCTATGTAACAACCCTGTGTGTTCTGCGCATGTATCTCAGAACTTAAAGTATAATGTATGTATTATATATTTAATATATGTATATGATACTAGGAATGCCCTTCATTAATTTTAGGAAGTTTCCTTTTATTCCTGGTTGCTGAGAGCTTTTAACATGAATAGATGTTGAATTTTGTCAAACAGTTTTTCTATATCCATTGAAACGATCATAGGGAGTTTTTTTCTTTATTCTCTTAATATGATTAACTTTTTGGCTTATTTTCAAATGTTTAACATTGCATTTCTGGATAAACCTAAATTGATTATGATATATATTTTTAAAACACATTGCTGAAAGAAATTAAAGACACAAATAAATGGAAAGACTTACTGTGTTCATCAGTTAGAAGACTTAACATTGTTAAAATGCCTATTTCTGAAGCAATCCACGCATCCAATGCAATCGCTATCAAAATTCCAATGGTATATTTCACAGAAATAGAAAAAAGAATCCTAGAACGTATATGAAACTATAAAGAACTCCAAATAACCAAGAGAATTTTGACAAAGAAGAACAAAGATGAAGGATTCACATTTTCTGATTTCAAAACATACTGCAGAGCTACACAGTCATTTGAACTGCTTCCGTCTTTTTGCAGTCATGAATTGAGCTGCTATAAACGTGTGTGAAAGTGTCTGTGTTGCACAATTATTTCTTTACCTCTGGGTAGATACCTAGTAGTGATACTGCTGATCAAGTGGTAGATCTGCTTTTAGTTCTTCGAAACATCCCCACACTGTTTTCCATAGTGGCTACAGTAGCCTACGTTCCCACCAGCAGTGTAGAAGTATTCCCTTTTCACCACATTCATGCCAACATCTATTATTTCTTGACTTTTTAATTATGCCTATTCTTGCAGGAGTAAGGTGTTATCACATTGTGGTTCTGATTTGCATTTCCTGGGTCATTAGTGATGTTGAGCATTTTTTCATGTTTGTCAGCCGTTTGTACATGTTCTTTTAAGAGTTGCCTATTCATGTCCTTAGTATGAGATTCTTTGTTGCCAATTTCTTTGAATTCCACCCTTCATAGAACAGTGTATTCAGTTGGAAGTGATTTCAAAAGCTGCTTCTCATTTAGTGGCTATCAAATGTTTTATGGACAGTAGCATGGAACTTAAATTTTCATAGCATCAAAATCATTATATTAAGACCAACCAAAAACAGGGATCTAATTCCTCTAGTTTGTATCATTAAAAATGTCTTCCAAGACATATGCTCGTAAGACAATTAGAATTTTGAATGACGACACAAAATTGATGATTCATAAATTATAAATGTGTCTGGATTGTTAAGAAAATGTGTTGCACTTGGCCGGGTACGGTGGCTCACGCCTGTAATCCCAGCACTTTGGGAGGCTGAGGCGGGTGGATCACCTGAGTTCTGGAGTTCAAGACTAGTCTGGCCAACGTGGTGAAACCCTGTCTCTACTAAAAATACAAAAATTAGCTGGATGAGGTGGCTCATGGCTGTAATCCTAGCTACTTTGGAGGCTGAGGCAGGACAATTGCTTGAACTCAGGAGAAAGAGGTTGCAATGAATCAAAATCATGCCATTGCACTTTAACCTGGGCAACAGAGGAGACTTCATCTCAAGAAAACGAAAGAAAATACGTTGCACTTTCTATGTACTTAATGTACTCTCAGTGTCTATAACACACATGTCATTTTAAAAAGAAGCCAAAGTTTCCAAAAGAAGTTGCGTATACCCTGTCTTTGTAGGGAGTTTGTATGCATCCACTTATGTCTGCAGTTAAGGAGGTGAGGATGATGAAAATGAACAGATAAAGGAAGCTATGGTTTTCTTACTTCTTTGACACCCCATGTATTTACTGAGAAGAACTTTGCATAGCAGCAAGAATGGAATTCAAAGGGGCTGTGTACTGTAAAATTTAGGATTGAAAAGACATTTAGGAAGACATCTGATTTCAAGAGAATCTCATCCCTTTACTGTCCTGAACAGATAACTTTTTTTTTGGCTGGCATATTTACCAGGTACATGACATTGTATGGACAGCTTCTTAGCCATGTTATTGCTTTGTGGTTTGAGTGAGTGCTTGTGTTGGACTTGAGTAGGAATTTTTTGAGATAAGAAAATTGTTCATATAAAGATGTGACAATAATTAAAGGCTTGATAAACATATTGAATATTGTCTCTCCAATTCATTGTTTAGATTCATTTTAGAAAGCCTCTTTGAGTGCAGAGAATAGAGTGAGAACTTGCCTTAGATTAACTTTTGTTTTTAGGGTATCAAAAACAGTATTTGGTTTGGGGGCTGAGGCAGGCAGATCACTTGAGGTCATGAGTTTGAGATCAACCTGACCAACATGGCAAAACCCCATCTCTACCCAAAAATATAAAAAAATTAGCCAGTTGTGGTGGTGCACACCTGTAATGCTAGCTACTTGGGAGGTTGAGGCAGGAGATCACTTGAACCTAGAAGGCGGAGGTTGCAGTGAGCCAAGATTGCACCACTGTACTCCAGCTTGTGAGACAGAGTGAGACTCTGTCTCAAAAACAAAACAATGAAAAAGCAAAAAACAACAGTATTTGGCCATTATTGGTATCTGAATATTTGCTTAGAAGAATAGTAAAAAAAAAAGAAATCTTATAAAGTTATAAATTTTTTTCTATCTATTTCAAAAAACATACCTCAAAAGCTTTATGTACAATCTGATAGCATAGCTGGTAACAATAAGACAATTCTAATTTTGTTGCAAGGAAGTATAAGCTAATGAGATACAGTAAAGTTTTCAAGATGAAGAAGGCAGATGCGCTCAATGTTAGGTTAGAAATTATTTTAAGCCTCAGAATAATACCAAATTGACTTTTAGTTGCCTGGACAATTACTGGAAATCACATAATCTTTGATTATTATATATTATCAATGTTACTGTCATGTTTTCTAGGAAGACAAGTTAAGATTTGGAAAGTGGCACATTTCCATTTTATGTAGGATTGAGTGAGAATGTAGAAAAATGGAAATCTGTTAGTTTTAGTCATTTAGTGTTACAAAATACCCAAGACTGTGTAATTTATAAAGGAAAGAGGTGTGTATGGCTTATGATTTTGGTGGCTGGAAGGTTCAAGATTGGGTATTTGCATCTGGTGAGAGTTTGAGGTTGCTTCAAGCAGGCATGTGCCAAGAGCTTACACAGCAAGAGAGGAAGCAGAAAGCAAGAGAGATGGAAACCTAGGAAGCCAGGCTTTTAACAACCCGCTCTCATGGGAACTAACCTAGCCCCAGGAGAACTAGAACTGACTCATCCTCATGGAAGGTCATTAATCTATTCATGAGGGATCTGCCTCATGACCCAGATGTCTCCCACTAGACACCATTTCCCAACACAGCCACTTTGGGGATCAAATTTCAACATGAGTTTTGGAGGGAACAAACCATAGCCCTGGCAGACCCTGGAATTGAAATTCTTTTTAAAAAGATATATGTGACTTAGTGACGCAAGTGCACTACATACATTTCAAGAAAGAAATATTTGTTAGATTTAAAACCCTGGTGATTCTATGACAGTGAAAGATGGTGAGTTTAGTTCAAGAAAAAGAGTTGCTGAAATTTATAAAACCGAGTGTGGTACGCTGATTGTATCAATGGCTCTAGTTAATGGCTTCCTTATATCACGCTGTTTGCCCTGTATCTCTGTGGTCCTCTCCCATTCTGACTCTGGGCTTAAAAGCCTTGCTTTGGTTAATGGGAAACTTGAATGATTGGGCTTCATTTTTCTTGCTCTTCTGCCTACATCCCAAGAAAATGCCCAGGCTAGTTTGATGGGTCATGAGACATATGGAATAGAGCTGAGTCAGCCCAGTTCCCCCAGTTGAGGTCCTGGATATGTGAGAGATCCAAGTCAAATTCAGCAAAGCTGCCTTGTCAACCCCAAATTGACCACTGACCGTAAGTGAGCCCTAACAGGCACAGCTCAGCTGAACAGAATGCCAGCCAATTAAGAGTCATGAACAGATGTAAATATTTATTTTTGTATGCTCTGAGGTTTTGTGGTTCTTTGTTATGCAGTTTATTGTGGCAATAGAGAACTGACACACAAAGGATAAGCATGCTGTAATTTATCTGCAAATCCTCTACTTTTCCTTGTGCTTCAGCTTCTGTTCCTAAATGATGTATACACACAAATGCAAGCATCTGTATTCAGGCTGAGTAAAATTCCATTTTAGTATTTTCAAATGTATGAAAAATAAAGATAATAGAAGAAACGATAAAAGTAGGAAAGATTCTTCAATGCACACATAAAAAGATGCCTATTTTCGACAATACTTCAGCCTTCATCACTTACATCCAATAATAGTGTTATTTATAACATACACGACATACATGTGTGCTAAAGGAGTTTAACTGTAATGAGTCCAAGGTATCTGAGTTATAATAAGATTATTTGGTAGTTAATGTTATTGCTGTAAAATTTTACCTTAATGCTGATACAATAAAAATTACAACTAACACGTACCGTATTTACTATATACCACTTACTGTCCTAAGTTTCTTGCGTATCCAAACTTATGTCATCCTGAAAAGAACCTAATGTAGTATCTACAAATGTTTTCATCATTTATAAATGAGGAAACTGGGGCACAGAGAGGTCAAGTTACTTGCTCAGGTTCAATGGGGTAATTATTGGTAGAACTGGGATTTGAATTCAAGTTGTCTAGCTGTAGATCCCACACACTGAACATACTACCTTTCACATTTGTATTAAGTGAGTATACCTTTTCATTTACTAAAAGGCACACCCAAGTAAGGAGAGCACTCAGGTGGAGAAAGAGTAGTATTTACCAGATTTACTGAAAATGAGACAGGTGTTTTTTATTCCTTCTAAATAATTTAATGTAGAAAATGAAATAATTTTAAGTGCATTTTGTAAAAGAGGACACTAATCAGGTTTCTTTAGTATAACAAGTCTTTTTTCTGTTTGTCTCATTACTGTAGTCAGAATGGCTAGTTCATATGGTTCAATTATAAAGTGTGACATATCAAATTGAGTGATAATAATAGGCAGGTATACAAGAGGAAATAATCAAAAGACATAAAGCAGTTAGGATTACAACCTTTAACCTGTGATGAGATTGTGTTAAGAACCTCATACCCTAACCAGCAGTTGTTTGTATTTAGTACACATATGACTCACTCTGTAGAAATCTGGATTTCAGCTTCAGAGAGTGTCTCATTCAACATGCCTAGAGAGATGAAGAAATCTACATTTACAAATAAAGTAATTCTCATGCACATTGGCTCTTGAGCAGTACTTTTTGACAACTTTCTTTGGTGATGGAAATGGTCTGTATGTGTGGTGTCCACGTGTGCTTCATGCTCAACTGAGGAACTGAAGTTTTAATTCTACTTAATTTCATTTTAATTTTAAAGAATTTAAACTTTAATTTAATAGTCACGTGTGGCAAGTGGCTTTTTGTATGGGGTAGCTCTAGAGCAAGGGTTAGCAAACAATGGCCTGATGACCAAATTTAGCCATGCCTAATGTTGTCTACGGTTACTTTCACTCTACAAAGACAGTGTTGAGTAGTTGCAACAGATACCATATGGCCTGTAAAGCCCCAAATGTTTACTGTCTGGCTCTTTACAGAGAAGGTTTTCTGAGCCTTGGTCTAGAGCATTTCTTTGGTAAACAACACCCTATAGTTTGAGTTTTCTTTTGAAAGGAATGGGGAACCAAAGGAATTTTTTTTTTAATAGGAGAATGTGAATGGATTGGCTAATCGTATCTAATTTACAAGGATATCATGGACATATTTGGAATATCATATTAGAATCACAATAATCAAGACTCCAAATGACTGGTATTTATTTTATTTCAGATACGGCTTTTTTTTGGGTATCTTGGGCATATTTATAAGATTTTTAAAGGAATTTTTAAGGATTTTATCTGATACTTCCATTATCTTTATTATTTCTGGGTCTATATCTATTAACTGACTTGTCTCCTGGATAAGGGTGTATTTTCCTTCTTCTTTGCAAGCTTGCTAATTTTTCATTGGTTGCTGACTGTTGACTTTTACCTTGTGAAGAACTAGCTTTTGCTGGATTCCTTTAAAGAAAGTTTGACTATGTTTTGGCCCATAACTTGGGATCAGTTTTATGTTTTTGAGGCTTGTTTTTAAGCTTTGTAATGACAGTTCCAGAGTAGCCTGTACTCTAGGCACAATTCAGCCCCACTGCGAAAGTAGGAACCTTCCGATACATCTGCCTTGGGCCCCACATCTTATGAAGTCTCTCCACTCTGGCTGGTGAGATGCAAACCATTTGCCACCTTGTTTTAGCTGTGGGAATTGTTCGGCCAACTGACTTCTAGTAGTTCTTCCTGCAACCTCATGAAGTTTTACCCAGCACATACGTGGATTAGTACTCCAGCAAAGACAACAAGGGACATCCCTTCAGGTCCCGAGAGCTCTCTTTCCACGAAGCTGCTGCTTCTCCAGTACTCTACCCTGCAAACATTAGATGCTTCAGCCTCCCTGAATGCCCTGACGTTTGTTTCCTTAACTCTGAAAGAACCGATGAGCTCCCCATTCTGGCCCTTCAGCCTGGCTAATGCTTCCAGGCAGTAAGCTGGGAGCGATCGTGGAGCTTATTTGTTTTCTTTCACTCAGGAATTAATTTCCTGTGCTGCCTATTGTCAGTGTCTAAAAAGAGTTGTTTCAAATATTTCGTGTGTGTGTCTCTAAATGTTAATGATGGGGCAGCAATTCCTGTAACAGTTAATTCTTTATGGGCATAAATGAAAGTAAAATATATTTAAGTCATTTAAAATTTCTTCAATAACAAAGTAAAATTATTTAAAAACAGATATATATGTTTATTAAGTGTTTAATTATGTTAGTTAAAATGTTAATATAAATTTTAAAATTTATAAGCCTTTTAACCAAGTCAATAAGAAACATTTTAAATGTATAATTTGTTATTTACTTTTCTTTTCATATTTATTTATGATCTGAAGGGGAAACGCATTCTCTATTAATTCAAACCTTTTCTTAACTTCAGTAAATCTGTCCAAAGGAAAAATTATTTCTGTGATTGTGAAATAATTATTCTTGTAGACCTAGATGGTTCTATGGGTATGGGTTAAGGAGGCTAGTGAATATAGATGCTTTAGTGACTTCTTTCTTATTAGTAATTCTCTTTGCAATCTTCTCAGCAAATCCTTATTTCCTAAGTGACTCACCTTTAACTGTCAAATCGATTGTAGTTGTCATCATGGATGAGTTATTATTGGAGGTTTATATCTTAGTGAGTCTGCCTTAGTAAACTTTGACCCTGGAAACGACTGTAAGAATTTTGGCAAGACAGTGAAGTGTAGCACATACTTATCTTGTATATTTGTCAAAATTTCTAGAATGTCTTCTCATGTACTATTTTATATCATTAGCAGTTATAAGCATAATTCTGTAATGATATTTTGACCTTTAGCATATCTTAACCCTTTTAATGTAGGGTTCAGTGTTTTAACAAAGCATTTTAAGCATAATTATTCTATAGGTGAAGAAAAGTTTATCATTATTTTTCAGTCACCTTGAGCTATTTTTTCATTGACATTTTGAAGAAGGAAAAAAATGGTGAGATAAATCATAAAAATTTTGTTTCATTGATTTATGAGGGCTTGCCTGTTTAAGGCCTAACTCTAAGCCAACTGATAAGAATAGAACCTTTTGTGAAAGGGATACTGTGGCTAATATGGATCAAAGAATTGGAGACTAATGGTTCAATCAAGATGCTGAAGTGTGAGGTCATGGTGGCTGTAGGTGCTAGATTATAGCAACAGGGGAAGGGGATTAGGAGCAGGAGAAAATAAGGTATAGCATAGGTAGAGAAGAGATCATGGAGTGGTCATCAAGAGTTTGTTAAGAATCAAAGGCAAATGACAAAAACCCAGTAAAGGCTCTGCTTACCTGAAATGACTATTGACTCATTTGAAACAGCATATTTTAAGAGGGTGAACATTTCACAGTGTGGATATCTTTAGGGAGCTCTGTTTGATGTCATTTGTAAACCTAATATTTAAAATATAATAGTAGTATATACCGTCACTTTAAAAATTCTAAACTATACTACAAGGCAACAGTAATCAAAACAGCATGGTACTGGTACCAAAACAGAGATATAGACCAATGGAACAGAACAGAGGCATTGGAGGCATTGCCACACATGTACAACCATCTGATCTTTGACAAACCTGACAAAAACAAGCAATGGGGAAAGGATTCCCTGTTTAATAAATGGTGTTGGGAAAACTGGCTAGCCATGTGCAGAAAGCAGAAACTGGACCCCTTCCTGACACCTTACACTAAAATTAACTCCAGATGGATTAAAGACTTAAACGCAAGACCTAACACCATAGAAACCCTAGAAGAAAACCTAGGCAAAATGATTCAGGACATAGGCATAGGCAAGGACTTCATGACTAAAGCACCAAAAGCATTGGCAACAAAAGCCAAAACAGACAAATGGGATTTAATTAAATTCCAGAGCTTCTGCACAGCAAAAGAAACAATCATTAGAGTGAACCAGCAACCAACAGAATGGGAAAAACGTTTTGCGATCTACCCATCTGACAAAGGGCTAATATCCAGAATCTACAAAAAACTAAAACAGACTTACAAGAAAGAAACAAACCCATTCAAAAGTGGGCAAAGGACATGAACAGAGACAATTTTCAATAGAAGACATATATGTGGCCAACAAACATATGAAAAAATGCTCATCATCACTGGTCATTAGAGAAATGCAAATCGAAACCACATTGAGATACTATATCACACCAGTTAGGATGGCGATCATTAAAAAATCCAGTGACAACAGATGCTGGAGAGGATGTGGAGAAAAAGGAACATTTTTACACTGTTGGTGGGAGTGTAAATTAGTTCATCCATTGTGGAAGACAGTGTGGCAGTTCCTCAAGGACCTAGAAATAGATATCCCATTTGACCCAGCAATCCCATTACTTGGTATATATCCAAAGGAGTATAAATCGTTCTGTTATAAAGACACATGCACACGTATGTTCATTGTGGCACTGTTTACAATAGCAAAGACATGGAACCAACCCAAATGCCCATCAGTGATAGACTGGACAAGGAAAATGTGGCACATATACACCATGGAATACTATGCAGCCATAAGTTTGTGTCCTTTGTAGAGACATGGATAAATCTGGAAACCATCATTCTCAGCAAACTAATACAAGAACAGAAAATCAAACACCGCATGTTCTCATAGGTGGGTGTTGAACAGTGAGAACACATGGACACAGGGAGGGGAGCATCACACACTGGGGTCGGTTGTGGGGGACTAGGAGAGGGACAGTGGGGGATAGGGAGTTGGAGAGGGATAATATGGGGAGAAATGCCAGATTACAGGTGATGGAGGCAGCAAACCAAATTGCCACATGTATGTACCTATGCAACAGTCCTGCATGTTCTGCACTTGTACCCCAGAACCTAAAGTGCAATAAAATATATATTTAAAAAAAAAAAAGAGTACAGACCACAGACTGTGGACCAAAAAAAAAAAAAAAAAAAAAAAATTCTATACCTGTGTCTGTCTGTCTCTCTCTCTCTCTCTCTCTCTCTCTCTCTCTCTCTCTCTCTCTCTCTCTCTCATCTATCATCTGTCTCTCTAGTAAGAGAGATGGGTTTAATGGAGCATTTTCTACTCCTGAGAGATCTTTTTACTGACAACAGTTCGTATCATTCAAAAATGCTGTGAGAACATTAAGTATGTTCTGATACATGAAAACTCTAAAGGAAACATTTATTTTTATATTACGGTATACACATATGTAAGTATATTAGATCAAATGTCTGACATTGTTGATATTCAACCAATTTTGACCTACTGAAACAGCAATTTCATATGGTGCATTCTAATATTAGGTTCACATCTGAAAATACTTAAAAACAAAGGCATTTATTAAAATAGCAATTCTATTTGAATTTGGGATGGTGCTATCTGTAGACAAAGGACTGGTAGTTTAACTCCTGGATTTGGCTTTATACTTTGAACTAAATTGAGGTGTTAAAAAGTCAAACAAATCCCTCCTCCCCAAAATACAGCAGTTTCACGAACTACTTTCACCTTGAAATTTCTGTATGGATCTACCCTAAGCACCTTCTAAAAAACCTGTTCATATGTCCATCTGAGAATCTTTCTCTAGCAATGAATCACAGATTTCCATTCCTTCCCATCATTTTTCTTTTTCACTGTTTTTTTAGATAGAGGTGAGAAAAATTGATAATATTTAAATTTCTGGTTGTATTTATAAAATTTTAGATTTGTCTTTATTTTATTTTTTTCCTTTATTTGGCCAATGTGTACTTCATATTAAATCATGAAATTATGCTATTAGGTATACACGTTTAGTATTTTTATCTTACTATTGAATTAACTTTATCATTTTTATTCTCTTTATCTCTGATTATACTTCTTGCCTTAAAATTTTTATGTAGCTGGTTTTATGTCTACTATATTGCTCTTTGCTTTTTATTTGTAACATTACTTTTCCCCCTTTTACTCTGTTTTCTTGTCTGTTTTGTGAAAAATCAATTATTATGATTCCATTTCATCCCTTTAATAGACTTTTTACTTATACTTTTTTGGATATTTTTATTTGAGGACAAGAGATTACAATATGCATCTTTTACTTATCACAGTTGACTTTGAATTATTATTTTACCGCTTCATCCACACACAGATGTTGGAACTTTACCACAGTATAATTCTATTTACTTCTCCTTAGTGCTATTTTGTTATATATTTTACTTTTATACATTTTGTACACATCAAAATACATTGTTATTGCTTTATGTAGTAAGTGCTCTTTTAACATAACAGAAATAACTTTTTAATATTTTCCCACATATTTACCTTTCTGGTGCTCTTTCATATTTCCTCTGTTTCAATGTATCTATGTAGAAAAATTTCTCTTCATTGTAAAGAACCTTATGTAATGCAGGCTGCTGATGGTGAATGATACCCATGTTTTGCTTGTCAGAAAACAGCTTTATTTTGCTGGGTGTAGATTTTTAGGTTGGCAGTTTATTTTTTCTTACAACACTTTAAAGATATTGTCCCATTGTCCTTTGTCTTCTATACTTATTATATAAACTCAGCTGTGTTTCTTGCTCTTTCCCCTTGAATGTAACATCTCTCTCTCTCTCTTTTTTGCTTCCAGCTACTTTTTTTATTTTTTCTTTTTTCAATTTACAGCAGTTTGACTTTGATGTGCCATTGTGTGGCTTTCTTTGTATTTATCCTGTTTAAATTTGCTGAGCTTTTGAATCTGTTAGTTGATAATTCTTTTCAATTTTGGAAAAATCTTGGTCATTATTTTTAAAAATATCTTGTCTAGCTTCTCTTTTCCCTCTTTTTGGTACTTTATTTTTACATCTTCTAGTTATTAGCAGCTGAATTATTTCCCCTAACCTTCTTCTTCTTCAAAAAAAGATATGTTGAAGTCCTAATCCCCAGTAACTCCAAATGTAACCTTTTTTGAAAATAGGGCCATTGCAGATATAATTAGTTAAGAAGAGATATATTGAAGTAGGTGAAGCCGAATTCAATATGGTGTCTTTATAAGAAGATGGCCATATGAAAACAGAGACAGACATAGGGAGAACAGCATGTGAAGATGGAAGAAGTAAAAAGGAGCTCCTCATCCAATAGTATCAGAAGGAATATTAACTTGAGGGAGACAGGTAGGGAAAGAGAGAACATGGTCTGCATAATCATTTACAACTGGTTTATGTAGTTCATTTGAGAGGTGCGGTGAAGTGGGATGGGAAGGGTGGTACTAGCATTTATGGAGGGGCAGTTTTCCTCTAGGCCCTTTACTTGAGATGCCTCATTTAATCTTTATGCAACCCCACTGGGCAGCTTTCATTTCCCATTGTAGAGATGAGGTAAGATCCAGGGTGTCAATTATTAAATAACTTGTCTAGGATCACACAGTTAAAATGACTCAGTTGAAATTCAAAGTAAGTTTTGTCTGATTTCAAAATTTATTTTCTTTGTAAGGAAAAGTTTTAATTCTGCTACTGGGATTGAAACACCAAGAGTAAAGAAAAAGAATGCATTTTATGTCTCTTTCTGATGACAGAAACTTTATTATTATAGATAAGAGGTTTTAACCTGGCATTCTTGAATCTTTACAAATGAAACATAGACTCCCCCTGTAGTCTATGTAAAATCTTGTTAAATGTGATCATGCATATTTAGGAATGCAGACCCACAGGTTTTCTTAGATTGTCAAAGGTAAGGTAGCTGTATTGTGCATTTGATGCAAATAAATCCCACTGTAGTTGCACAACTGCAGCTGATGGGGTCTGTACCTGGAAAAAGTGAAGAATTAGTGACATAGAAAACAAATAATGTAATAATATAATAGGCTGGGCACAGTGACCCATGCCTGTAATCCAAGTACTTTGGGAGGTCGTGGCAGGTGTGTCACCTAAGTTTAAGAGTTTGAGATCAGCCTGGCCAACATGCTGAAACTCCATTTCTACTAAAAATACAAGAAAAGAAAATTATCTGAACGTAGTTGCAGGTGCCTGTAATCCCAGCTACTTGGGAGGCTGAGACAAGAGAAGTGCTTGAACCCAGAGGAAGAGGTTGCAGTAAGCCAAGATTGTACCACTGCACTCCAGCCTGGGCAACAAGACTGAAGCTCCATCTCAATTAAGAAATGATTCTTGCCCTCATGAAGTACACTTGTTAGTAGGAAAACTGACCTTTAAGCAGATAGTCAGTGCATAAATGCTTTAATGAAAGTGTGAATGTGACTATGTAGGAACACAAAAGGGAAAATCATTAATTCTCTCTGGTCATTGGATGGAAGTTTCAAGGATTTTTCACAGAGGAAGAGATGATGAAACAATAGGAATTTGCCAAGTAAATATTGTAGGGAGAAGGACTTACTTATAAGTACAAGTCTCAGAGGTAGGAAACATTCTGTATAGTTAGAGCCCACAGAAGAGTTGCAGGTAGTATGTCTGGGGAAGGTAGGCAGCTCATAGGTGATCTTGTATACAAAGCAGAAGAGTTTGAACTTGGTGTGTGGACTAGTAGATTTTCACGTCAATGACCCATTTGACAATCTGATGAAAGTTATGATACCTTTACTCAGAAAAACATTAACATATGTGTCAAAATTTGCATGTGATTTCAGGGGCTTCATGAATGGGGAACTTTGTAGTACAGGATAAGATAGCTTTAGAGAGTTTAAAGAGGATGCTGTATGATCATATTTACATAACAGAAAGATTATACAGCAGTTTTGGAAGGGGTACAGTCAGCAGACTGGTAGAGAAATGATGATGGCTTAATGAAAGCATTGATAGTAGGAACGGAAAGGAGAGAATAAGTTTGAGACTTATTTATCCAGATATTTGGATAAAGGGTACAGTCAGCAGGCTGTGGTAGAGAAATGATGACGGCTCAATGAAGGCATTGATAGTAGGAATGGAAAGGAGAGAATAAGTTTGAGATACATTTTAGAGGGAGGATCTATAGGACATGGGTATTGACTAGAGAAATTTAAAGGGAGGTAATCTAGGGTAACTTTTTTCTTTCTTATTTTTCTCAGGAATTTTCATATCTAATAGAGGAAACATGAATATATTGGGGGTCTTTTAAACCTTTCGGTTGAATCTCTTCTAGAAGTAAAGAGGCCCCACCCAGTAGCTGATGTCTGCTCCACTCCTATAATCATACTGTAGAATACTGGCAGTGACATCTCTTTCCTCATAGAGCTACAGTGATTAGAGGACTGTTTCTTAGCTATCTCCAATGCCTTCCTCCTTAATTACAAATGGCAGTGCTGAGGAGCCAGACTGTCCCAGTGTCTCTGGCAATCAAATTGACTTTCCTAAAGCAATTTCTCCCTGAGGATTTATTAATCAAGGTATCAAAGTATTGGATCAGAGGTAATTAAATGCAACAAGTCCAAATTGCCTCAAGCAAAACACTTTGCAGTGCAGTGTATGGGTTTGCATGCTCCCAGCATGAGTTTCCCAAGTAGATAAAAGCCTACTCTGTCAGCAGTAGCCACACATTCCTTGGTCCCAGAAACCTACATAAATCCAATGATTGCCTTTGGGCAGGGTTTCTACTTTATAAAAAGTCTTGATGGGAGTTTAAAAGTATTTGCTTTCATGAAAACATCAGCAAATTGTTGAGTAAGGCTAGAGGCCAAAAAACTCACTTATTCTATTTTATTTGGGGTTTTTATTTTTATTTTAAGTTCTTTCATCTTTTAGTGCTGTGCCTCAGTCTACATTATTCATATTTACACTAATGTATAATTTCTAAATTTTACTTAACGGAATGTCTGTGGAGTTTTGACCTATGAAGACACTTGGATTATTTTGAACATGGATTAAATATTGCTGTCAAAAGGCTACTCTTTTGATTTATTTGCATAAGATCCAAAGGAATCGATGAATCCCTGAGAGAATCGAGTGATGGAATGAGCTTATTTCCACATATGAGAAAGCTACAGACATTGTCTTCAGCACAGCAATGTTGTTGATTTAGTAAAATAAGAATCAAATGTGTTCTCAAGCAAACTTTAGGGGGTGTAGCCTTTATACCTTTCTGTTTTGGTGTCATGCACCAATTTTGGCATGTGGACAAAGTATCTGCTACTTTAGAGTGAAAAAGAAAATAATAACTCAAATTATGTAAATTGTACTAGTTCAGACTTCTTGGTTGCTGGAACAGAAATTTGTTACCTAAATTTGCCCAAGTAAAATAGGGGTTTATTTAGAATGATAAAGGAAATTTTCACATTAATCAAAGAGCAGGAGCCATAACTGAATTGAACTGGGGTTCCCTAGTCTGGAACTGCATTCTTGGAAACTTTGGAATCCAGCTGCTGTAGGTCATGGGACTTCATGTTGATGTTTGGTTGTTAATATGACTTTGCATCCACTCTCCATATGTGTAATTTTGTTTCTCTTAGACCTTGTGTAACCACATATGGGATTGGAAGTTAGCAGAAGAGAAAAAAGGAGAGACAGGGAGGGCTGAGGGCAGAGCATTTATGGAAAGATTCTATTATTGGTTCTAACTGAGGTATGCTACTTTTAAATAAAATAGTTTTATAATAATGAGAGCAATTTCTATGAAGGAGATACCATGCTACACATTTTACATATTTTTCTCTCCTTTTATCTTGAGACAATTATTAAAACTCAAAGGACTATAGCTATTTTACAGATGAGGAAATGAACTCAGAGAAAGAAGAAAAATGATTGACTCAAGATCATGTTTCAATTAAATGGTGTTGCCAATATTCAAATTCATACCTGTCTAACTCCAAATGCTAAGCTTCTTAACTTCTATGCAACATGATGAACTCATCTTACTTAAGAATTGACTTCCCTCTCTACCTTTTGAGGAAATGTTGCCCTGTACATCCATTGCGAGAAAGGAAAAATATAAGAATCTCTAATTATAATCTTATGAAGTCTGTCCCAGTAGCGTTGAGATAGTCAGGAGAACAGGAGAAGCTGCATTAGCTGCTATAACAAACAACTCCAAAATCTGAGTGGCTTAAAACAATTAATGTTTATTTTTCATGCTCTTAGAGACCAATGCTGATATTCCTGGTAGGTGATTCTCTAAGGTAGCTATCCTGCAATAAGTAACTCAAGAATCCAGGTTTCTTCAATTTTGTATCTCTACCATCTTTAATACATTGTCTTGAAAGTCACTGAAGAAAAAAAAAGTGTGTGAAGCCCAACTGGGGAGATATATTGCTCTCATTCTCAATCTATGGGTAGGAACTATGCATATGACCCTATCTAGAGCAGATATGGTAAGTGCCTAATCAGTTTAGAAGTGTATTTCTTGTTTTTAATTTTAATTTTTTACACATACATAATGTGTAAGTCTGTATACTTATGGGTTACATGACATATTTTGATATAGGCATGCAATGTGTAACAAACACACCAGGGAGAGGTGTTTTTCTTAGTTTAAGTGTATGTTTTTTTTTTTTTTTTTTTTGAGATGGAGTCTCACTTTGTCACCAGTCTGGAGTGTAGTAGTGCCATCTCGGCTCACTGCAGTTTCCGCCTCCCAGGTTCAAGCGATTCTCCTGCGTCAGCCTCCCGAGTAGCTGGGATTGTAGGCACGTGCCACCACACCCAGCTAATTTTGTATTTTTAGTAGAGGTGAGGTTTCACCATGTTGGCCAGAATGGTCTTGATCTCTTGACCTCGTGATCTGCCCGCCTTGGCCTCTCAAAGTGCTGGGATTACAGGTGTGAGCCACCATGCCCAGTCATGTATGGGTTTTTGAAGTCATATTTTTGTGATTAATTTCTTACATAATTGAACTGTATGCATAAAATATAGTTTGTAAAAAATAATTTTTTGAAGTTTATAAACACTACTTTGGTGACCCTGTAGATAGTAATTTTTCATAAACATTTCACATATGCTAGAACAGTATGTGTATTTCACCATTTTTGGCATTAATGTTTAAATATGTTCATTAGTTCAAGCTCATTAATTGTGTTGGTAACATTATCTGCATCCTTATTAATTGTTTTTGCATGCTAGAGAGAACTGTGTGAAAATCTTCCATCCTGGTGTAACATTTGTTTATTTCTGTTTGTAGTGCTGCCATTTATTTTTTTAATTTTGAGTTTATATTATTAAGCATACATTTTCTGGCATTCTTTAAAATAGTTCACAACAGTATTATGTAAGTTAGAAATGAGTGATCAAAATTAAATGCTAGGGCATGTAATTTAGATATGGATATAGTCTAATGTCAAAAATACAATAATTTGATATTGAAAATTTACTTCTCTTTTATATACTAGTTCTATGGTAAGTGGGTCAGGTGGCAAAGTGTCTTCATACAGTCATTTTGTGGGTTTCTTTCCACTCCATCTGAAAATGCCAAATTGCTAATTAGATATATGTTAGAAATTACAACTTTATTCTCTATAAATTTTTTTTTCTATTTTTTGTTTCTGTGCTGCATTCTGGATAATTTTTTCAGAAATATTTTATAGTTCTGTAATCTCTCTTTAGTTGCATCTGATCTGCTGTTATATCAATCCCTTGTGTGTTTAGTTTCAATTATTACCTTTTTCTTGAGAAATTATTTTTATTTCTTTAAATCTTATTCATTCAAGATAGTTGCTTGCTCATATGTTAGTCTTTTTAAAATGTACTTAAATTTATTCAACATATTTATGATAAGAGAGATTATACTCCATCCCAATTGGTACGGGCAATTTTTGTTACAATCTTTTGGGAAGTGATCTCAAGTTTCTCTGTGGAACTTCAGTTTTATGAAGCTGTGGGAAGTTAACAACTCTCATTAAACTCCTTGCCTTAGACATGCGCTGAGATATGTCTTCTGTTCTTGGTGCCCTAAAGACCTTATGAACCAAAAGTCAAGATCACCTGTATTATATAATATAAATATTATGAAATATTTTGTAATTTTTTCATAAAAACTGTTAAAATATGAATTACTCTCATATAATAAAGGTTTTTTCTAAAAAAACAAAAATCACCTGTATTATTAGGCAAATGCTCTCCAGGTAGAAGCCAGCCTCCGTGGTAGGCAAATAGCTCTGGATACTTCTTCATTTAATTTTTGACTCTGAGTATTTCTTTCTTTCATCTCATTAATAGATTTCAAAAATTTTACAAAAATTTCCTCCTGCATTATTTTAAGTTATTATAAGATAACCTTGTTTTCCTAAATTCTGATATTAAATTTCTAATACCTGATGCCTCAAAATGTGACTGTATGTGTAGGAAAAAACCTTTAAAGAGGTAATTAAAATGAGGTCATATAGGTGGGTCTTAATATGGCTGATATCTTTATAAGAAGAGGAGATTAGGACACAGACATACATAGATGGGAGACCATGTGGAGACACCAGAAGAGGGTGGCCACCTAAAAGCCAAGGAGAGGGGTCTCAGAAGAAATAAATCATGCTGACACCTTGATCTTGGACTTCTAGCCTCCAGAAATGTGAGGAGGATAAAACAAGTTTTTTGTTGTTTAAGCCACCCAGGCTGTGGAACTTTGTCATGGTAGCCCTAGCACACGAATACAAGGATCTTTCGGTGTATCTAAAATGGTGGTCTTTTGGGTTTCTTAAAAAGAGTCTCTAAGACAGATGTCAGTAATCATGGCACATCCCTGGAACCAAAAGAGATGAGCAAAGAATCTAGGAAATTCTATTCTTTGTAAAGTCTTGAAAGATCATTTAATCTATAGGGCCATCAATATTATTTATTATTTAATAAATTTATCTTCTGCTTCTTCCTCTTCAAGACTTGAATGTCCTTTTGGTGTAGCCTGGTCAGATGGTGGATGGAATAGGTAGCTACTGAAACACCAATAATTTCAGAAGTTCTTCTTTTTCTTGTTAACTGATGTTCAAAAGTTTATCAGAGAAGCAAAGCCATTTGACTGCAATTTGTGTGTATATCTCTTCTCTTTGCAAAAATTTGGATAAAGGGATAATATGAATTAAATAATATGATAATTCTGAGAATACTTTCTTCCTATGTAGAGCTTTTAGCAAGTTTCTCTTACTTGGGTTTAACCAGGAGACTAAGCAGGTATCTACAAAAAATTTCATTTATGTAATTTGAAATCATAAACATAGGACCAATATCTAACCATACAGCAGCATGCAAGTTATACAATAAATCTTTAGGCAAGGATCTCTCTCTGTATTTATATTTTCTTTTTGTAGTTATGTTAGATGAAGACTTACCTTGCTTGCTTTATCTGTCTCTTGTGACGTGCAACTTCTCATATATTGTATTTCATCGTTCAGGGTGTAAGTAAATTCTCTGTCCTGACATTGGTGTGTATATGTGTGAAGTTTCTGAATCTGTGACACTGTTGATCTTTCTTAATGCTGAGGAATTTTGCCTGGGATAGGCTTTTAAATGAAAAGGCATCTGCTAGAAATCATTTTCTCACTTAATTACTGAAATGGCCCTTCAAATGTAATTTGATACTCAATTCCTATACCATATTGTAGTTTTCACTTTTAAGAATACCAACACAATGGACAAATGTTTTCCATCAAATATGTTTGATGACTGATATTTTGGTTTGCCAATGTAATGAAATGAGATTAGTGCTGCCAGATTTGCTTCTCTTTTTTCCCCCCTCTTCATTTTGTTTAAAGAAATGACTGGTTAAATTACTAGGGTTGGAAAAATGCAGCTGCTTTCTTTATGTGCTGCATAATTTTGCTCTCTTGATTTCCTGGTTTACTTGGCAAATTTTCTAAATCAGTGTTTAAATAGGAAAATGTCCTGACCAACTGAAAAAAGCCTTGTGGTTCCTAAATACATTTATAAAGCAACACTTGATAATCTCCCAAATTAGAGTATTACAGTTGCTTGAAATGTGTAACTTATGCTTCTCTGGGAATCAGGACATTTTTTATTTTTAATTTTTTTTTTGGTAGAGACTAATTGCTGGAGCTATCTTTCAAAATTTGAAAAGTCTAAATAATATCAGCGTAAGTTAGGGAAATGACATTTCCAAAATAAGCAATTTTTCAAGAAGGCTTTATAGCAATTGGTTAGCAAGGAAGTAGGACTTGGAGTAGAGAAACTTCCTTAGAAGAACTAAAGTTGATGATTTTTGACAATGTGTACCAGGCTAACATTTGTGAACTGTGTTCATTTCTGCTCCTCTGAATCCACAATAATAAACTTTCAAACAATATTCCAGCCAAGACATTTCCATTTTGACAGCCAAATCAATTGGTTGTGCTGATAGAGTTTCCTGTTAGATGGAGGTTAGCCAAATTTTTCTTTTTAACTGTTGAACCAGACAATTCCAACCAGCTAAAAAAAATAAAGTTGTAACTACAAACCGCTTGTTTTTCTCTGCCAACTCAGAGAGGCTTGACTCAACTACCAGCTCTGTCTGTTTGCTCACTACGCCTCTTTCTGCGCTCCCTTTGGCAACTGGATATTTGAATCTTCCCCTCTCTTGGCCCTTTCCGCTATCACTGTCCTGATTAACTTGTGTCAAGGGGGAAATATGAGCAGGTAATCTTGGCTGTAGCTATGTGACTCATCTGCTGGTTGGACAGAATCAAAAACAAGAGAAAATATCTATTGCTTTACTAGAAGCTCTTGCCAGGCTGCCTTAAGAGTACTAGAAGGCTGTAAATAACCCTTGGCTTGTACTTGAGTTCTCCTTCTTCTAGGTCAGACTCTTGGCTGACGTGCAAGTCTTGCTGTCAACATAGAATCATGAGTCTACCTTTAAACCCCTTGATACGAGAGAAGCTCTGCCTGATGGTCTCAGTTTCACTGAAGGTGACATGACTGCCTGCTTAGGCCACAGGATGCTCTGCAGGAATGAGAGTCTAGGCTTGTTATGTGTGTCAGCTGTGGGCTTAGATAGAGCTTAGCATTTAAATTCCGGGAGAGGATTCACTGTGGAAACTATGTTGAGCATGAATACTCTTCAAAGCCCTTTAAGTCAGAGTTTTATTATATGACACAGTGTCCATGTGAAAGAATGCATGTTTGAGAGGGAAGAGAGGGGAGAGATGTGCGGTGAAAGGTGGAATGTAAGTGTTTAAAAAAAATTTTTTTTTTTTAAAGTTCTGATGTAGTCCTGGCTCCCAGCTGGGTTTGGAGGCTTTTCAGATGTTGTGGATAAGGGTAGAAATCAGACCACAGACATTGCCTCCTGCTTTTTACAAACACAGTTGAAAAAGCACTGGATAATTGAGCAGATTGTGGTAAGCTATAATTACAGAGTATGGTTCTATTTGCAAGAGGAAAATATTGGGACCTGATTGGATGCCTGAAGCATCCAATAAGTTACTGGAAAATAAAAGTGACTTTAAAAGATGGCCATCAAAACTTTGACTTAGGTCACAATAGAGACTCTAAAAATTGACATCAACTTAAATTTTTCTTGCTTGTTCTCATAACCTCATTTTTAATCTAAGTTTGATTAAGGATAAGAATTTTGAATGTAAGAACAAGTGCTAAGTGAAACTTAGGCCTGTATTTTTGCTGCATGATAATGTTTAAATTTCCTGTTCTCATCAGGTGCTGTATAGAGATAGAGATAGTTGATTTACAAAACTTGTCCTGTTGCGATCCTCACATACTAGCCTCGCTTTTCCTCAGCGCTTGCTATCTCATCTCACCTTGCTATTGCCCTGCTGCCCTGTATGTCTTTCCCTATTCTACCATCTCACCCTTCACCCCCTCCAACATCATTTGTGTGAGAATCTCTGCTTCTGGTCCCAGGCATTATTATCAATAGATTGGAACTAGGAAAAGTCCTGGCCAGGAGGCACACATTGTACAACTAAGAAGCAGCACTTGATGTAGAATGTAATGTGAATGGTTCTCCCTGGAGTTGTAAAACACCTGGCCCTGCACTCCTGGTCTCTCTGGTGGCAGGGAGGTATGGACTGGGCCACTGCTGCAACTGGAGGAGGCTAGCCCTGGCTTTCCTCAATGGAGCTAAATTTTCTG
Organism: Aotus nancymaae; assembly: GCF_030222135.1. NCBI lineage: Eukaryota > Metazoa > Chordata > Mammalia > Primates > Aotidae > Aotus > Aotus nancymaae. The sequence goes on from NW_026988455.1 coordinate 32,019,167, forward strand.
TTGAATATGTTCTACAGAACTCATTGTTATATATGATCTGAAGATATTAGAAGGTAAAAAAGAATTCTGTGGGAATCTGTGTATATGTATGTTTAATGGGCAAATGGGATTCAACTTTCAAGCAGCAAACTTATGATGGAACTTTTGGAATATCCCCCTTTGATAATGTGGTTTTCTACAGTAAATGCATCTGGTTTCTCTTCTTCCTGCTGGCTTCTTTTTCTTTAATTGAATTTTCATTGCTACTCATATACATATGACATTTTACAGAAATACATAAATGTGACATTATCATATATACTGCAGTTCTTATTTTGCAGTCTTTTTTTCCCTCTTTTTAGCTTAGCTTTTCTTTCTTCTATTTTCCCCCTACCTTGACTTTACTCATATCACTCCCTTCTCTAAGAATCCAAACTGACAACTTTGTATTCACCTCTGTGTTTCTCTATGGTTATATTTTTATAGAGAACTATATCTCCCTCTCTTACACCCATACACACACACACGCTGTCATATAACTATATACAACTACAATACACAAACACATACCCTGCACAGCTTTAAGTCAACATTTCTCTCTTTTAAAAGGATTATGTTATAATAAGTACCTTTTTCTTCATTTTGCTTTTTTTTTCACTTGACATTACCTTGCAGGACTCTTGACAAGTGGCCAGATATTTCTTTCTAATAACTATATAGTAGTTTCATAGTGTGGATGTGCCTAAGCTATCCAACCATTCCCCCGTGGGTGAGCATTTACTTGGTTTCCCATTTTTGCTAGTTCAGTGTTGCAATAAACAGCCTTGCTCATATTTCCTGTGGTTAATGGCACTTTTGTTTACATAGGAGAACTCTCTAAGAGTGAATTGGTTCTGTTCAAATATATGACACTTCTAAATTTAAGATATTACCGGATTATTTTTTCCAAAGACTTTACAAATTCATCCACATTCTCACCAGTCATATGGAGAAGTACGTTTTTCCCCGTATATCCCTGGCAACAATATGCGTTACCAGGCTTTTTCATTTTTGCCTAACATCGCCTTAATTATTTTATTATTAATTTTCTGACCTACTAGCATATTTTAGTATATTTTTTATTGTACTTTTCTTTCAATTGTCTCTGCATCCCATCTTGTCCATAGTTCTATTGGGTTGTTTCTCTCTATTATAAATTTGGAAGACAAATGTATATTGCAGATATTAACACTCCATCCCTTCCATTGCATGCACTTTAAACAATTTATGGGGACACTTTGGGAGGCCAACACGGGTGGATCACGAGGTCAAGAGATCGAGACCATCCTGGTCAACATGGTGAAACCCCATCTCTACAAAAAATACAAAAAATTAGCTGGGCATAGTGGTGCGTGCCTGTAATCCCAGCTACTCAGGAGGCTGAGGCAGGAGAATTGCCTGAACCCAGGAGGCAGAGGTTGCGGTGAGCCGAGATTGCGCCATTGCACTCCAGCCTGGGTAACAAGAGCGAAACTCCATCTCAAAAAAAAAAAAGAAAAAAAGAAAAAAAATTTAAGTGGGAGGCACGGTGGCTCATGCCTGTAATCCTAGCATTTTGAGAGCCTGAGGTCGGTGGATCACGAGGTCAGGAGATTAAGACCATCCTGGCTAATATGGTGAAACCTCATCTCTACAAAAAATACAAAAAATTAGCCAGGCATGGTGGCACGTGCCTGTAGTCCTAGCTGCTCAGGAGGTTGAGGCAGGAGAATCAATTGAACCTAGGAGGTTGCAGTGAGCCAAGATCGCGCCACTGCACTCCAGCCTGGGTGACAGAACAAGACTCTGTCTAAAAAAACATTAATTATTATTCATTTAACAGAAGTTTTGTTCTCTTTTCCTACATATTTTTAAAATGTAGCCAGAAAGTTTCTCTGTTTCTTAATGGTTTCTTAGTGTCCCACTTCAGTGAAAGGGTCTTCCAATCCTAGATCATATAGCCTGTATCTGAGATTTTCTTGTAGAATTGTAGTTTTATTTTTCGTCCTTAAATTTTTAATGAGACTAGTATTTCTTAAACAGTCTCCTCTTTTGAATTAAAATAATACTTCTGTCCCATTAAATTCTCAAATGTGTTAGCATCTAATTTTGGATTCTCTTTTCTGTACCAATGATCTTTTGCCTATTCTTAGCCTGGCAACATGTTGACTTAATTACAGCTGACTAATAGAAGGGTCTGATATCAGATAGGGCAAGTCTCTCTTGTTATTCTATTTGAAAAACTTGACTTAGATTTATTTCTTCCATGACAATTTTAAGATCATTTTCTCCAATCCCCCCTAAACTCTTCAAATTATGTGTTTCTGGTAGTCCCCTCATATCTGAGAGGGATATGTTCTAAGACCCCAACGGGTGCCTGAAACCTCAAATAGTACTGAACCCTATATACACTATTTTTTAAAACATACATATGTATCTATGAAAGCTTAATCTATAAATTAGATATTATTGTAATAAGACATTAACAATAATAACTAATAATGAAATAGAACAATTATAATAATATACTAGTGTTTATAAATGTCATCTGTTTAACTCTTTCTCAAAATATTTTGTGTTGTACTCACTCTCACCCATCTCTTCTTGTAATCTGTCTATCTGAGAACCTAGAACTAACAGATAAGTAGTGTCTACAGCATAAATACACTAGACAAAGGGATTATTCATATCCCATGTGGAATGGAGCAGAAGGGCATGAGATTTTATCACACTACTCAGAAAAGAGTGTAGTTTAAAACTTATACATTGCTTATATCTGAAATTTTTTATTTAGTATTTTGGGACCACAGTTGACCATGGGTAACAAACCATGGAAAGCAAAACTGTGGATAAGAAAAGGACTACTGTGTGTGTGTGTGTGTGTGTGTGTGTGTGTGTGTTCATGTATATGTGTGTTTATATATATGTGCATATATATGTGTATGTGCACATGGAAATATATAATTCATGATATGTATGTATGTATCACATATATAGAATGTGTAATAATATTTTCTGTTGGCTTTTGGTAGTAGTATTTATTACCTTGAAGTAATATCCTTTAATCCCATTTTACTTGAAATATTTAATAAGAACAGGATCTGAATTTTAGAAAATCTATTTTCAGCATCTTTGATATGATCATTTATTTTTCTTCCTTAAACAATCAGTGCAATTAATTCTGTTGATATATTACCTGATAATGATCTACCCTTGTATTTTTGGAATAAGCTCTTCCTGGATGTCATGGTTTATTCTTTTGCTACAAAGCTGCATGCTCTTTGATAAAACTTCACTTAAAATTTTTGCATTTCTATTCAGAAGAAAGTTTTTTTGTGTGTGTGCTATCATTACAGGGCTTTGAGTAGAGTTTTACAGATTTCATATAATGGTTTGGAAGACCTCTCTCTAGTTTTCTCTGGCTGGGATTAGTTGAACTAATATTATTACTTTGTATTAATTTTATTTTGAAAACCTACCATGTAGTTAGTAAACTTCATTTTTTGGTGTACAGTTCTATGAATTTTAACATGTTATTTATGTAAACACAACAGCGAACAAGATATAGAACAGTTTCATCACCTACAAAACTCTTCTTGTACAGCCTGTCCATAACTGCCACACTCTGGAAAATACTGATTTGTCCTCCATCACTATAGATGGTGTCTTTTAAAGTATATTATATAAGTGGAACCAGAATACATAACATTTTGCGACTGGCTCCTTTGAGACTGGCTTCTTTTACTCCACATAATGCCTTTGAAATTCATCCATGTTGTTGCACGAATCAATAGTTTGCTTGTTTATTCATTCAGCTGTTGAAGGACTTTTGGGTTGCTTCCAATTGTTGGTGAATATGAATAGAGCTGTTGTAAACACTTCTGTACAGGTTTTTGTATAAACTTAAGTTTTAATTTCTGGTAAATACCAATGTGGGACGACGGGGCTGTAGGTAAGTGTATGTTTAACTTTGTGAAACACTGCCAAATTGTTTTCCAGAGGAGCTGTGTCATTTGGTGTTTCCATCAGCAACATATGAGAATTCTAGTTGTTCAGCATCCTTGCTGAGACTTTGTATTCTCTGTACTTTATATTTTAGCCATTCTAATGAATGTATAGTGGTAATGTATCATGGTTTTGATCCTAATGACTAATGATGTTGAACATATTTCCATGATGTTTCATCCATATATCTTCTTTGGTGAAATGACTGTTCAAGTCTTTTGCCCATTTTAGGATTGGGTTGTTTGCTTAGTGTTGAGTTTTGAGAGTTCCTCATATATTGCAGCTAAAAGTCTTTTTTGGACAAGTGATTTGCAAATATTTTCTCTGAATCTGTGGCTTGCCTTTTCATTCTCCTAATGTTGTTTTTCAGAGAACAAAAGTTTTACTTTTGATGAAGTCTGTTTCATAAGTTTTCTATTTCTATGGATTATGCTTGTGGTATCATAGCCATGAAATCTTTTCTTAACCCTGTCATAAAATTTTTTGTTATGTTTTCTTAAAAGTTTATCATTTTATGTTTTAAATTTAGTTCTATGATCTAATGAATCTGTGATCCATTTGGGGTTTTTTTTTATATAAAGTATAATTAAATTTGCATTAGGCTGACATTTACTTTTTTACATATAATTGTCCAATTGTTCCAATACCATCTGGTGAAATTACTAGTCTTTCTTTGTTACATTGGTTTTCAATCTTTGTGAAAAATCAGTTCTCCATGCTTGTGTGGGTTTATTTGTACATTTTCTATTTTAGTCCATTGATTGTCTATCCATTTGTGAGTACATAGTGTCCTGATTAATGTAGTTTTATGGTATGTCTTAAAATTGGATAGTGTGATTTTTCAACTTTCTTAAGAAAATTTGGCTCTTCTAGTTCTTTGCCTTTCTATATAAAATTTAGAATCAATTTATGTCTAAAAGTAAACAAACAAAAAAGCCTTGTTGAAATTTTGATTTGAGTTATGTTAAATCCATTGATCAATTTGGGGGGACTGACATCTTTACTATGTTGAATCTTTCAATCCATGAAAATAGTATCTTTTATATTTATTTAGGTCTTCGATTTATTTCATCAAAGTTTTACAATTTTTATCATATAAAATTATATGCATATTTTGTTAAATTTCTACCTATGTACTCATCTTTTGTAGCAATTTTAAATGGCATATGTTTTAAAATTTTAGGTTCTGATTGTTTATTGCTAATGTATAGAAAATTAACAAATATTTTTGTGTGTTTGTTGACCTTGTATCTTGCAAACTTGCTAAACTCAATTGTTGGTTCTTGAAGTTTTGTTATGGATCACTTAGGATTTTTTACATAGGCAATTATCATAACTGGGAGTAAGAACCATTTAATTTCTGTCCCCTAATCTGAATGCCTTTTATTGCTTTTGTGTGTCTTATTGCATTGTCTAGGACTTCTAGTATGATGTTGAGCAGGAGTGGTGAGCATGTATACTCTTGCCGTGTTCCTGATCTTATGAGAAAGCAGTCAGTTTTTTGTTAGCTGAGGAGTTTTTTGTTGATGTTCATTATCACTTTGAGGGATTTTCATTCTATTTCTAGTTTGCTGAGAAGGGTTTTTAAATCATGAGTGGGTATTGGATTTTGTCAGATGCTTTTATTATTTTTTTTGAGATGGAGTTTCACTCTTGTGGCTGGACTGCAATGGCGTGATCTTGGCTCACTGCAACCTCTGCTTCCTGGGTTCAAGCAAATCTCCTGCCTCAGCTTCCTGAGCAGCTGGGATTACAGGCATGCATCACCATGCCTGGCTAATTTTTGTATTTTTAGTAGAGATGGGGTTTTGCCTTATTGGCCAGGCTGGTCTCGAACTCCTGACCTCAGGTGATCCACCCGCTTTGGCTTCCCAAAGTGTTGGGATTATAGACGTGAGCCACTGCACCTGACCGATGCTATTTTTTTTTTAAACAACTGATTATTAATTTATTAAAACAGTTGACTTATGCATCTGCAGCAGTGACTAACTCCTAACTCAATATTGGTGGAAGTAATCTGCTTAACAGTCTTGGAAAGGCTGTGCAAGTCAGTAAGCTGCTTATGGATTTTCATCTAGAAATGGTCTTACATCTTAGAACTGCCACCACAAGGTGTTTTTCTTGGGATTCTCAAAGTCTTGGTAGACATTTGAACTAGTTCTTTCACTGTGAGATTGTTTTCCTTTGTGGCTCTGGTCAAGTCAGCACACACAATCTCCAGGAATTTTACACTGTGGTTGGTTAGTGTAATTTGAATTTGATGAATCACCACCTTTGATTCTATGAGACTTTTTCTGGTATGTTTAAAAGCCATACTGCATCTTGGCTTCCTGACCAACCTTTCCTTGGCAAGAGGGAACAGTGGCAAGTCAGGAGCAGGATCAAGTGGACTAGCACCTGTGACCACGTCTTCCGTAAAAACCTGTCAAATGCTATTTTCTGCATCAACTGATATAATCATGTTTTGTTATTTTTCTTTAGGCTATAAATGTGGATTACATTGATTGATTTTTACATGTTAAAATAGCCTTGCATTTCTGAAATAAGTCTCTGTATAGGGAAAACAAAATGGTTTTTCTCTTTTCTATACTCTCATAATTCCTCTGGCTACCAGAATGTGTGAGAGTTTCTCCAACACCAAGCAACTCTCCAATTCTCTGTGGACACCAGCTGTGCATTCTACAATTCAGTTTAAATCTAACATTCAGTGGATACCACAGGTTAAGGTTAAGGGCTCAGTCCCACAAGACTGTTAATATGTTAATCATAAATGGTAGGTTCTCATGTTACCCACAACTTCTGTCCAACTTAGCTACAAACCAGAGGTTCTCAAGATCCCCCCTCAAATTTGATCATTCGCTCGAGTGGCTCGCAGAATTCAGGAAAACAATTTACTTACTAGTTTACTTGTTTATTATAAAGAATAAAACCCAGGGACAGCCAGATGGAAGATATGCATAGGGTATGGCATTGGAAAAGGGGCAAGAAGCTTTCTGTAGTCACACTCTACTAGGTTAACAAGCTGGAAGCTCTAACCTCATCTTTTAGGGTTTTTATGGAGGCTTCATTACACAGGCATACGCAGGTTTTATTTCACAGACCCTCTCGCCTCCTGGGAAATCGGAGAGTGAGGCTGAAAGTTTTAACTCTCTAATCACGTGATTGGTTTCCCTGGCAACCAGCCCCCATCCTGAGGCTACCCAGGCGTCCCTGGCCACCAGCCATCTTATTAGTGTACAAAAGACACATCACTTCCAGATACTACAAGCGTTTTAGTTCCTGTATATCAAGAAACAGACAGAGATCAAATATACATTCTTGTTTGGTCACAATCTACTTGGTCATGTAACACTTTATAATGTGCATTGCCACATTGAATTTGCTCATATTTTGCTGAGCCTTTTTGTGACTTGTTCAGGAGAGATATTAATCTGTACTTTTCTTTTTTGTACTTCCTTTGTCTGGTTTTGGTATCAGAGTAATAGTGACCTCATCACATAGATGGAAAGTGTTTTCAGAAGAGCTTACATAGAACTGGTGTTTTTATTTTTTTTTAAATGTTTGATGGACTTCACCAGTGAAACCATTTGGGACTGGAGACTTCTGAAGGAGTAATTCAACTTAATACCTATAGAACTGTTATGGGTTGAATGGTATCCTCCCCAAAATTCACATCCAAGTCCTAACCTCCAGTCCCTCCAAATGGAAACTTGTTAGAGGTAGGGTCACAGCAGTTACCATTCATTCAGATAAGATCAAAATACTGGTGTAGGGTTGGCCCCTAATCCAATATGACTGATGTGCTTATTAAAAGGGGAAATTTGGTCACAGATATGCAAATAGGGAGAATATCATGTGAAGATAAAGGCAGAGATTGTGGTGATTCTTCTAGAAGTGAAAGAATGCCTAAGATGGCTGACCAATCACCAGAAGCTAGGAGAGAGGTATGGAACAGATTCTCTCTTCACACTCTCAGACGGAACCAACCCTGTGACCTACAACCCCTGGACTCTTAGATGTCTCGCCTCCAGAAATGTGAGACAGCCAGTTTGTGTTGTTTAAACTACCTGGTTTATGGTACTTTGTTATAGCAATCCTAACAAACAAATACAAGAACCTTTCTGATTATATGTTTTCTCTTGTGCAAATTTTAGTAGTTTATGGGTTTTGAGAAAATATTTTATCCATTTATTATTATTTAGTTGTCCAATTTAAGTGCATAGTATTACTTGTAATATTCACTTATCCTGTTCATGTCTGTAGGGTCTATAGTAATATCCCTTCTTTTACTCCTGATGTTGGTAATTTGTGTCTTTTTTTTTTCTGTTGTCAGTCTTGCTGGAGTTTTATTAATTTTAATGATATTTTCTAGAACTAACTGTGATTTCATTAAATTTCTCTATTGCTTTTCTGTCTTCAGCTTTATTGATTTATGCTCTTTGTTATTTCCTTCCTCTGCTTGTTTAGGGTTTATTTTGCTCCATTTCTTTTTATAATAAAAATTTAAATAATTGATTTGAAATCATTGTTTTCCAATATAAAAATTTACTGCCATAAATTTCTTACTAAGCACTGCTTTAGTAGTATCCCATAAATTTTAATATGTTGCATTTTGATTTATCCAATTCAAAATATTTTCTAATTTGAGACTTCGGCATAGTTTTTTAGAAGTGTGTTTTTAAATTTCCAAGTGTTTGAAAATTTTTCTTTATGTTTTTGTTATTGATTTCTAGTTTACTTATTTATGAGGACTTTTTAAAATTGTACTTTAAGTTCTGGGGTACATGTGCAGAACATGCAGGTTTGTTACATAGGTATACACATGCCATGTTGCTACATTAGGTATTTCTTCTAATGCTATCCCTTCCCAACCCCCATCCCCTGACAGTCTCCTGTGTATGATGTCGATGTCACCCTTCCTGTGTCCAAGTGTTTTCATTGTTCATCTCCCACTTACGAGTGAGAACATGTGGTGTTTGGTTTTCTGATCTTGTGTTAGTTTGCTGAGAATGATGGCTTCCAGCTTCCTCTATGTCCCTGCAAAGGACATGAACTCATCCTTTCTATGGCTGCATAGTATTCCATGGTGTATATGTGCCACATTTTCTTTATCCCGTCTATCATTGATGGGCATTTGGATTGGTTCCAAGTCTTTGCTATTGTGAACAATACTGCAATAAACATACATGTGCATGCATCTTTATAATAGAACAATTTATAATTCTTTGTGTATATACCCAGTAATGGGATTGCTGGGTCAAATGGTATTTCTATTTCTAGATCCTTGAGGAATCGCCACACTATCTTGCCATTTTTAAAACTTTTTTTTCTTAATTGTACTTTTATAATGTTGAAGGTTTTCTTGTTGTTGTTTTTGGCTTTAATGTTTTAAGATGAGTACAAAGTTGCTTTGTTTTTATTCTTATTCTGTGGTAATCAAGATTTTCGAGGCAGTGTTTTCTTCTGAGTTGTGCTTTTGTTTCTCCTGAAAGTGTTTGTATGAGATGTTTTCCTTGCATTGCTTTCCAAATTGTTTGTAATTTTTTAAAACAATGTCTTTTTATTCCAAGACTTGTTTAGAAGTATGTTTTAAATTTTCAGGTATGGAAGATATTTTTGATCATTTTGATATTGTTTCTGATTATCTAATTCTATTTGGTGCTACTATAACAGAAAATCTAAAACTGGGCAATTTATAAAGAAGAGATACTTATTTCTTACAGTTCTGTAGGAAGGGAAGCATGAGGTCAAGGGGCTTACATCTCACAAGATGTAAGCTGTGCCATCCCATGGCTGAAGACAGAGGGCAGGAGAGAGAGAGAGTGTGTGTTCGTGTATTGCAGGGTGGAGTGGGAGTGGGTGGGGCTTGAGAGAGAGAAAGAAGTAAGATACTGAACTCATTCTTTCATCAGGAATCCACTCCTGTGAGAACTAACCCACTCCTACAATAATGGCATTAAAAGATTTGTGAGGGCAGAGCCTTCATGTCCTCGTCACCTCTTAAAAGTCCCATTTCTCAATACATTGCATTGGAGATTAAGTTTCTAATATGAACTTTGGGGAGCATATTTCAAATCATAGCACTAATTGTATTGGTGTATAATCAAAGACTATGTTCTGTGCAAATCTGACATTAAACATTTGTAAACATTTTTTCACAACAAGCACATGATTAATTTAAAAGTATCATTATGGGCCAGGTGCTATGTGACTCATCTCTGTAATCCCAACACTTTTGGGAGGCTGAGGTGGGAGGACTGCTTGAGGTCAGGAGTTTGAGAGCAGCCTGGACCAAATAAGCCCCATCTCTCTAAAAAAATTTTTAAAATTAGTCAGGAATGGTGTCACATAGTCCTAGCTATTTGGGAGACTGAGACAGCAGAATACCTTGTGCTCAGGAGTTTCAGGCTGCATTGAGTTGTGATTACACCACTGCACTCCAGCCCGGACAACAGAATGAGACCCTATCTCTTCAAAACATATATATACACACATACATATATGTGTATACATACATATATACATACATATGTGTTTATATATACATACATATTTTATGAACACATAGAAAAGATGAATATGCAGTATTTGGAGAATATGAAGTTTTTTCTATACATATGTGAAATTACATATGCATTACATATATACATACCCAATACATCCATTGTATTGATTATATTCATCAGTTAACTTTTGTCCTTCCTAATTTTTTCTAGTAGATCTGCTTCTTTCTTAAAATTCATCAACTAATGTACTTCTTTGCCATCTTTACTATAAATATATACTGTAAATATTTGTATATATACTAACTTCCAGATATTATTTCTTACCCATGATTTTTAATTTGTGTTTATTTACTGCTTAGTTAACTCTTTTACATTCAACTTTTCTTTATCCCAGTGAAGTGTGCAGTTTTTGTAAATAGCATATAGCTTTTCTAAGACCAGCTAGATGGTCTCTCTTTTACAGGAAGAATTTAGTTCATTTAGTGACTGATATACTTTTTTTTTAACTTTACCTTATGATTATTTTCTAGTTTTTCATTGCCTTTTCTTATTCTTATTTTCTTGTTGATTTGAGTATTAATATTTATTCCATTTCCCATGTAAATGTGGTAGTTCATGATACTTTTTCTATCTATTAACATTTAACTTTCTCCTTCCTGAACTATGCTACACACATATTTCTTTATATTGTGTAAAAATGATATTATTCCCACTTAGAGGTACAGTTTCCCTCACTAAGATACTTTATTTTCTACTTAATAAAATGAGATCTTTAGAACCTCTTCACTTTCCTTTCTTCCCCTCTTCAGTCCATTATTTCAGGCTTAGAATTTTCCTTCAGTATATCTCTTCTGTTTTAAGAGTTTTTAAAAAAACACTTTATTTCATATTTTCAGTGAATCTATTGATATTTAATAATGCAATGACATGCAAATTATTGCAATATAGATAATGCAAATGTATATAAAGTATATTCATATGCAAATATGTAACACATAAATTATAAGACGTATTATGTTTAGGTAGGTGTATGTTTATATATATATCCACATATATGTGTACATGCATATAAATTGTAAGGTTCAGTGCTCAACCAGACTTTATTATTTTTTAATTGTGAGACAAAGTTCAGGTGATTATTTTTATCTGAAATCAAACTTACAAGATTTAAGAAAAGAAAGTTGTTGTAAATCACCTTTTACGTATAAACTCATTTTGAGGATTAAAAAAAAATTTTTTTTTTTTGAGATGGAGTTTCGCTGTTGTTACCCAGGCTGGAGTGCAATGGCACAATCTCGGCTCACCGCAACCTCTGCCTCCTGGGTTCAAGCAATTCTCCCGCCTCAGCCTCCCAAGTAGCAAGTAGCTAGGACTACAGGCACGTGCCACCACGCCCAGCTAATTTTTATATTTTTAGTAGAGACGGGGTTTCACCTTGTTTACCAGGATGGTCTCGATGTCCTCACTAAGTTCCGCATCAATATGGTTACCTCCCGGGAGCGGGGGACCACCAGGTTGCCTAAGGAGGGGTGAACTGGCACAGGTCGGAAATTTTTTTTTTTTCTGGAAGTCCTTAAGTTCGTAATGTTTGTAAAACAAGTGTTTTTTTTTTTTGAGTAGTTAGGGTGTTAGATGTCAAGTTAGAGGAATAGGAGAATTTTAGTTAAAGGAATGCTTTATAAGACATTAATGCATTAAGTCAATAATATTTATCTTTTGATTCCTAAAAGTATCTATTTGGTTTTGCCTCCAGAATGTCTTGTATATACCTTTTGTACCTTTCTTTGGTACCATTAAGTTCTTTTAGTGATATACGTGTGATTATTAAAGACTAGAATTCTGTCCATATTGCCTTTAGTGTAATTAAACATAGAAATGAATATATTAAAAAGTCAGAGTAATTGATATGAAGCATGGTATATGTGAAATGTAATCTCCAAATTCTAAACACAGTATCAACATGTTCTAAAGTGAAATTGAGTTTATATGAAGCTTAAAAAACAGCTACGTAATACTAAAATAATAAGAAAAATTTCTGTGAATTAGGAAAGCTAGTGGCTTCTCTACAAAGATAAATAATAAAACAATGAACAGATTCTCATTCTAGTAAAAGCAAATAATGTATGGATTTGTGTGTGTAAGTAGAAGTGTGTAAGTAATAGTGATTCAAAGGCTACACACATCAGAATTTCCTTCTCCCTTAGAAAGGAATCAGCCTTGTCTTGTATAGAATGAATCTGAGGCTTTTTATTTTTTTGTGACCTTTTAATGACCTTTGTATGCCAACTACAAATAAAGAATATTCTGAAGGTTAAAGAGAGAAATTCCTTGGGGGGATTTTTCAGGCATGTTTTTGTTAAGTGCTGAACATCACTAAATTTTCAGGTCTTCACAATTTCATGACACAGGCCACATACTGTAAATGTAGGTGTATTCCTTTAACTACAAGTATTTATTTAACCAATTTCCTCTCAAGTCTTCTGGTGTCAGACACAGCATGACAGTAGTTAAAGATCTGTCAGTGTTACCATTAAAAACCTTATTGTTTAGGCTTTGCTTCCTTGACTATTTCAAATTACATCTAGCTGAAACTTGCCAAAGAAGTTGTCAGCTTAGATATGACTTTGATTTTGAAAAACTGTTCAAAATAGGAAAACCATTTATAGTGACAGAAAAAAGAAAATTTGGCTGGCATCAAATGTCTTTTCTTGCTGAAAGATACTTGTTCATGAAGTTTTCCAAACAATTGCAGTATGGATTAGTACATTTTGACACTTCAAAAATAAGCATGCTTTAAAACAGGATAGATAATTAACTGGAAAAATAAATGTCTGCATGTATATTAGAAATGTTTCCTGGCTTCATTTTACTAAGGGTGTCCAATATGTCACTATGATAGTACTGAAATGGCAAGATTCTATTTATGCAGAATATGAATCAGGAACATCTCCAAAAACATTTACCACAAAAAGAATATTTGCATAAGAATATGCATTTTCATTTCTTTGATGTTTTCCAAGAATTAGGTTAAAAATATAGTTTTTTTTTTCTATAATGCTTAGGTTAAGAACAAGGCAAAACTGAATACATAGGTTAATCAGTAAGTAGACCGCCCAAACTAATAGTTTTCTGAATTGTAAAATCTAGCAGAATCACCCAGAGTGCAGTTCAGAGAGTTTATTAGTCTGTTCTCTCATTGTTATAAAGAACTATCTGAGACTGGGTAATTTTTTTTTTAATTTTTATTTTTAGAAAATTTATTTATTATACTTTAAGTTCTGGGGTACATGTGCAGATTGTGCAGGTTTGTTACATAGGTATACACGTACCATGGTGGTGGTTTGCTGCATCCATCACCCTGTCATCTACATTAGATATTTCTCCTAATGCTATCCTTCCCCAATCTCCTGTCCCACTGCTACTTCTCCCTTAGCCCTCAACCCCCCAGGCCCTGGTATGTGATGTTCCCCTCCCTGTGTCTGTATGTTCTCATTGTTCAGGACCCACCTATGAGTAAGAACATGAGGTATTTGGTTTTCTGTTCTTGTGTCAGTTTGCTGAGAATGACGGTTTCCAGTTTCATCTATGTCCTTGCAAAGGACGTGAACTCATCCTTTTTTATGGCTGCGCAGTATTCCACGGTGTATTTGTGCCACATTTTTTTTATCCAGTTGATCATTGATAGGCATTTGGGTTGGTTCCAAGAGACTGGGTAATTTGTAAAGAAAATCATTTTAATTGACTCAACAGTTTCACAGGCTTAACAGGAAGCATGACTGGGAAGCCTCAGGAAACTTATAATCATGGCAGAAGGTAAAGGAGAAACAAGCATATCTTCACCATGGTGGAGCACGAGAGAGAGAGAGAGAGAGAGAGAGGGAGAGGGAGAGGGAGAGGAGGTGGGGGTGTGGGGAAGTGCCACACACCTTTAAACCATCAGATCTAGTGAGAACTCACTATCATGAGAACAGCAAGGGGGAAATACGCCCCATGATTCAATCACCTCCCACCAGGCCCCTCCTCTAATTCGACATGAGATGTGGGCCGGATGGGAAAAATGAAAGAGAAATTAAGAAGCACAGAAGAAAGAATTAAACGCTCCAACAGGTATCTAATGAGAGTTCTAAAAGAAAATAGAAAGAATGGGGAAACAATGTTTGAAGAGATTATGGCTGAGGATTTTTTCAGAGTTGAAGAAAAACCTGGGTCCTTAAATAAGCAGCACTGAGTTACAATCAGGACTTGATAAGCAAATTCTTACCTAGAAAGTCTAAAAACTACCAAAAATTCAGATCGTTATTCTTTTGTAGGTAATTTTACTCCTGACAGATTTCTCACAAGTAAAAAGTACATGCCACATATCAATTAAATAATTTTTTTCAGAGCCCTATGGGAAAACAATCTGGTATTCAATTCCCAGATAAATTGCTTGTCAAGAAAGAGTGCAAAATATATAGACAAATTTATACAAAGACAGAAACTTTATTGTTCAGTTTATTATTTTTAGGTTTTATCATTCATTTATTCTTTCTGCTAAAAGACATACTGGTGTTTTTAATTCACTAAGAAGCAAATTGAATTGAAAAGAATAAAATGGGAGGCAAATAAAAGAGGAAAGCATGTTGGTAAATGCAAGTAGTATTGACTGTGTGCCTGCAAAGTCCTTCAGTGACATGATAAGGGGAGGTGGCTGGTCAGAGTTAAAGCCATGCTAAAATTCTCTTCTGTTTAAGGTAATAAAGATTTTGATTAAAAAATAGAGTTTGCGGCCGGGCGTGGTGGCTCAAGCCTGTAATCCCAGCACTTTGGGAGGCCGAGGCGGGTGGATCACGAGGTCAAGAGATCGAGACCATCCTGGTCAACATGGTGAAACCCCGTCTCTACTAAAAAAAAAAATACAAAAAATTAGCTGGGCATAGTGGCGCGTGCCTGTAATCCCAGCTACTCAGGAGGCTGAGGCAGGAGAATTGCCTGAACCCAGGAGGCGGAGGTTGCGGTGAGCCGAGATCGCGCCATTGCACTCCAGCCTGAGTAACAAGAGCGACACTCCGTCTCAAAAAAAAAAAAAAAAAAAAAAATAGAGTTTGCTAAAAACATATGTCAAAAAGTAAAGGCAACCACAGACATAATAGAAGCAGGATTAGGACATGAAGCCAACCCAACCTCTACTTTATGCGATCATTTTCAGTTTTAGGATCGGCTTTTTCATCTTGACTTTTCACATCCACGTGAATATGAAGACTGATTTGACTCTGGTTCCCTCATCAAGACAGAAACTCATCTGATTCATTTTTTTTTTTTTTTTAGCTTACCTTGTTTCCAGGCAAAAGAAACTAGGGTCCTTTGGAAAAAGTTAAGAAGATATATTCCTGTCAGTTATTTATAGACACATGATGAGGGTCAGCAATATATTTTGCCAAGCTCCATTTGACTGAAGAGATGTGCAGCTTTGGAGAAGAAAAAGAAAATGCTCAGAAAATGAAATGTTTCCAAAATGACAGCAATGATAACTACTCCTTATTAGGTATCTACACAGGCCAAGTACATTATACTAACTCATCTCATTTAATTGTAAAAACCACCTTACACTTTAGATGCCATCAACCCCATTTTAAAGATGTGACTATGTAATGGTTTATAAAAGTGGGGACCCTGAATTTGAGCCCGTCTTTGATTAATTCTATCTCCTTCATTCTCTGTGCTTCATTATCCTACATTTTATATAACTGCTCTGAAATATAGCTTGTTCTAATGCTTGACGTAACTTGATCTTTTGAAATGGAGGAATCAATGCACAAAGTAGGTTAATAACTTGTGTTTTGCCTTCTTCCATTGAATTTTCCACTTTTGGTCTTTGATACACCTACTGTGTGTCATGTTAAATGAAAAGAGTGTAAGGTAAGGTTTGTCTACCTCAATGGGCTAAATTTTTAGTTCTTTAAGTAATATTGGTGACTTTTAAAGTATCCTATATTGCTGTTTAATGTGTGCATTTTATTTTTCTTGGGGGGAGTGGTTGGTGACTGACAAGTTCTTTAGGTAGGAAAGACAGAAATAAGGTGATTTTTAAAATAAAATCTTTTTATGTTAAACTAAATTGTAAATAGGCAATAATTCATTTGAGTCTAGAGGAAAAGTTTCCTCTATTCAAGATGGTAGGATGTGGTATATGGCATCTGGATCTATGAATGCTACTGGTTAAGGGATACTGTTTGCCAGTCTGTTCTTACTCCTGAGTTCTAATAACATAGAAATAGGTGAAATAGTCTGGCTACATTAATATTCCTCTGGCTGCTGTTGAGAAAACTTACAAATTGGAAGAAAACTTTGTCTATGTGAATCCCATGCTACCTAGGAGAGGAGCTCCAGGATCTCTGAGATGTTATCAGCTATCTTTTGATGCCAGAACACATGTGAACTGTCTAAATTTATCCCCGAGCAAATTTAGTCCCTCCGAGCAAGCTCCTAATCAGAATTTAAATCCCCATGTCAACTTCAGGCCTTACAAGCAAGCTCCTGATCAGGACTTGGATTCCCATGTCAACTTCAGGCCCTCCAAGCAAGCTCCTGATCAGAATTTGGCTTCTCATGTCAGTTTCACCACAGGGAAGAAGATACTGAGCAGCATTTTGGCTGTTACGTTAGTCTCTTATGAATTGGAATCGTGTGCTTTTGTTCTTGAGAAACTAATCTCTGCTTAGGATATTAGCAGAATCCAATTTCTGAGCCTTGAACACTGAAGAGCCACTTCTGGGCTGTGATGCCTTCTTCCTTGGCCTGGTGGTAGCCAGCTGTTTCAGCTTCCCTGCATCATGCCCATTCTCTACACACACTCCTCCAATCTGCACAATTCCTGTGCTCATCTCTGTTTTAGTGTTGCTAGTTTGCTTGTTCTGTCTGTGTGTTCCCATTTCTCCAGTATCAAGATTATTATTTTAGACCACATTTTCTCTAATTTTCTTGGCATTTCTTGAAGCAAGCTGTATGAGTACATTAAAAACAACATGATTTACATTGAGAATGAAAGGAAGCTTACCTAGGAAATCTAAACAACAACAAAAAACCAAATTCACTTAACCTACATAACATGGACCTAAACTCCATGGTTCAAGTGTATGTCACAGTACAAATCTCTAATCCTTGTGTGGCATATGTGTGTTGGTTTTGCTTTCAGAGTGCTACATGTTGTGTATTTACTTTCAAGTTTGTTCTGCATCGACTATATGTTTGTGTCTCTCCCAAATTCACATGTTGAAATCCTAACCCCCAAAGTGATGGTGTTAGGACTTAGGGCTTTAGGAGAGAGTCCTCTCTTTGCCATGTGAGAATACAATAAGAAGGTGGCCATCTGCAAACTAGGGAGAGGACCCCCACCAGACACTGGATCTGCAGCTTGGACTTCCCAGTCTCCAGGACTATCAGAAATAAATGTGTGTTGTTTAAGATATGTAGTTTATGGTATTCTGTTATAGCAGCCTGAATTAAGATAGTATGTTTCAGAATCCTCAGCTATGAAAATTCAGTATCTAACCTTTGGATTTATGTGTGAGAAAAGGATAAACTTTCTGTTGCTCCAACATCAGTTAATTGAAACTGACTGATAATGAATTAGTAAAATGAAGTAGCAGAGTCACATGGCATTTATTTTGAAAATAGCATGATGTTAAAAACAACTGAGAAGCACATAACATGACAACTGAAATGTTCACTTAAGACTTTTTCAGATTCTTTGGGGTGATTACCACCAAAATCATTCACCTTCAGATCTAAAACACACAAAACACAAACAAGATCTAGAGATCAGAGGACATTGACATTTGAACAAAATGGTGTAACTTGAGGTCCTAAAGGTGACACACTGGGTTTGCCAGAAAAATCTTTTTCTTTTTTTCTGGAGTGGGTTACTTTCCAGAGAGCAAGTTTTTACCCCCACTGCATTGGGGATATAATGAAGTGATACAAATAATGAAAAATGGTTTATAGCCACTATAGGGACAGAGCTCCAAGAAGCAGCAAGGCCACAGTAATGAAATTCACTTCTCTCTTTGGCTTTCCATGTTGTACTTCCTGCCTAGATCTCATGGATCAGTGTTTTCATATTCCTGCACCTCACATTGGTTGTCTGAGCATCTCTCTCCTCATCTACAATGTGAGGATACATTTCTCCACCACCTACGCATTAAACTGTAATTCCTTTGGTGAAGAAAGAAACTGAGTTTATTTTCTCAGTCTGGAAAATGGGCTGAGTTACCTTCAGTTATATTTCTTCTGTTCATATATCTTATGTATTAGTTTGCTAGGACTACCCTAATAAAATACCATGGATTAGCTGGCTTAAACACTACAGATTAATTTCCTCACAGTTCTGGAGGCTGGAGGTTCAAGATCAAGGCTGGTGTCAGCAGTGTTGGCTTCTCTTGAGGTCTCTCTCATTGGCTTGTAGATGGCCACCTTCCTGTTGCATCCTCACATGGCCTTTTATATGAGACACCAAGGATGTTCTGTGCCTGAACATCCTTGGTGTCTCATATTGGATAGGGCCCCACCCTCATGTCCTCATTTAACCTTAATTACCTCTTTAAAGGTTCCATTTCTTAATATAATCCCATTGGGGGTTAGAGCTTCAACATATGGATTTTGGGGGATACAGTTCAGTCCATGACACCTGATAAGATGTTTTAATGCTTGCAATTAGGTGAACACAGGTCACAGTTGCCAAGTATAGATCTTACCCTTTTTGAAGAGTCTTAAAAGCAAGAAGTATGTTCCTTTTTCAGTTGTTTCTGTCAAGCACAAAGCATGCAGGTTGGAAACCCTCAGTAATGATTTGCAGACTAAATGAACATTGTACTAGAAGTAGGGAGCATGATATGAACGTGTTAGACATTTAGAGCAGTGTTGTCCAATAGAAACATAACGGGAGCCACAAAGTTGCTTTGCGCTTACACTTACGGCACAGCACAGTATGGACTACATTTTAAGTGTTCACTCATCACACTTGGAAACTGACCACCATATTGGATAGTGCAGATATCCAAAGCATGCTTTTAAAACACAGTGACGGAAGAGAATGCTTTTGGTCCAGCAGTTTAACAATGTTGATTTCTAAGTTCTAATCCTATTTTTGCCAAATAAAATGCCCTTGTTGCCTAAACCATATAGTAGACAGTGAAGAATGCACAAGTATTGGTATTTAAATGTATATATGGAGGCCACGGTATTTTAAAAGCTGCAGTAGAAATAAATGCAGCCTCCCAGGGTCAGTGTTTTTAACATACAGATATCATTGTGAAGTCCTGAAAGAGATAGCGTTTCATTTATGAGGCATTATAATAACTGCAAGACCCTTCATTTCACAGTAGAGTTTCCTGAGCTCATTATGTAAAAAGGAGTTTATTATCTAGTACATTCTGCTCCTGGAAGCTCATCTGCTCCAAGTCCGGTGGACGTGAAAGCTGTATGTTTACATGAAAAAAAAAAGGTCATTAGACAGCCCTGATGGTAAATCTCCTAGGCAGGGAGCCTCACATAAATCACTGGTGTGGCTTTGCTGATTTCCTCCTAGTCAAACTCAGGCAGTGTCATTGCACTCCGCAAATTAAATTTCAATGAGCTTGGGAAAGCAATTGGGCCGTGAATGTTACCCGTTACTTGGAGAATTGTAAGTGTCCGGAAATGAAAATCAAATGATGTAACATCCAATTAATGTTTTGGGAGCAGCTAACACTATAGAGATTCATAGCAGGAGGGACCTAAGTCTAACCTCTAATTTTTCAAAAAATGAAAAAAAAAAAAAAAAAAAATAAGAAACCCCAAGGCCCTGAGGGGTTTGAGTGAGGCAACCAAGATCAGACAAATCATCTTGGCTACAACGGGACTAGGTCCCAGTTCTACCAGCTCCTTAGCTCCTCATTCATTTTTCTTTGACACGCCAACACCTATGTTTTCCCCCATCTCTTGCTTTCTGCAGTTTTGGCCATTTCTCTGAACTTTGTTATCTTCGGGGAGAAGCGGGAGAGAAAGGAAAGCCAAAAGCTGTCAGCACTAGTTCCTTCCATTATTATGTAAGGTATGATAATTGCTCCAATTTCCTGCCGTAGCAGAAGAGAAACATATGATATTATATACACATATTGGTTGGGGAAAAATACTTATTTTCTGAGCCAGAAGTTGATGGAGGTAAAATGAAAGAAAAAAATGAAAGTGGGTCAGACAACTAAAGGGATCTGGGATGGGAAGGATAATTTTGGTTGGGACTCAGCTGTTGAGAGAGGGAAAACAGGTACTTGATGAATACTTATCTCACTGATTAATTGAAAGACGTGGCAGATGAAGGAGAGGGATTCCTGGTGCTTCTTTACCAAGACTTGGGGCCGTTTGAATGTGGAGGAGTTTGGGGTTATTGGAACAGAATCCAGGGGCGCCTTATACAAGGTGACGTTATAGTAGGCAGGTCATCCCATGTAGGTAGACAAGGTGCTGGCATCATTGAGTCACAGCTCCAGATGGGTTGTTTCCCAGCTGTGTTTCCTTGCAATAGCTTGTCTTCTTTGAAACAAGAGGTCTGCCTAAAGTGACTGCTTCTGGAGTTCCTACATCAGCCGTCTTGCTCAAGGTAGCTGTGGAGATGGCGGGTAGCTGGTGTTACCATTCATGGAAAATCCCAGTATTCAAGAATGAAACATGTCTGCAGAAAAGAGGCCCATCACACCACCTCTTCCTTTGATATGAAGAAATTAGACCTTTTCAACCTTTCTTGCTGGCTTAGAATAATGGGCTGAGGGGGACAAAGAAGCCCTGGGTGAAGCCAACAGAAGGAGGATTTTAATTCCTATCCTCCAGGGAGCTCTGACACAGCCTCTCCTCGCCGCTCCTCTCCCATTATGTTCTGCTTTAGAAACAAAATCATCTCTGTACCTCTGTACATGGTTCTGCAGCATTCATTGAAAAGCATGTTTATTTTAAGTCTCTGACTTGGCACTGAGGACAGATTGGAAAGCGCCAGCCTCAGGCACTCTTGATCTCCTGCTCCTCCTGAATGCGGTGTTCATCACTTAAACGTAATATATTTATAATCAGGGCCAAGGCAGCATGACCTTGTTTCATTCTAAATAGATCACAGGCACCTAGACGTGGGAGCTTCCGGCTTTAAATCAGATGCAAGATGTGTTAGCCGTCAAGGACTTCGTTTATAATTCAGTTCATCTCTTTAGGTTTGATCTGTTTCTTTATCTGCTATTTATATAAAAAGAAAACAAAAGAGGTGATGGGTAGAGGGGATGGGGTAGGGGCTCCCCATGAAACCAAGCTTCAGAGGAGTCCAAGTTTGCTCAGCTGGACCTTTCTATCAGAAGGGCTGGGGGCCGGGGGGTGTAGGGGAGGAACACATGTCTGAGGCTTAGAGCTTCCAAACCAAGGTAATTAATTTCTAAGCCACATTTTTTCCATTTTCTGGAAACATGAAAATCAACAATAACAACACGAAAACCTTTAAAAAAAACAATGGAGTCAATTGTTATTTATTGCTTCGCTGCACAGTGGTGCTTAAAGATCACTCACCAGGAATGTGTAAAGACATTTTTTTTCCATCCCAGGGCTTAGTCTGGGGCTAGCCCTGTATGTAAATATCCT
The DNA here is from genome assembly GCF_030222135.1 of Aotus nancymaae. Classification (NCBI taxonomy): domain Eukaryota; kingdom Metazoa; phylum Chordata; class Mammalia; order Primates; family Aotidae; genus Aotus; species Aotus nancymaae. Next base: position 32,041,306 of record NW_026988455.1, read on the forward strand.
TTTAGGGCAACAACTCCAAACTCATTCAGTCTCATCTTTTACACTCTTCTGCCTTACTCTTCCTTAACCATTTCTACAAGGTACAGTAACTTAAATTGTTCTCAAAAGTCAGAATGGTTGGAGTAAAGCAAATACTGCATACTTTACTGATTGTAGCCAGTGGGAATCTGTGGGGGCATGGTTGCTTTAAGGTGTCTGATTAGTTACCGCCTACAATGGATTCCTACACTTTCCCACTCCTCCCACCTTCCCACCCACCCACCTACCCACGGCGCCCCTTGTTACAAGGTATTCTGTCTTGGAGATGAAACAAGTGAGGGCTAAACTAATTAACTAACCAGCAGTGATCTACAGCTTCAGCACCTTGCATTCCTGAAGATTTATCCCATTTCGAATTCATTGCCATTTCCCTCCAGGGAAATAAAGATTGCTGCCTATTAAAGATGGGGACAGAAAAAGGCACCTTCACTGGAGACAGCCTGTACAAGAAAATAATACTGTAATCATTCCCTCCAATCAGCTGAAAAGGATTAAATCTTCTGCTTCTAAAGTAATGTTCCAATTGAGCCTTGGGGAAGAATAATTCATGATTAGGGAGAAGGCTGGTCTAGCAAATGTGAACATTATGTCCATTACTTAAACACACTTCCTGGGCTGACTGCTAATGTACCCAAGGGACTCACAGCCCCAGCAACTGATAGGCACAATGAAACAGGCAGACAAGGACAAGAAGTAGTATCATCTGCATTCAACAGCACTACATAGACTTTACCACTGCTAAATCACTGCCTTTGGTAAATAGCCCAGATAACTCATTTTAATAGAAGAATTCTTCTCTTCTTTATGTGTATTAAACAACAGACTCTTATGAGCGGTGGCAGTGTATTGATTCCTGGGAAAGGCCGTGTGAATACCAATTCTGTAATTTATGCTGTTTTGTGGCTCTGGCTGTATTTGTTATGCATAGTGTATTAAACATTCAATAGCTCAATTTAATCTTTGCAGCCAAATTGCACAGCACATCATGCCAGATAGTGGTTGTTTCATATACACAGCCCATCTGCTTCCTGTTCTATAATTCATTCAGCAGGCAAAGTTTCTGGCAGCCTCAGGCTACCAAAATATATATATATATATATATATATCCTTAGGGTACAAGAGTGCTTGGCACTCAATTAGTTTTCCGGGTTTCTAGTGCTATGTGTGCGTGAGCAGGGGTATGTGTTTGCACTTTTATGTGAGTTAAAGATGGGAGTAGTTTGCTAATTTCTGTGTCCTCATCTGGACAACTTTTCATAAACTTCTGGGGTTTCAGAAAACCGAAAGATAAAAAAACTTAGGAGTGAAACAAAAGTGATCCTCTCTCTGGGGAAATTATCCACAGCAATAAAATGTGTTCTCTTGACCATCCCTATCTAAATACATTGATTTATATCTTGGGGGGCGGGAATAAATAAAACAACCCAAAAAGTACTATAAACTCTTGGCTCCTTTCTCTGGACAAGCCACTTGGGATTCGTGCTCTTACAGCGAATGTTTATTTTCCCTCCAATCCCCTCCTTCCTTGGAGCCCTGCCTCTGTCTCTTAATGTCGGTGGTAACTTTGTTCTTTCCTCATCTCCACTTTCTATTTGCTTTTAAAGAAGTCAGCGTCTAAATGTTGCCCAGTGGAAAACTGCATTTGTAGTTTATTGAAGTCTTTCTGCAACTCACAGTACAAATGCCTGATTTTCAGAGCATTTTATGGCCTTTATACCACACTCAGGGGACGTGGACCACCCTGGGTTTTAGGTGATCATTTTATACCTTTTTTGGGAAAAGTGACCAAAGGACCCATCTTATGGACTGGAATTATAGCCTCTCAGAGCGGAAGTAAATCATCCATTCCAGTGACCTCATTTTACAGGTAGTAACAGCCAACGATTGTGTAATGCTTAGAGCAAGGTCAAACAGGCGGGTGCCAACAGGACTCAGTGAGGCTTCCCAAATGAATGCAGCCCGCCTGGTGGGGATGGTGGGGAACCGGAGCACCCAAACCCATGTTGGAGGAGGCCAGCCCATGCCAAGCTACAGGATGTTGTCGTGCAGAGTGAGGGCCCGGTGTTTCCAAATGTTTGGTTTTTCAAAAAAAAGCTGGGAATCTGGATTTTTCTTTTTAAATGAGAAATCTGCTTCTTTTTTCAGTGCTGGTGTTAAGTGATATTATATAGTTTAAAGCACTGCATGGGCCAAACACAACATATCTGTGGGTCGGATAGAGCATTTGGGCCTCCAGTTTGCAAACTCTGCTTTGGAGGGTATGTCCCCCTATCCCATGCATTCTTGTTATATTTTCCCGATAGGACACTGACCTTTAGGGAGGCTAGGGTCTTTCTCAAGTTTGTACTACACATTAGGGGCAGAGCTGGGACCCGGATTTAATCTCCTGGTATAGATTTCTGGGCTCCCTTCTCATGTTTTCCATATGTAACCATGGGATTCCCTGTGATGCAGGAAGATTCACGGACCTTCTTTTCCTGGTCATTGGGATCTTGTCTTTTTAGCATTTTATTTCTGTTTCTAATAGCCCACTCTGCTATTACCATTATTAGCATACATTATTTTGGTTTGATTCATGCCTTTCTCTAGGATTATGCTCCTTGGGTAAACTGTATGTTTTAGAAGCACAGCTCATGATACAAACAAAACATCAGCTTTATTTCGGCCTTCCACATCCTTTCTTTTCTTTCTTTCTTTTTTTAAATTTCAACCTTTCTTTTAGATTCAGGGGGTACATGTGCAGGTTTGTTACACGAGTATATTGAGTCATGCTGAGATTCAGGATATTGTCGATTCTGTCACCCAGGGACTGAGCATAGTCCTCAATAGGTAGTTTTTCTGCTGTTGTCCCCCTCCTTGTCCTTTTTTGTGGCTGTGTAGTATTCCATGGTGTTGATCTTTGCTATTATGAATGGTGCTTTAATGAATATACAAATGCATATGTCTTTTTGTGTATATATATATATATATATATATATATATATACATGAAATAAATTCACAATTTATTTTCCTTTGGGTATATACCCAGTAATGGGATTGCTGAGTCAAATGATAGTTCTGTTTTAGGTTCTTTGTGTCTCCCACTGTCCTTAAAGTTTATTCATTGATGGTCATCTCCCTATTGTATCTCTCCTCTTCACCCGATGAAAACTACAGAAATCACCGGCTTCTGTTCATTCTCCATTAACAGACAGTTCCACAATTCCTTTGTGTTGCAAAAAGACACTGGATTTAGAAATTTGATTGTTCAAACCTAAGGAGTAATCAAAACTTCCAACCTGATTCAGTGTTTGTGGAATGATAGAATTCTAAGAATGACCACCAGTGAACATCAGTTTCGTATAATTGCCTTCCCTTTGACTGAGGGTGAAATCTGTGAATATGATAAACTATCCATCTTGTGATTAGGTTACTTTATATGGCAAAAGGGAGATTATTCAGATGGGCCAATCTAATCACATGAAGCCCTGTAAAAGCAGAGTTTTTTTCTGGTTGGTAGCAGAAGAAGTCAAAGAGATTCTAAGCCTGAGAAGGATTTGATGTGCTATTGTTGGCTTTGAAGATAGATGGGGCCATGTGCAAGGACCCGAGAGCCATTAAGAGCTGAAAGTAGCTACTGGCCAACAGCCAGCAAATGGAGAGCGCAGACCTACAGCCACAGCGAACTGAATTCTGCTGACAACCGAATGAGCTTGGATGTGAATTCCTTTCCAGATCTTCAAGATAAAAGACTTGCTGGCCAACACCTTGATTTTAACCTTTTGAGACTCTTAGCAGAGAACCCAGTTGAGCCATGCAGGACTTCTGACCTGCAGAACTGTGAGATAATAAGTGGATGTTGCCTGAAGCTGCTAAGATTGTGATAATTTGTTATGCAGCAGTAGCAAACCTATACAGGCTTACATCTCCCCTTTTCCATCCAGGCCTTCAGTGGTGCAAGGGAGCCTCCTGGCTTTTGTGCTGTTTTCTCCACTTTTACCTTCTCTTCTGCTAGCTAGCTACTGTCTCACTAAGGAAGGGGGAAGATTATAGTAGGGGGAAGAAGATGTAAGGGACAAGCAGTTCTTACTTCGCTGGTATCTTCTTCTCTCTTGGGTTGCAGAGGGTTCGAGCTGGCTCTTTTGTGGGCAGTGTAGGAATTTTGGAGGTTCCTTGCTGTCCTTTTCTTCTGCGGCTCCCTTGGCCTGGGCTGATGCTACTTTATTGAGAGACCACTGAACAACCTGAAGAAGGCCTTGTGTGGGGTTGCACACCCGCATAATCTACTTTTGGCCCACAAGATGCACCACCTCCCTGCTCTCCTTCCTTGCTGCAGTTGGTGCTGGGGCTGCAGGTGGAGTCCATGTTGCAGTGCACTTCTGGCTTTGCCACCCAAACAGTCGGGTTGTCCCTCGCCTTTTAATTTTGTGGGCTGGAGTCAGACACCTGCCCATATTCTGCTTAGACTTTCTCACATATGAGTTAGAAAGCAGGTCTTTTCATCTCCCGGTGGCAAATCATTTTAAAGCTCTCTGAGTGAACATGTGCAGATTCTGTCACGGGACATATGGAGGGAAGGCAGCATTCCCTGCCCCTTTCCCTAAAGGACAGTGGTGTGGTGGGATCAGGCTGTGGTTTTGCATGTTTCTACAGGCAGCATTCATGTTTCATTCTATGTATCTGACAGCCTTTGGAGCTCCAGAACACACAGAACTCATAGAATACAACTGGAAAGGTGCCTCTGAGTTGTGTTATGGGATTCCCCTCATGATGAGGATTCACTGTAGGGTGTAGCTTTCTTCCAAAAATATCCTCCATGGATCCTCTCTGCCTACTGTCTCTTCCTCTTCCTCTTTATCTTTTCAAAGAGAATCTATTCCACTCAAGACTGGTGGAACAGGTTCTCCTATATTGCCATTGTAAGTTCCATTTATGAGAGGTTGTGTCTCATACTAGCTTTGGTATCTTATCATATGAACCCCTCATTAACAGGTACAATATGAAGGGCTCTGTTTTAAAATTCTGCTCCACTTGTCTGTGCATCTAGCTCAGGGGCCAGCTCCCTGCAGCACTGTGCCAAAGGCGGCATTGAGGGAGTGGATTTTTCTGAAAAAGCACCTGGGCTGGATGGCCCAGCCGGGCTGGCCTCTCCCTCCAATTGCTGGTCAATAGACTCTTCCACAAACTACGAGTGGTTAGAATCTTGTCACTTGTGGCATATCTCCAGAAGCCTTCAGGTTCCTGTCTCAGGCTGCAGGGGATTTTTCTACTGGCTACCTGTCCTCACTTTTGATTTCTGAGGTTCCTATTCTCGGTTTGTGCTGCTGTGTGTGTGTGTGTGCGCGCGTGCACGCGTGTGTGTGTGGCTGTTTTTCCGTCTGTGTTTTCCCTATGTTGAATGCTTGGATCTCAGTGATATATCGTTCAGGAAAATCAATCTGGCTGACAAGCACAATCACCGTCTCCCACTTATGCTCACTTTCTGCCTTCACTTCCTTCCACTCAGGGTCCGCTTAAACTGTGCCAGGCCTAGGCTTCAGGACAGGAGCTTTGGCAAAATCTGCTGATAGAGAACATGGGTTCAGATGGTGAGGCGGTTCTTTGACACAGCTGCCCTCTTATACAGGTCACCTATATTACCAGAAACACAGTGGCATCTTGTTCATGAGGTTGAAGACAGCCATTCTAAGTGATTGAGTGAGTGTCAGCCTCACAGATTTGGGGTGTCTGTTTTAACGAGCCAAAAGTTTCTGTCTAGACGAACATACCTGATCCACTTGCTGAAGGGCATCTGAGCACTTTTCTTTTCCTATCTGAGTCCTAAACTCTTAATCTAGGTCTCCCAATTAGATGGATAGTACTGGCCATTATCTCTAGTTTTTATCAGAACAGGTCCAGAACCATACATTCACACTATGGTATAAATGATTGAGAGCTTAAGGTGACAGCCACCCCAGGGTATTCAAAATCTTCGGTAATATGGCTTCACAATTTCTGACATCAATTGGATGGAGTATTTGTCTATAAATGTGTGTGCATGTGTGTGCATGTGTGTCTGTGAACCCTAGCCCAGAATTAACCACCCATTATCACACAAGTCAAGCTTTTGTTGCCTTCTTTTCTTCCCTCTAGGGCTGGTGAGTAGGTCACTGCCTTGGTGTAAAGTGAAGATCCTCCCAAAGCCTGAGAAACTATGATGTCTACTCAGGGGCCTGCCAAATGCCTGTGATTTCTTCCAGGAAAATCAGTCATTTGGGTAATGAAGGCATAGAAATCCTCAAATTCCAAAGTTACATAGTCATCCACCAGTCCTCATTGTCTAGTTATGTTTTCATTCAGTAACTATCTATTGAGTACATGCTGGGTCCTTGCCATGCTGGAGGCTATGGGACACAGAGGGGCCAGACGGAGTGTAAAAATCCAGTCTAGTGAGTGGATGAGGAAGTGCATAATGTTCTGATGTGGACGGGATCATTGAGAGCAAAGGGCGTTGTTCCAGACAGTGGGGATGGGTGGGTAAGAGGAGACTGCTGGGCTCTGAGCCTTGCTAAGAGTGACAGGAGGAATGTAAAGAATAATGGAGAAACCACAGACCATCTTGGCTTTCTTTACAGCTCTGTCCAGGACTTCCCTGTGTGTCTGCCCTCTAGCCTCCCCTACGCCTTCCATCTCTTCTTGGCACGGCCACTTCTCTTCCTCTATCTCAGCCTGTTCCTTTAAACCCTCTTCCCCATTGTGCTTCTGGTCTCCAAACTGGCTGTTTCTAGGAGGATAAAGGGGAATGGAGCTGTAAAGGGACATGTCTTTCATTTTCTCCAGATGTCCTGACTTTGAGAGAAGAGAAGGAAATTTGACCTTAGATGGTAGAGTATTCTTTTTTTCTTTCAAGTGGTTCCAAAATTTATTGAGGAGAGTGATCATGCACTGTGGTTGAAAAAAAAGTAGGTGCAGAAGGTTGGTGATGGGGGTGGAGTTTATTGTCTACCTTCTCCCAGGCTGGTTCTCCAGCGAAGAATTTTTAAAGAACATCCCAAGGCCAAAGACAGGCAATTCACCTGGTGAGGTTACAGTGGATATAATGTTTAAGTTGAAGTTTCAGGAGGGAAAAGTGAAAATTGCTTCTTTTCCTGTTACTGTATCTCTTGCATTTCAAACTGGTCTGCAAATGAATTCCCTACACTGTCACTTGTCTTCACCTGGAGTGCGAGAGAGGCAATGTGTAGCTTGTGGTTGCCTAAATTAATCCCTGTACTCATTTTGCAGGAGAAAGAACACTAGGGAGCTTCACTTTTGGGAAACAGGCATACCTTGGCTTGCATTCTTTAGCATAGAATACAGGAAAAACAGCTTCTAAACTAATGTCCACTGATGAAATGAGAGACTGTGCCACTTTGTTCGAGAAGCCATTGTTATTGTGAGCACAATAAAATATTTCCTAGCAAAGGAAACTTAAAAATGGGGAAAACAAACATAAGATGAAACAACGTGATACAAAGCAATAATAATGTCCATGTTAATTGTCCTTTACCTGGAGATCTCAAACCTTTGTACCATTTTCTTAAAAAGGGGAGGAGGTTTTGATAAACGAAATTGGCGTATGCAAGTGCTTCGGTAAAGACTATGCTCAGAAAAGGCACAAACTCTCAATGCATCATAAGGCTCTAGGGAATAGTCCAATAAAAGGAAAAAAAATATGCTCAGTGAAAATACAAGTGAATATATATTCACTCTAAAAGAGAGATTTTAAACAAACTTCAACAGAGACACCATTCAGGTAATAACAGGTGGTAGCAATGGGTATATGCATCTCCTCTTGCTCCCCAAAATGAGCCAGAATTGGAGATGACAGTGCCACGCATGAAAAATTGTATGTACTTTATTCCCATTATAACCAGACTTTCTTATTCTGTAAACACATGGGCCTCTGATGTTCCCACCCAGGTGATTCATTTGAGGAGGAACGCGCATTCTTTCTCACTTCAAACATTTGGTCGCTCCATGAGAAGAATCACCATCGCCCTGCTCAACCCATTTAGCACCTCTAGAAGTCACCACATGGATTTAGTGATTAATGATAATTGATTTTTTCTTGCCAGCCTAATCGTCACACTTGAGTGGGGCTGATGTAGACCCAGCTGTGCTTAATTAGCCCAGAGGACTTAGAAACCATATTTTAAAGACAGGCTTGTAATGAAAGAAGCCTTCTCAGCGATGCAGCCTGCTGAAGTGAACCCAAGACATGTGGCGGACACTGTTTTTCATTAGGTCCAAGGAGCATGTTTGGGAAATGGATGTTGTATAAAACAGACGTGTTCTCACTGGACTTGGGAAAGCTATTGTTGTCTTCTAGAACACAGGTTATAAAAGGTGACAGCTCAATATGAATTTCTTTCTCTGTGGCATGTTCTTGACTAATTAAGACAAAATGCTTGCTTCAATATAGAAGGTAGGTGTGTTATACGACATCATTCTACATAGTATGTTTGCTTTTCTATTTTTGGTGAATTTAACCTTTTTTATCATCCATCTTAAAAATGTGGACTTTTTATTATCCTTGAAAATGTTCCATGTCTATAAGGATGTTTTCTTTTATTCAGGATCCAAAAAAATCCAACCTCCCTTCCTTCTTTTTTTTCTTCATCTCTTCCTCCTTCCCTCCCTGCATTCCTTCCTCTCTCTGTCCATCCCTTCTTCCATTAGACATATCTTCTTTATAGGAACTATAAAATAATAAGAAAATTATTTCTGAACTCAGCCCATTCCCTATTAGCTGAGAGGCTTAATACTGACTTCTGTTGCATGAGCATGTACCTGCTACACATAGTCCCTAAACTGTGACTTATTTCATACTCACAACAGAAAGTCATCCAAGTGTCATCATAGCTTCAGTTTTAGGTAGCATCTGGCTTGAGTCAAATTGAAACCAATGACACAGGAAAGCCATGCATTTTATTAGTACTTCTCTTAACCCAGAAAGCCCTAAGGAACTTTATAGGATAAGATGCTCAATGAGTTTTCAAGGAGTGTTTACAGATATACTTGTGGATATCTCTGGAAGTTGTGGAAATGTTCGTATGGGGAAGTCATAAGGAGATAAAGAAAAAACTTTTTGCAAGGTTTGGTGCCCTATTATTTAGCTGTCGATTAGGGAAAGGCTTGATAAAGTTGGAGCCAAGGGAAGACCAGGCAGAGCATGGAGAGTGGGAGTAGCAAGTGAGTTCACTTTTAGAAGTCTAGAAGCCTGAAAATCGATCCTCAGAGAGGTGACTATTTTCAGTGTGAAAGGCATTATCTTGGTGCCAAACACAGCATCGTATTTACACAGAATACATTGTTTAGAACTCTTTGGCCTGCTAGTGACCGAAACTCAATTTAAACAGTTTAAGCAAAAAGGTAAATTTGTTGGCTCACATAGCTTGGAAAAAAATAGGTGCGGCTCACAGGACTGAAATTATAGTACAGTTCCCGGAGCCTCAAGAACTGAAACCAAGCGCTTGACATCAGGTGCCTTCCATCTGTTGCCACTATCTTCCTTCCTTCCTTCATTCATCCATCTATCCATCCATCTATCCATCCATCCATCCATCCATCCATCCATCCATCCATCCTTCCATCCAGCTGGCTGATCATCTCACATTTTTATCTTTGCTTGGCTTTGTATGAAGACTGAATTTCTCCAAATGGCAGGGTTTAGTAAATGCAGTCTCATCATGCACATGGCAGTCCAATGGAGGGACACTGTCTAGCCCTGTTGGGTCATCCCTCAGATCCTCCCTTAGCCTAGACTAGGGAAAGAGGTATTATTTGGCTAGGTGGGTCATGTGCCTATATCTGCGGGTGATGTTTTGAGGTGAAGACAAGGTGGTTACGTTAGCACAAAAACGGGTAGAACAATTTGCTGAACTCACAGAAATAATGTTTACCCTAGTCCCTTATAAATGTCATTGTAATATTACCACTAACAGGCCTAGTAAACTTACTTTTTTCTGAATAACGGTTTATTATGTTCAAAGCATTTTCACTTACAGTTAATTAAATTTTTATCTCCATGGTCTTATACAGGGGGCCAGCTAAACACTTAGTCTCACTTTATTGATGAAAACATCCAGGTCTAAACTAAATGTTAGTACATGTATAGAAGGGCATAAAAATAACTCACATATATACATTAAAAACAAGAACTAGAAGATCTAGATCTAGTTTATGTTCTTCTCTTGAGTAGGAACAGATCTATCTATACACAAGGGGCTCGCTGTTTGTGGGCTTGCTTCCAGCCCAGTTGTAAAGTAACCTGAGGTCTTTGGCTTAGAAGGGCAGTATTCTCAAGGTTTAGATCAAATAGTGTGTCTCAAGTTTATTTTGTGGCTTCACGTTACCTACTTTTGCTATTCTTGAAGAGTTAAACGTTTTCCTAGCATTAACTCATTGTAAGCAAGAAGACCCAGAGAAGGCAGTGAATGCTACAAAAAGCAGTAACAGGCTTCAATTTCTATCCTCTGGGCTTAAGTCAGTTATTGGTGAGACAAGGCTTCAGGTCAAGCCTCCTAAGAACTGCTGGGAGTTGCTATGGGAACTGCTTGGTTATCTACTTTTCCTTGTTTCCTCGCTCTTTATCATTCTGAGCCTGAGCAGACAAATTTCTATCTGACAGTATCTCATATGCATATCTTGGATCCTGGGCATAGATAAAGTAATTCTCACTTTTTTCCCTTTTCTCCCTTAATATCATCACTCATTTGCATTTAAATCTGAGTGAATCTAACTTCCCGTTGTAGTGGAAACCCACTCCTTGTGTGGTAATCTATATTTATAATAATGAATCATCGCTTGATTTCACTTAGAAGTCATTGTATTATAACCCACTCCATGAGAATCTGCCAAAGTAGATGCTCTAATCTGGGTAAAGCCTCCCTGTGGTCACTTTTCTCTTTCTCTTAGCTCCTTTTCATCATCTGTACAGTTACCTCTTCTCCCTTTGTGGTAATTATATGATCTGAATTTAATATGTCCTTCATTTAACATGGATTTAAGCACTTTATAGAGGAATGCTTTAAGGTCTAAAGAAATAAATCTCTGAGAACAGAATAGCGAGGAATATTTCTTTAGGTATTGAAATAACAGTATGTTTGGCTGGGCTCAGTGGCTCAAGCCTGTACTACCAATGCTTCGGGAGGCCGAGGCGGGTGGATCACTTGAGGCCAGGAGTTGGAAGGAACTCTTCTGACTTTGAAATCTTTTCTTTTGAAAGCACTAAGTATAGTTATTTAAACTGATAAGTACTCTACTGCCCTAAAATATTTGATGTATCTTATTAAAGATAAACATTTTCAAGGCAGGAGGATTACTTGAGCCCAGGAGTTTGAGCCCAGCTTGGACAATATAGGGAGACCCCAACTCTACAAAAAATTAAAAACTTACCCAGGCATGGTGGTACACACCTGTAGTCCCAGCTAGTGGTGGGGAGACTGAGGTGAGAACATCTCTTAAGCCTGGGAGGTCAAGGCTACCATGAGCTGTGACCAAACTGCTGCCCTCCAGCCTGGGTGACAGTGAGACTCTGTCTCAAAAAAAAAAAAAAAGAATATTTAAAAATCCATAAAAAGGTATCAATGGAGATAGAAGTATATAACAAATCCAGGCTAGTACAATTAGTGTAATTAAGCATTATATTTGATTTCAAGCTTCCTGACAACAAAAGCAAAAAGGAAAACTCAATTCACTATTGAGTTTCTCCTTTGAAAAAAAGTTAGCATATCATTTCCTCAGCCAGTCAATTTTTTCTGTATTACATATTTTTAAAATATTTTCAGGCATATATAAATTCAAATGCTGTTGTTCAGGATGCTTATTGCAGTGTTATTTATACCAGCAAAAATGTAACCAGAAAGTAAATATTGAGGAACAGTAGTACAGTAATGTGGCATACTGCTATTACTTATGTGATATGTGTTCATAAGCCAAAATATTATGGCATATAAAACCATGTTGAAAATGATTATTTTATATTCTATGAATATGTTTATGATGATACATATAGAATATATATATATATTTCATAACACAATATCAACATATCTTTATTAGGATGATGGAATCATAGATCACTTTTATTAACTTTTCTTTTTTTTTTAAATTTTTCTTCTTTGTATTTTCTCACAAAAACATGCTTTACTTTTTGTGGGTTTTTTTCCCATTTTAAAAAGAATAATATCCTCCATGGGCCTTTAATGCAAGAGACATTTGACAACCTAATATTGATGCCTTGAACAATGATTTTACTAAAACACAAAAATATTCTTCATGAGACCCTTAAAATTTGATAGCATAACTTACTTAAAGCATTTCTTTGCATTGCGAATCAAGGCAGTGGCAATCCAATGAATACCAGGTAGATAACTTCAAGTGATTTAATATATGTGCTAAGAAATTACAGCAGTGGTTTTTGAAATTCAGTGTCTACTTATTGTGTCTTACTCACTTCAAATTCAGTGTCTACTTGGACATCTTGTTCAAATGTGGATTCTGATTCAGTAGGTAGGGTGGAGCCTGAGCTTTCTGTGTTTTTAACAATGCTGCCGGTCCATACATACTGTGCATAGTGAGGACTTAGAATGCCTAAGGAGTCATATGTAACTTACTGGTTCAAACCCAAGTGATATGGTTTGTCCATGTACCCACCCAAATCTCATCTTGAATTGCATAATAGTTATCAGAATCCCCATGTATCATGGGAGGGACCTGGTGGGAAGTAATTGAATCACTGGGGTGGTTACCCTTATGCTGTTCCCATGGTAATGAGTGAGTTCTCACAAGATCTGATGGTTTTATAAGGGGCTTTTCCCCCTTTTGCTCAACACTTCTCCTTGCTCCTGTCATGTGAAGAAGGATGTGTTTGCTTCCCCTTCTACCGTGATTGCAAGTTTCCTGAGGCCTCCCCAGTCATGTTGAACTGTGAGTCAATTAAACCTTTCTTTTATAAATTACCCAGTCTTGGATATGTCTTTATTAGCAATGTAAGAATGGACTAACATACCAAGTTTATCCATTAGAGTGAACCATAGAACTTTAAAAAGTACAGATTCCAGGAGCCCACCTCAGATCTAGAGGATCACAAGTTTTACAAAATTTCCCCAGTTATCTGGATTAAGTTGGTTCCTAGACAGGGTGTGTGCAGGATTCATCTCCTGAGGCAGCCTTATCTGCCGCTCATTTCAGTGTCATTTTTGATAGGAGCAGCACAGAAGCCTACGTGGCGTGTGGCCTGTTTTGCTCTGTGTAAGAATTAGCCCCATGCCTTAAATAGCAGGCATTTGGGTGACAAGCCTGCCCATGACAAAGTAACTCAGAAATCAGGTTGATATTGATACCATATCTCTGTCCACTGCCACTGTGGGCCACAGATGTTTCTGGAAGCAGTATTAATTTTCCACAATTCACTGTAGATTTGCTCAAATAAATATATTACCAACTGCATATTATCTAACCCTGTCAATGACTTTATCTAGTAACGTAGTCAACAAACCTATCATTGAAATAGTCTCATTTTTGTAATTTATTTTCCTCCATATTTAACTTATGTAGAAATCCACATAGATGATACTGCAGCTGTCTATTCAAAGTGGACAGATTAATTATATCTGTACGAGGTCCAGGTTGGACTCAGATTACAAAATACGTTGAGCAAATATACACATGAGCTCAATAAGTAGGGTTTTCGTGGAAACTGAAAAAAGTGTGAGTTGCCAAGGATGTCAGTGTCCTTCAGGATGTCTTGTGCATACGATAAGCAATGTGTGACAGCATGGAATATGTCAGTTTGTCCTCTGGTGAGGTCTGACCCAGCAACTAATATATGCTGACCTGCCACTCAGAACTGTGCTCGTGCTACTGGTATAAATGTATGTATCTACATATGCTTGTATCTGAGGGCAATAAAACCCTGGCTTTTGAGTTTTAATAAGGCATACCTAATTTCCACATAAAAATCGAAGGTTAACCATGCTAACATGTGGTGGGCAATTTCCATCTCTTGTGCAAATTTGCTTTCCACAGACATTGCTTTCCAACAGGTTTATGAGAAGCCTACATAACTGTGGTGTGTAGGGTACTTAATTAACAATTCACTGATTAATAGATGAACAGGACCTTTGTAATGGGCAAAACCAGTGCCTCTTACCAGAGTACATTCTGACTGTCAGATTTTATTTTCCTGTTGCCAGAGTTAGACTTGGTCCTGCAAAAGGCAATATGATCTGGCCTCCTATGGTAATTTCTCTTTTTGGTGAATCATACCTTGATTTCTTGTGGATGCTTTGTGTATTATAATTCCTATTATGATAACCTGCTGAATTAGTGGGTTGTATAAATGCATAGTACAGCTGTCCAGGAATGATCACAAGATGAATAATTTTACCTCCTGGCAAAAGATAAGAGTTTGCTCCACTTTCCCGGCACTCCTTGCTTCTTTCTCCTTGGCTGCACTCTGGACGGCTCTCTTTCTCCTTAGCCCCAGGCACAAGTAATTATTCACATCACTGTTAAAGAAGTACTATGAGTTAAGGTTCAAGGCTAAAATCATACTGATGAGCCTCATTTAGCTTCTCTTTTGGAGTCCTTTCAAGTGTATTTTTCTCTTCACTGCAGCTGCCCAGCACATGTGGTTTCACCAGGCCACGCAGCATTTCCTCTTCAGTGGAGACCATTTTTCAGACTGTAGGTCCTTGGCATTTCCTCCCTCCCCAAGCTCTGCTGCCCCATCTTCTTTCTCTGTTCCATTCACTTCCTACTTCCTTGATTTTTCTTCCTGTTCTTCATTCCCAAGTTTCCAGTAGAGGCTGGAGTCCGGTTCCTCCAGGGTCAAATGCATAATGTAATGGCTTACCTCTTGTTTGATTTCGGCCTGGTCCCTGGAGGGACACAGCGTTATTGTTGTGGCCCAGCCTTGTAGCACCACAGGCTAATGGATCAATTCAGCCTTCAAAGCATCCTATGGCCTGTTGATATGAAATTCTAGCAATTACTGAAGTGGGAAGGCTGGAAAGTGGCTGAAAAACATTCCCTATTGATTGGCTCGTTGCTCTAGAGTATGATGAACTTGTTTAAGAAAAATTGATCTGACAAATTGATTTTTTTTTAATCAGAGAATCTCACGAATGTAATTTAAGTCACAATATTTCTTGCCTTGCAGAGTTTTTTTTTTCTTCCCCCCACAGGAGGATCTGTGAGGCAAACCAGCCAATGAAAGATACTGAGAAGAGTTTTGAAGCTTCCCAACCCTTGCTTTGTCATTTTAGAAAATATTTTTGTATTAAACTGGTTTTCATATCGAAGGTCTCCTCTCCTCTGGGTTTTATGCACTTCAGCCCTCTCGTAAGACTTCTTCACTCTGTTCTCCCAGTCCCTTATTCCCCTCTTCAGCTCTAAATTTGAGGCTGTCAGTTGGGGACCAGCCCTCTCAAAGAGCACAGGCTTTCTTATTTATTGCATGGAGAATAGGTTCTGGGAAATGAGAATCTTAATTATGGCTGAAGGTAGGCCTGTCCCTTGACATCTCCGGGAACTATTTGGGCAGTAATGGTGACAGATTGCAGACCCCAGGGCCATTCGCTCTCTGAGCAGTGACACATCTGCAGCATGTACTTGGACAACTGCTGTTTTGGGATTGAAGAAGTGCCAAACATCCTTACCTAACTCTAAGTACCCGTCCCACCCTCCCTTGCACCATGCATGGAGTGACTCTTTCCCTTCTCCCTGATCTGACCTGGTGCTCACTTAGGTCAGTAGATTCCAAATATGGATGATCATCAGCATCACTTTAGGAGTTTCCAAAATACAGATTGTTGGGCCTTATTCCAGACCTATTGAATCAGAATCAGGAAATGGAGCCTAGGAAATTATAATTTAAAAGCTCTCTAGTTGAGTCCAATGACCAGCCATATTTGGGAGCTATTGAATTAGATAACAAAATTGTGTTAGTGTATGTGTGTGTGTCCGTGTTTGTGTGTGTGTATTAAAGATGGAGTTGGGTAGAAGAATGGAGGAGAAAATTTGCCCCAAAATGCAATGTGCAATTTATCCCTTTAGAATTCTTTATTAGCATTGTAGGGGAGCGGGGGAAAGCTGCTTCTCTACCCTCTTAGGTTCTGTGGCTGGGAAATTAAACTGATGAAATACAGATTAACAAGAGAATAGCAGAGTTTATTAACAATACAGTGTACGCACCCATGGGAGAAACTCAATGATGAGTAACTCAGAGGGATGGTTAGAACTTGGAACTTATCTAGCATCCTAGCAAAGAACAATAAATTTGTAGAGAGGTGACAAGACAAAGGAAAAGAAGTTTAGGCTTCTAGGAGTGGCAAACTGTGGGAAGGGGAATATATGTGAGAAAACTAATGGAAGATAAGAGCTATTTCAGTGAAGTTTCTCTTGGTGCTATCTCTGGGCTGAGAAGAGTTTAGGTGATTTAGAGTCTTAAGCATTGTCCTCCTCTTCCTGGTACAGGAGACAGAAACACCTTTACAAATGGAAATTTATCTCCTGCTTTTAGGCAAATGAAAGGAGTGTAGAGAGCCTTTCTGGCATCTGCTGTATCTCAATTGTCTTAGCTCAAAATAACCCTTCTGTCAAAGAGGCATATTTTAGCCAGGTGTGGTGGCTAATGCCTATAATCCCAGCACTTTGGGAAGCTGAAGTGGCCAAATCACCTGAGGTCAGGAGTTTGAGACCAGCCTGGCCAACATGGAGAAACCCCATCTCTACTAAAAAAAAAAAAAAAATATGAAAATTAGCCAGGCATGGTGACACGTGTCTGTGGTCCCAGCTACTCAAGAGACTGAGGCAGGAGAATCACTTGAACCAGGAGGTGGAGGTTGCAGTGAGAGGAGATCGTGCCACTGCACTTTAGCTTGGGTGACAGAGCAAGACTCCATCTCAAAAAACAAAAAACAAAAGGCATATTTTGGGGTGTCATATTCTGATCCCCTATAGCACTTTGAATTTTGAATGTGCTTGTATTAAGAATCATGATAAGATGAAGCCATTTGATACTTAAGTCTAATAAGAATAAGAAATAATTGAAATACTCTAATAGAATAAGCAATAAAGCATAGAGCAATTTCAAGAGAGGAACATGCTGAGCATAGAGGTGAGCACGGGACACACGTCTGGCACACATCAGGAGAAGGATTTCAGCCAGGGCTGCAAGCCTCTACCACAAATGAAAAAAAGTACCTGTGCCCAAAGTTTAATGGCTCGCTCATGCTAAAGCCCACACCCAGCTTCTCCGTTACATGTTAAAGAAATCAGTTTCCCTCTAGTCTAATGGATTGTGTAAAAGTGGAGAACTATATCTGGACCTCTGAACACAAGACTTCAGGAGCTCTGTCTGTAATAACTTTGCCAAGCCTCACAGAGAAAGTAGTTCTAAAGTGCTTGAACCACAGGAGAAATGCAGGTTGCCTATGCCAGAATATACCCAGGAAATGTGTTCCCAAATGAGTTTTCACTCCATAATCTCAAAAACCTGCTTCCAAGGGTGAAAATTTTAAGCAACTTTGCTGCTTGTTTGGTGAGTTTGAATAAGCTGAGAGATAGAGAAAAAGAATCTGCAAGTCATCTAGAGTGAAGCTGATTCATGGACTTGGAAAATAGTCTAAATTTTAGTGCACTCAGGTACAGCTTTTAACCACTGAATTCACTCCTGTCATTACCTTTTTCTCTGCAAAGTAGACTAGCCAGTTTGTCACGGTAGTGTTCAATCGTGGCTGCACTTTGTAATTTTCTGGGGTGCTTTATTAAGTACTCATGCTTGGGTCCATCCCTAGACCCTGACTTAATTGGTCTGGAGCTAAGTCTGGCCATCCCTGTAAAAGCTCCTTAGGTGATTCCAAATTGTGACCAAATTTGAGAAGCCCTGGTGTATTTAGATTTAAAGGCAGCAAATTGAAATTTTGCTGAAGTTGGAAATCTTCTTGTTAATTTCTGCCTTTGCACTTCTGGACTTCTAAAGGAGACAATGCAGAGCAGAGAAGGGAGGCGCCTTCTGTTTGCCAAATTCGTGATGAAAACAAAGGCCTCCTGTTTCAAGTACTTCTCAGATAGCATGTGGGCTCTCTTCAATACACAGCTCTGCTTTCAGCAAAATTGTTAATTATAGATCATAATAAGCTGTTAGGAGCAAAACACACACATAATTTGAAAGTGAAATGAGGCACAGAACATAGATAAAGCAATTGTTTGTTTAAGAGGTGATTAGCAGCAGCAAAACAAGCAAACTGATACTTGAACCTGAAAGAAATTACACCCATTTGGAATTGTTATACTCTTCGGTAATTTGTGCATTGCAGCCCAATGCAAAGGGGAAAGTCGGTTGCTGTCAGTTTTCTTTTTTTCCTGTGTGATGTTGGGAAGGTATAGTTTATGCCGTCTTAGAACTAAGATGATACCAAAAGAATAGCCTGTCAGAAGGAATAAAGAAAGGGAAGCATCTCCGTTTCTTGAAGGAGCACAACTGAGATTTAAATTGTTCTGGGCTATGATAAATTATAAGGCTTTAAAACCCTTGTAATCACTGAATGAACAAAACAGTTTGCCTTGGGTAATTATGCCTTTTTGGTCTCCTTCGCTTTCAAGTTATTTTCCCCTTGTAAATGTTACACTCTGGCACCGTGTGCTGTGTCAAAGAGTGTTAATCTCAGTGTGAAATGCTGGGGTTGTCTTTAAGGGTAAGTGAGCCCAGAAATACTTGCAGTTCAGACCAAGTTAGATGAAAACATCATTAACACTTGAGCATGACATTTGGTGACTAGAGTTTCTCCATCACAACTCAACCTGGGGTCAGGTGGACTTGGGGCTTCACGTACTGATTCTCATGAGCTTTTGACTTGAGTGAGCTTGCAGGCTCCGCTGCAGACCCCGCTGCAGACCTGGAAATTCTCAGGATGGAAACTTCATGTGAAATAGATGCCAGTTAATGACCAAAGATACAATAAAGATAAACAACCATGTTATTAGAGTAGGTTGCAGCACTCAAGATGGGAGGTTTAATAAGCATCTGAGGTTAACAGGAAATCCTTAGCTTTTTGTTGCCTGCTAATGCATTCAGATTTTGCAGCTCACCACTCACTCGAGTTGAAAGACTCATTGGTACTTCTCAGAGGCAACACTGTGAAGAGCCCAGGTTGCAATCCCAAGCACCCTACCTGATTCCTAGGTTGGCAGCAGAATGAAGGGCTGCTTTAAGTGACCCATGTGGTATTGTTGTTTGTGGAAAGTTCCAACACGAGTCTTTCTCTGGTGTCTTGAGTGAGAAGGTAGAGGCAACAGGTAATTCTGCTACAACCATCCAAATGATCATGTTTCCTGGGCTGTCTCTGTTAATGTCTGTCCCGGTGAAAGGAAGAGCCTGTAACTTCCAATTTCCTTAAAGATAAATTCAGTGTGAGTCGGTGCTTGGAGAAGGCGTGTTTATGACAAGAGCTAATGTGTCCTGAGCACTGACTTGTGCTCTGGCATCGTTCTAGGCAGATCACAGTATGACCTCCTTTAACACTGACGCATGGTTGAGGATGCAGGCTTTCACCTCTCCAGTTTTCAAAAGAGGAAAATGAGACAGGGAGTGGCTGGCCACCTTGCACAAGGGCACAAATTATGGAGTTGGATTGAAACCAGGCAGTTTGACCCCAGAAAATGCATAATGAACTACTAGATTGTACTGCTTCAAAGACACAAAGCCTTCTCTTCCTTGCTCAGTGATTCTCAAACTCCCTGGAGCAGCATTCAAGCCTGGTTTATCTACCTGTCCCACTCCAGCCTCCTCACACCCCCAGGACTAGGAGCAGATAACCAAATGGCACTGCAACAGTCTCTCCTCTTGTGCCTTAGGAGAAGCTCCTCAGTCATTGGTTCAGAAAGTTGGTTGTTCTGACCTTGTGCCTTTCTATAGTTTGGCTTTGAGGAAGTTGGGATTTATGAACTTGTTCTGGAGCGGAGGACTTAAGGGAGAACTGAAGGATGGTGTATATCGTAACTTCCTCAGATGATGTCATAATGCATCCTCTCCAAAGGACCACAGATGAGCCTCCTGCTAGTTATAAACAATACACCAGACCGAGGGATTTTAAAATCTAAGTGAGATTGCAGCTGGGGCTGCAAACATGTAATCCAAAAGGCAGGGAGTCTAAAGGAAGTCTGATAGAGTTGCATAGAAGCATTAGAGAGGCCAACAATCCTATAAATGTAATTGGACTTTCCAATTCTTTGAGGTGATTAAGACTCGCCAGACTGCATGTTTCATGCAGCCTAACTGGCCAGATACAGGACAGCATGCATAATGGACTACTGCGAGACTGAAAAGTCTAGGCTGTTTATTTTGATAAGTCTTGGACCTTCAGAGGTTTGCTGTTTGATGCCGGCTGCTGAGTGTGCACACTCCTCTTGCTGCCTCCAGGTAGGGAGCTGGTCTTACTCCCATTTGTGCAATGGCCTGATTCACATGCAAGACCAGCCCCTGCTTTACTCCTCCTTTTAAGCTTCCTTCTGTGGCTTGTTTAGAATCCACTCCTGCCTCCTCCCACTTCTTCCTGTTACTAATGAGCCACTCTGGGTGAGAGACTCTGACATCTAAGGGCCTCTGGGAGCCGCAGAAAAAACTGTGGGCCTGCGCACAGAGGAGTCCCACGGTGCTGACCATTTATCTGGTGACCATGTGGGCCCGATAAACAAAGCAAATGTGTTCAGCTCTCCCTCCCTCTGTGGCTTTTGGGCCTGTGCATGTGCATTTCCCAGGACAGTTGGAGGAGACACCAAAACTTGTCTTCATTACAGCTCTGACTCATAACCCAATTAATGGTGTCAAGAAGTGAAACACGGTCCCCAGGCCCAGCTGCCTTTTGAAAGCAAGTCCCAGCCTGTTCAGAGCAATAATGAATGGTGCTCCAGAGAGGATGGCTCAGAATCTGTTCTGCCAGCCAAAGCAAAGGGAGGTTTCAGAAAGGTGGTGCGCAGTGTTGGCTCTCAGTTTTGGGGTGTGGATGCACTTGGCCTCAAAACTGCTGAGTGGGAGGGTGGGAGGGGAAATGTCTGATGCCTTCCCTGATTTCTGAGCTCACATGCTCTGGACTTCACACGTTTAAGGCAGGCTCACCTGCTCTGGACTTCACCTGCTTCCCCCTATCCACACCTCCTCCAGTTTCTCTTCTCCCACTCCTTTGGCCTCTGAGTTTCTGTAGGGAGAATCTCCCTCTTCACATTGCCCAGACATGCTGCCTTTTTATTCCCCTCTAGGGCCTGTACATGGGTTAACATGTGCTTTTCCTTATATCACCACCACGGTTTGCGGGCGAAAGGCCAACACCATGAACCCATTTTCCAAGGTCCATTATAGAGATTATTTTGTAAATTCAGACATGCTAATTTTCCACAGGGTGTGTGCTAGCAAGGGCTCCCAGAGAGACTGGGACATGCTGTTCCTTCAAACACCTGACTGAAGGCACAGAATTTTATACACAGGCTTACTGTGATTAAGTGGCAATGCTTCTTCTAAGATGCCATTTACTTCTTTCCAGAAAAACAATCAAACCTCTTTAGTCTTCAAATGTAGTGCCCCTTTAATATCACCAACGAGAGCTACCATTTATTGAGCAGAGTGTCAGATGTGGCACAGAGTGCTCTGTTGATATTGTCCCCAATCTCCACAGCAACCCTTCCAACAGGGAATTGTATCCCCATCTTCCAAGCGAGCACTGTTTATCATTTTGAAGGAAGATGGGGTAGGAGAGGATCCTGGGCGTGCTCTTCGCCTCAGAAGGGAGCCAGGAGCTCTAGGGTCCTGCAGTTAAGACCCATCTTTTATTCCTTTCTCCCTCCTGCAGGTTGCCTTGAGATTTTTAATCCCCTGGGTGATCTCAATCTTCATTTTATGTCCCCAGAAAAGAAGGCAGGATCTCCAGGAAGGTGGATCCCCCAGGGAGAGATTCAGAGGGAAGAGACAGACCTGAGCGGCACCACCCTAGATATCAAGTTTCGCCCAGTGGCCTGTCGCCTGGTGCGGACTGAACCCAGCACTGCCTGGTTTATGTACTCCTGACAAGATGACAGCCTGTGGTGACACGGGAGGCAGTTGGATACCCGGCCCCCGCCTTTCCCCAGGGACCTCTTTCTTCTGTTGCAGCCAAATGCTGCTCAAGTTGAGAGCTCAGGGAACAAAACAGTCTTTGTTGCTTAAACTGAAATCTTCCCATGGCTGACTGTCCCAGGGGTCTTGTTGTTAACAATACTCTCTCCTCATTCCTCCTCTTCTTCCTCCTCCTCTTTCCCAATCTCTCCTCCTGCTGCCACCCACCTGCTCTTCCTCCTTTTCTCCTCCCACCCCCTTACCCTCTGTGATTCTTAATCATTACACTTCTGAAACATGACAAACCTAACAGAATCTTGCCAAAGTGAGAGGCCCTAGGGAATTAGTTGAGAATCTACAACAAGAGCCAAACCCATTTGGGTAGGTTTGGGTTTCATGGGAACAGTTTGGTGCAGTGAGAAGGCAGGAGGAAGAACCAGAGCTGGAGGCTGCCCAGCTGATTGTCTCCTGGGACAGACGCCCAGGGGGTAGGGCTGTAAACCAGCTTAGTGATTGTTAACCTATTTTAGATCACAGATGTCCCTGAGAATTTGAGGAGCACACATCAGCACGAGATTTGGGCTTGTGGTCAGGTTTCTCTGAGTGCTCAGTCCAAGGGTCAGTACTCTGCACATTTCCCACTTCTCCCCACTGGCTTCATCTGTCTTAGTTGTAAGCCCAGTAAACACACGTCCTTAGGAGATGTGACCATGTCATCAATGATCTTCCCTGGAACACTTTTGAGAGTGACAGAGGCACTATTATTAACTACACTGGGACGACTTACGTCAACCAAGACAATCTCAGGTGAACTGGGAAATAGCGTTTTCCAGCTCTGGTCATGGGCTTTGGTGGTAAGACCTAAGACTAGGAAGTGGACTCTGCTATGAACTGCTTAGAGTCTTGGGGTGACCCCCAGCTTACCCAGCTGTAAAAAATCAAAGAATCAAACGAAGTCTTCACTGTTTCTTTGGGTGCTGGTATTTTTAATCCTTCTTTTGTTTATATGCATAGGAGAAAAAATACATTGGGTGACATATTTTGCCTCCTATTGGTTGGTTGAATCAATGTATTCACTTGAATGTTTGAACAAAAAAAGTGCTTGAACTGGTGAGAATAATATAGCTCAGAGAACCTGGGACTTCCCTTTTCTGAAGAATAGGGCAATGCTGTTGTGAAATGTTTTCTCCTTGCTCTGAGTAACCGACCACAGTGTTGAATACTGATTTTTCAGGAGCACCCACCATTACTCAGGGCTTTGGCAGGAGCATCTGAGGGGTTTGGCATTCCCTGTCTCCAGGGCCTTGCCTCTGAATTATAGGAAAAAAACAAGCCTGTGTTTAAAGATACAGTAGATGGTAAGGTACTGAAATCTCAGAGCTCCTTGGGGCCCTGGGTGTTGGGTAATTTGGGAAATTCTGGCATCAGAATTTCCCTAGTTACCTTAAGCCCCATGAACAAACAGGAACTACAAATATGAAAGTCTGCCAAGGACTCATGGCAGGTGAAAATGACCCAGAGGCACTGGATCAGGAGGCAGGCTTGTTCACGGTCCTTCTGGGTCAGCCGCTGATTTCCAGACGTCCACAGGCAGGTAATTTCTTTTCATTTCTTTCAAAGGTTTCATTTTCTCCTGCTGTTCACACTGAAGGAGAATTGAGTCCAGGACATTGTAAATGGCTTAGCCATCCTGCGTTTCAAAGTTAAAGGGCGCACTGTGAAGCAGGCCTTAGGGTGGAGAGAAAGCAGTGGGCTGGAAGTCAGGAGCACATTGATTTCCATCGCTGGCCCCTACTCTGTATGTATGAATTTGCACCATCTTTATGCTTTGGAAGCCTCTATTTTATCATCAGAGGGGATTTTTTTTTTTTTTTTTTTTTTTAAGCAGTGAAGTCCTTCAAATAGGGGAAATCTTATATACACTTCCTCAAATATTAAAAAAAAGTATTTGCATTTGTATACGTATATATGTATAAAATGTGCAGCTATTTTGATTGAAGTAAGGTTTAGGACCAGACTGGTACCAGCTCAGGCTGTCTGTCCTGAGTGCCCCAAGGCACTTCCTCTGCTGGATCTCCACTAGCCAAAAAGTTTGGGTGAATTTTTAAAAGGTGGGATGTTCCAGTCTAATACAGCCCCCGCACCAGGCCCTACGTGGGAGTAGGGTGAGCAAAGGCTGGAGGAAGCCCCTCCTCTGCCCTTGGTCTGTTGCAAATTGCCCAGGTCCTGCCCTCAGACTCCTAGCACTTGAAAACTGTTGAACTTAGTTTCCCCAACAAGCTCCTTCCAGATCTTCAGTGCAATAGACACAGCTATTCTGGACTGAAGACTGGAATCTACACTGCAGTGAACCACTGGAGTTGTCAGATGAAGATAAGGAGCTAGAGGAGAAGCATTTGCCAATCAGGAAGCCTGGCTCAGAGTCCATGCCATGTCCCCCAGACACCCACCCCACCTCAGAGCCAGAATCCTGGCTCACTGGTCACAGTACTTTCTGCTCCCTGGACAATTCTGGTGCTCAATTTTATTGTTTACCAAGCCTGTTATTTGGAACTGTGAAATACGATTCTTGAAGGCTACAGTGAAGCAACTGGCGCTTGGGGACCAGGCACCTTGGGTTGTAAATCAATCTTCTCCCTACAGAAACTCCAGCCGTTAAACATTACGAGGTGAAGAGTAGCCCCCTTGTGGGACAGCCTGCAGCGATTGCCATGTTAGCTGAAAAGATTGTATTTCTGGAAATGCTCTAATGGAAGATACAGAATCCTCTCTTGGGATTATATTTTCACACGTGGGAGTATCTGTTAACAGGGGATGAGTAGAGCTAGGCACTGAATGATTTGTAAGAGCTTTCTCTCTCTCTTTTGTATAAAAAGGGGACAGATACTTGGATAAAATGTATTTCTTGACAATTCTGTTCAATATTTCAAAAAAGCAAACAACTCTAATCCTACCCATCAGAAAATAGTGGATATTCTGCAATTTTCTGAATCTTCTCAGGGTCCTAGCATATTGAATACTTATTTCTTCTACAATTTTATTTTCTTTGGTTATTTCTAAAGAATCAGCTAAATTCTTTTCTATATGTTAAAATTATACTTGGAAAGAGTCACTGAATGACTTTGGTTAATGAGCTGATGTGGCTACCGACTGTCCTGTGATAATATCTGAGAAAATCCAGATTCCAAATGGGCAAATTAAACTAATTTTTCAGTTTGAGAAGATGAGGAAATTTTGGTGGATGATGGTGATGGTTGCACAATGAGGTGAATGTACTTAAGGTCGCTGAACTGTATACTTAAAAATGGTGAAAGTGGTAAATTTTATGTTATGTATATTTTACAATTAAAAAAAATTAGGTCTGAGGTTTTTTTAGATTTTGCTCAATCCAAACCAAAGGTAGTTTTGTTTCGTTTTGTTCGTGACCCGTGTGGATGTGGTGTATTTCATATCTCCCAGGATTCTCCTGCTTACTTGTGAGTTTTAAGTTCCCAAATATTAATTCCCATTTCTCTGTTGCATGATTCCTGCCTAGCCATTTCAAATACTGAGGAACAAAATAAAAAGCAGGCAGTGGTTTCCTTGCAGAACTCCATGTATAAACTAATGATGTGGGAGTCCTGCAGCAATTCCAGAACCTGTGTTTACTTTGGATAAATATTTAGAAAATTTATTTGGACAAAACGGGAACTCCAAAAATTTTTTTTCCACAAACCGACCAATTCATGTTTTACCTGCTTTCTTACCTCTAAGCTCTTTATTCAAAAAATATGCTTATTATGTACCTACAATTTTCAAGGTCTCACATTAAATGCCTTGAGAAATATGATACTGATCTATCCTCAGGACAGAACTGGAGATGTGTATATAACTAAAACAAAAGAATGGGATGAATATCCTGAAAAGTCTCTTTCCGTTGTTCATTCAACAATTACTTATTGATTCCCCAACAAATGCCAGATACTTTTCGTATTATGGGAATTCAGAGATGCAGAAATGCCTTCCAGCACAGGACAGCAGGGAGCTCTGTGGAAGAACTGACATTTCCAGAAGCAGGTTACGGAAGAATATATAACATTTGAAGGGCATTCTACAAAGTGAAAATAGAATAAGCAATGGTAAAGAAATGGGGAACAAAGAGTATGTTTGGACAGGAATAGGCAAGATTTCATGGGTCAGCAAACGTTTTCTTTAAAGGGTCAGGTAGCAAATACTGTGGCTTTGCAGGCCAGATGGTCTTTGTTGCAGATACTCAACTCTGTTGTAGTGTGAAAGTAGCCATAGACAATACCTAAATGAATGGGTGTGACTGTGGTTCCAATAAAACTTTATTCAAGCTCTTTGAAGCTCATCTGGCCACTGCCTGTAGCTTGCTGACTTCTAGACTAGATCCCAAGATGAGTACAGGGACATAGTGGGGTTATAGAAGTAGACCCCCATTGGATTAGGGTGGTGCTTGCATTTCAGGCTAAAGATAGATATATTTTTCAATGTAGCAGTGAAAAGGTACATGCTTTTGAATGAAAAGAATATTCTGATTAGAGCGTTTCCTAAATAACATCTTTCTCAAAGGTGGTCTCAAAGGAGCTTTGTCTCTTCAGAAGTACTTCTGGAGATGTTTCTTCTATAGTATTATTTATTCACTATCACATGCATATATTCTTAGAACTTTAGAAGTAGCTACACCAAACCTTATAAATCATCTGGTCTTACCCACCAAACAAGGAAAAGAGAGACGATAATATGTTTCTTCCAGTTTTTTTTTTTTTCTTTTCATTATTTTTATTTTGAGACGGGTCTCACTCTGTCACCCTGGCTGGAGTACAGTGGCTAATCTTGGCTCACTGCAACTTCCACCTTCCAGATTCAGATGTTCCTTCCACCTCAGCCTCCTGAGTAGCTGAGACTACAGGTGTGCACCACCTTGCCTGGCTAATTTTTGTATTTTTAGTAGAGATGAGATTCTGCCATTTTGCCTAGGCTGGTCTCAAACTCCTGGGCTCAAGAAATCTGCCTGTCTAGGCTTTACAAAGTGCTGAGATTACAAGTGTGAGCCACCATGCCCGGACTACGATTTTTCTATTGTAGGAAGATTGCAATGGGTGAGACAGAATGAGAATTAGCCAAGAACTCTGCATATATATTCCACTACAGTTCCTTGAGTGAGCCCTAGATTTTTGCAGGATCTCTGTGGCCTTAGAGATTAGAAAAATACTTTTCTTTTTTCGTTGTTTTTTTTAACTTTTATTTTAGATTCACAAGTACCTGTGCAGATTTGTTTCATAGGTAAAACTCATGTCATGGGGATTTGTTGTACAGATTATTTCTTCACCTAGGTCATTAAGCTTAGTATCCAATAGTTATTTTATCTGATCTTCTCTCTCCTTCCATCCTCTACCCTCAAGAAGGCCCTGATGTTAGTTTTTCCCCCTCTTTGCAACCACGAGTTCTCATCATTCAGCTCCCACTTATAAGTAAGAAGATTTGGTATTTGGATTCTCTTCCTGTATTAGTTTGCTAAGGATAATAGCCTTCAGCTCCATCCATGTTCCCACATGATTTTGTTCTTTTTTATGGTTGCATAGTATTCCATGGTATATATGTACCACATTTTCTTTATCCAGTCTGTCATTGATGGGCATTTAGGTTGATTCCATGTCTTTGCTATTGTGAATTATGCCACAAAGAATATTTGCCTGTATGTGTTTTTTTTTTAATTTTAAAATTTCCATATGTTATTGAGGAACAGGTGGTGTTTGGTTACATAAGTTCTTCAGTGGTCATTCATGAGATTTTTGTGCATCCATCACCTGAGCAGTATACACTGTACCCTGTTTGTAGTCTTTTATCCCTCACCTCTTTCCCACCCTTTCCCCCTGAGTCCCCAAAGTCCATTGTGTCATTCTTATGCCTTTATTTGCCTGCATGTGTCTTTATGGTAGAATGATTTATATTCCTTTGGGCATATAACCAGTAATGGGATTGCTGCATCAAATGGTTGTTCTGTTTTTAGCTCTTTGAGGAATCACTATATGGCTTTCCACAATGGCTGAACTAATTTACATTCCCACCAACAGTGTATGAGCATTCTTTTTTCTCTGCAACCTCATTAGCATCTGTTTTTGACTTTTTTTTTTTTTTGAGGTGGAGTCTCACTCTATCACCCAGGCAGGAGTGCAGTGGCATGATCTCCGCTCCCTGCAACCTCTGCCTCCTGGGTTCAAGTGATTCTCCTAACTCAGCCTCCTGAATAGCTGGGATCACAGATGTGCCTCACCATATTAGGCTAATTTTTTGTTGTTGTTGTATTTTTAGTAGATATGGGGTTTTATTATGTTGGCCAGGAGGTCTCGAACTCCTGACCTCAAGTGATCTGCCCACCTCAGCATCCCAAAGTGCTGGGATTATAGGCATGAGCCATTTTTGTACATTGACTTAGTATCCTGCAACTTTGTTGAAGTTGTTTATTACCTGAAGAAGCTTTTGGGCCAAGACTATGGGGTTTTCTAGATATAGAATCATGTCATCTGCAAACAGGGATAGTTTGACTTCCTCTTTTCCTATTGGGATGCACTTTATTTCTCTCTTTTGCCTGATTGCTCTGGCTAGGACTTCCAATACTATGTTGAATAGGAGTGGTGATAGACGGCATCTTTGTCTTGTCCTGGTTTACAAAGGGAACACTTCCAACTTTTTCCCATTCATTATGATGTTGGCTGTGAATTTGTCATAGATGGCTTTTATTATTTTGAGGTATATTTCTTCAATACCTACTTTACTGAGAGTTTTTAACATAAAGGGATGTTGAACTTTTATTGAAATTCTTTTCTACATCTATTGAGATAATCATGTGGTTTTTGTCTTTAGTTCTGTTTATGTGATGAATCACATTTATTGATTTGTGTATGTTGAAACCAGCCTTGCATTCTGGGGATGAAGCCTAATTGATTATCAAACACTAGCTTTTTGATGTGCTCCTGGATTTGGTTTGCAAATATTTTGTTGAGAATTTTTGCATAAATGCACATCAATGATGTTAGCCTGAAGTTTTCTTTTTGTGTTGTCTCTGACAGGTTTTGGTATCTGGATGGTTCATTCATAGAATGAGTTGGAAGGAGTCCCTCTTCCTCAATTTTTTTTTTTTGGTTAGTTTCCATAGAAAAGGTACCAACTTTTCTTTGTACATTTGGTAGAATTTGACTGTGAATCTCTCTGGTCCTGGGCTTCATTTGGGTGCTATTTATTACTAATTCAATTTCAGAGCTTATTATTGGTATCTTCAGGGAATCATTTTTTTCCTAGTTCACTTGTGGGAGGGGATATTCATTCAGGAATGTATTCATCTCTTTTAGGTTTTCTAGCTTGTTTACATGGAAGCATTCACAGTAGTTTCTGATGGTTATTTTTATTTCTGTGGGGTCAGTGGTAACATCTCCATTATTCTTTCTAGTTGTGTTTATTTGGATCTTCTCTCTTTTCTTTATTAGCCCAGCTAGTGTTCTATCTTACTAACTTAAAAAAAATCTAACTCCTGGTTTTGTTGATCTTTTAAAAAAATTAAAAAGTTTTTTTTTTTTTAATTTCAATAGGTTTTGGGGGAACAGGTTGTGTTTGATTACAAGAACAAGTTCTTTAGTGGTGATTTCTGAGATTTTGGTGCACCCATCACTCAAGCAGTGTACATTGTACCCAATGTGTAGTCTTTTATCCCTCACTTGTGTGTGTGTATGTGTGTGTGTGTGTGTGTGTATATGGAATGTTTTATTTATCCACTTGTTGATTTGTTGATTGATGGGCACTTAGGTTGGTTTCATATTTTTGTAATTGCAAATTGTGCTGCTATAAACATGTGTGTGCAAGTATCTTTTTTGTATAATGACTTCTTTCTTCTGGGTAGATATCCAGTAGTGGGATCAAACAGTAGATATACCTTGTGTTGTTTAAGGAATCCCCACACTGTTTTCCATATCAGTTGTACTAGTTTATATTCCCACCAACAGTGTAGAAGTGTTCCCTTTTTGCCACATGCATGCCAACATCTGTATTATTTTTGATTTTTTGATTATGGCTATTCTTGCAGGAGTGAGGTGCTGTTTGAATTGTGGTTTTGACTTGCATTTCCTTGATAATTACTAATGTTGAGCATTTTTCCATATGCTTGTTGGCCATTTGTATACCTTCTTTTAATTGTCTGTTCATGTCCTTAGTCCCCCTTTTTGTGGGATTGTTAGTGTTTTTCTTGCTAATTTGTTTGAGTTCTTTGTAGATTCTGGATATTAGTCCTTTATGGGACGTATAGATTGTGAAGATTTTCTCCCACTCTGTGGGCTGTCTGTTAACTCTGCTGATTATTTCTTTTACTGTGAAGAAGCTTTTTAGTTTAATTAGTTTTCATCTATTTATCTTTGTTTTGTTGCATTTGCTTTTGGTTTCTTGGTCATGAAGTCTTTGCCTAAGCCAACGTCTAGAAGAGTTTTTTCCTATGTTATCTTCTAGAATCTTTATGGTTTCAAGTCTCAGATTTAAGCCTTTGATCCATCTTGAGTTGATATTTGTATAAGGTGGGAGATGAAGATCCAGTTCCATTTTTCTACATGTGGCCAATTATCCCAGCACCATTTGTTGAATAGGTTGTCCTTTCCCCACTTCTGTTTTTGTTTGTTTTGTTGAAGAAGAGTTTGCTGTAAGTCTTTAGGTATATTTCTGGGTTCTCTATTCTGTTCCATTAGTCTATGTGCCTACTTTTATACGAGTATCATGCTGTTTTGGTGACTGTGGCCTTATAGTATAGTTTGGAATTGTGTAATGTGATGCCTCTAGATTTGTTCTTTTTTGCTTACTCTTGCTTTGGCTATGTGGGCTCTTTTTTGGTTCCATATGGATTTTAGGATTCTTTTCTCTAGTTCTGTGAAGAATCATAATGGTATTTGGATGGAAATTACACTGAATTCATAGATTGCTTTTGGCCGTATGGTCATTTTCACAATATTGATTCTACCCATCCATGAGCATGAGATGTGTTTTCATTTGTTCGTGTCATCTAAGATTTCCTTAGCATTGTTTTGTAGTTTTTCTTGTAGAGGTTTCTTACCTCCTTGGATGGGTATATTCTTAAGTATTTTATTTCTTTTTTCAGCTATTGTGAAAGAAGTTAAGTTCTTGATTTGATCCTCATCTTGGTTACTGTTGGTGTATAATGAAGCTACTGATTTTTGTACATTAATTTTGTACCCTGAAATTTTGCTGAATTCATTTACCAGTTCTACCAGTTCTAGGAGCTTTTTAGATAAGTCTTTAGGGTTTTCTAGGTATACAGTCATATCTACAAACAGTGACAGTTTGACTTCCTCTTTACTGATTTAGATGCCCTTTATTTCTTTCTCTTGTCTGATTGCTCTGGCTAGGACTTCCAGTCCTATGTTGAATAGAAGTGGTGAAAGTGGACATCTTTGTCTTGTTCCAGTTCTCAGGGGAAATGCTTTCAACTTTTTCCTGTTTAGCATAATGTTGGCTATGGGTTTGTCATAGATGGCTTTTATTACATTAAGTTATGTTCCTTGTATGCTGATTTTACTCAGGGTTTTAATCATAACAGGATGCTGGATTTTGTCAAATGCATTTTCTGCATCTATTGAGATGATCATGTGATTTTTGTTTTTGTGTTTATGTGGTGTATCACATTTATTGACTTATGTATGTTAAACCATCCCCTCCTCCCTGTATGAAACCCATCTGATCATGATGTATTATTATCTTTTTGATATGCTGTTGGATTCAGTTCACTAGTATTTTGTTGATGATTTTTGCATCTATGTTCATCAGGGACATTGGTCTGTAGTTTTCTTTTTTTGTTATACCCTTGTTTTGGTATTAGGGTGATATGTGATATTGGCTTCATACAATGATTTAGGGAGGATTCCCTCGTTCTCTTTATTTTGCAATAGTATCAATAGGATACGTTCCTATTATTCTTTGAAGTCTGAAAAAATTCAGCTGTGAATTAGGCTGGTCCTGAGCTTTTATTTGTTGTTGTTGACAATTTTAAAATTACAATTTCAATCCTGCTGCTTGTTTTTTTGTCTGTTCAGAGATTCTATATCTTCCTGGTTTAATCTAGGAGGGTTGCATGTTTTCTGGAATTTACCCATCTCCTCTTGGTTTTCTAGTTTGTGCCTATAAAGTGTTCATAGTAGCCTTGAGTAGTCTTTTGCATTTGTGTGGTATCAGCGGTAGCTCCCTTTGTGTTTCTAACTGAGGTTGTTTGGATCCTCTTTCTTCTTTTCTTGGTTAATCTTGCTAACGGTCTATCACTTTTATTTTTCTTTTCAAAGAACTTTTTTTTTCATTTATCTTTTGCATTATATTTTTTTGTTTCAATTTCATTTAGTTCTGGTCTGATCTTTGTTATTTCTGTTCTTCTGCTGGGTTTGGGTTTGTTCTTGTTTCTCAGTTCCATGAGGTGTGATCTTA
Source organism: Aotus nancymaae (assembly GCF_030222135.1). Classification (NCBI taxonomy): domain Eukaryota; kingdom Metazoa; phylum Chordata; class Mammalia; order Primates; family Aotidae; genus Aotus; species Aotus nancymaae. The sequence goes on from NW_026988455.1 coordinate 32,073,910, forward strand.
GATTGTCTATTTGCACTCTTTCAGACTTTTTGATGTAGGCCTTTAATGCTATGTACTTTCCTCTTAGGACTACTTTCACTATTTCCCAGTGGTTTTGATAGGTCGTGTCATTATTATTGTCCAGGTCAAAGGATTATTTAATTTTCCTCTTGATTTCATTGTTGATCAAATGATCATTCAGGAGCAGGTTATTCCATGTATTTGCATGGTTTGGGGGGTTTCCTTTTGGAATCGATTTCCAATTTTATTTCATTGTGGTCTGACAGAGTACTTGATATAATTTCTATTTTTAAAAATTTCCTGAGACTTGTGTGGCCTATCATATGGTCCGTCTTGGAGAATGTTTTATGTGCTGATGAATAGAATGTGTATTCTCTAGTTGCTGGGTAGAATGTTTTATAATACCTGGTAAGTCTATTTGTTGTAGAGTATTGTTTAAGTCCATTGTTTCTTTGTCGACTTTCTGTCTTGATGACCTGGCTAGTGCTGTCAGTGGAGTATTAAAGTCCTCTACTATTATTGTGTTGCCATCTATCTCATTTCTTAGGTTGAGTAGTAATTGTTTTATAAATCTGGGAGCTCCAGTTTTATGTGCATATATATTTAGAATTATAGTATTTTCCTGTTGGACTAGTCTTTTTGTCATTATATAATATAGCTTTTTGTCTTTTTTAGTTGCTGTTGCTTTAAATTTTGTTTTGTCTGATATAAGAATAGCTACTCCTGATAGCTTTTGGTGCCTATTTGCATGGAATATCTTTTCCCACCCCATTAGCTTAAGTTTATGTGTGTCCTTATGTGTTAGGTGAGTCTCTTGAAGACATCAGAAACTTGATTGCTGAATTGTTATGCATTCTGCCATTCAGTATCTCTTAAGTGGAGCATTTAGGCAGTTTACATTCAATGTTACTATTGAGATGTGAAGTACTATTCTATTCATCATGCTATTTGTTGCCTGATACCCTGTTTTTTTTTTTTTATTTTTAATTGTGTTATTTTTATATAGGTCCTGTGAGATTTATGCTTTACAGAGGTTCCATTTTGGTGTATTTCAAGAATTTGTTTCAAGATTTGAGCTTCTTTTAGCAGTTCTTGTAGTGCTGGCTTACTAGTGGTGAATTCTCTCAGCATTTGTTTGTCTGGAAAAGAGAATACCTTTCCTTCATTTATGAAGCCTAGTTTTGCTGGATATAAAATTTTTGGCTGCTAATTGTTTTGTTTAAGGAGCCTAAAAATAGAACCCCAATTCCTTCTAGCTTGTAGGGTTTCAGCTGAGAAATCTACAGTTCTTAATATTCTTTCCTTCATCTTGACTTTAGATAACCCAATGACTATGTGCCTAGGCAATGATCTTTTTGTGAATTCCCCAGATGTTCTTTGAGCATCTTGTATTTGCATTTATGGATCTCTAGAAAGACCAGAGAAGTTTCATCAATTATTCCCTCAAATAGGTTTTCAAAACTTTTAGATTTCTCTTCTTCATTTGGGACACCAATTATTCTTATGTTTGAACATTTAGCATAGTTCCAAACTTCTTGGAGGCTTTGTTAATTTTTATAATTCTTTTTTCTTTGTCTTTGACAGAGTGGGTTAATTCAAGAGTCTTGTCTCCAAGCTCTGTGTTTTTTCTTCTGCTTGTTCGATTCTATTGCTGAGTCTTTTGGTGCATTTTGCATTTCTCTAATATGTCCATGATTTTCAGAAGTTGTGATTGTTTTTTATTTATGCTGTCTATTTCACTGAATAATTTTCCTTTCATATCCTGTATCATGTTTTTTATTTATTTAAGTTGTACTTCATCTTTTTCTGGTACCTCTGTACTTAGCTTAATAATTGATCTTCTGAATTCTTTTCCTGGCAATTCAGAGATGTTGTCTTAGTTTAGATTCATTGCTGGTGAGCTAGTGTGATTTTTGGAGGGTGCTAAAGAGCCTTGTTTTGTCATATTACCGGAACTGTTTTTCTGGTTCCCTTTCACTGGGGTAGACTATGTCCAAGGGAACATCTGGGATTCAAGGGCTGCTGTTCAGATTCTTTTGTCCCATGGGGTATTCCCTTGATGTGGTTTCTCCCTCTTCCTCTAGGAATGAGGCTTCTTGAGAGCCAAACTATACTGATTGTTTTTGCTTTTCTGGGTCTAGCCGCCTAGCAGAGATACCGGGCTCTGGGCTGGTACTGGCGAGTGTCTGCAAAGAGCACTGTGATGTGATCTGTCTTTAGGTCTTGCAGCTGCGAATACCAGCAGGGGAGTGAAGTGCATTCTGTTGGGGGTCCTTGGTTGTGTTTTTATTTTGTGTGCTAGTTTTGTGTCAGTTGGTCTCTAGCCAGAAGGTGGCACTTTGAAGAGCACATTAGCTGTGTTCCTGTAGGGAGGATACAAACTTGCCCTAGAGACACCCAGTTAAGTATTCAGGTTTCTTAAGTGGTGGTCAGGGCCACGGAGTTCCCAAGTCTTTGGCTACCAGGGTGGGTAGAGAAAGACCATCAGGTTGGGGCATGGATAGGCGTGTCTAAGCTCAGCCTCTCTTTGGTTGGGGCTTGCTGCAGCTGCTGTGGTGGTAGGGGTATGGTTCTCAGTCCAATGGAGTTATGTTCCCAGGGGGATTATGGCTACCTCAGCGGAGTCATACAGGTCACCAGGGAAGTGGGGGAAAGCTGGCAGTCACAGGCCTCACTCTGCTTCCACACAGCCCACAGTCCTAAAGGCCAGTCTCAGTCCCACCATGTCCGTGCCTCAATAGCACCGAGTCCATTTCCAGGGCTGAGAATATTCCCAGCGAGCCTCTGAAAACAAGCTGACTGTTTTTTTTGGCATCTTGGGGAGCCTGCAGGGGTGATCCAGTTTCTTCAAAGGGTCTGTAGATCTTTTCAGCTTTCCTGGTATGTTCCTGTGGTAGTTCTCTGAGCAAAAGTTCATGATGTGAGTTTCCACATGCTGCTCTGTCCTTCCAAGCAGGAGCTGCAACCTAATCCTGCCTCTTATCCGCCATCTTCCCGAGATCTTGTTGATCTTTTGAATGGTTTTCCATGTCTCAGTTTTTTTCAGTTCAGCTCTGATTTTGGTTATTTCTTGTCTTCTGCTAGATTTGGTGTTGGTTTCCTCTTACTTTTCTAATTCTTTCAGTTAATACTTTGTTTTTCAGCCTCAATCTCATGCTTTTGGCTTGCTATGTCCTGAATTTCCAATTTTATTATGCTTTTCCAGGCCTCATCTTTCATGGCATATGCAGTATTTAACATCATATACTCCTTCCTTTTGGATGTTTTTCTGCTCTGGTTTTTATGATAATATTTTGTCTTGGCTCTACTTTTCCTCTTTGTTTTAGAGATGGGGTGTCTAAAAAATAAAGATGGGAGCAGTGGTTATTTGCCAAGGCTGGAGCAGTGGCTACTGCCAGGAACAATCATAGTGCACTACAGCCTCAAATTCCTGGACTCAAGTGAGTCTTTTGTCATAGCCTTCTGAGTAGCTGGAACTATGGGTATGCACTAGATATGCAATACTACACCTGACTGGCTTTTCTAACTTATTTGTGTCTTGTTCATCTCAGCTCCTTTGCCTGACTCATGGACCCTAGTCCACTACCAATGGTAGGGTTGGTCAGCCCATGTATTTGTGCAATTTATTAGAAGGCCTGAACACATCTGTTTTGTTTTTCCAAAATATATTTTTTTCCTTGAATTCTCCATCTTTGAAATGGGTGTGACTTTGTACCTATTAAGCTAAACTAGAAGCTGGAGTCATCCCAAACTCACCTTTTCCTTTTACTAACAACATCTCATTAAGATCAAATCTTAAAGCTCCTGTTTCTTCCATGTGAGACAGAAACTCCTAGCATCCCACTCCACCACGTTCACTTAGTTCTAGCGATTTTCTGAGATACTAAGTTTTCTTAATCTGCCTTATAAATTCATATATGTTTATTTGCACATGAATACTGTTTTCTTTCTTGAAAACTGGGTGAATACTTCATATGTCTTTTAAAACTCAAATAGCACCTCCACTGTGCTTTTCCTTCACACCATTCCCAATAAAATACTATTTTTTCTTTTAATCCACCATAGGTGACAGAATGGAGAGAAGTATAAGGCTTAAGCTACAGTCACATAAATCTTGATATAGATGTGAATTGGTGACTATAATATGGATTGTTGATCAGTGATCTCTCAATAGCTCAAAGAAATACACAGTTGTCCAGCAAAGCTGTTTACTAGGCCTACTGAAGTAAGAGAGAAGGCCAGCTTCACTGAGTCTTAGTAGTGTCTCAAAACGGGGAAATGAGAGGAGGATATTTATGGCATTTTAGAACCTGAGTTGTGTGATTTTTCAAGGTGTGTCTTTCAAGGCAGGTAATTGGTTTGGATTGGGCAGTATTTATTATAAAATAAATTCTGATTGGTGAACCTAGCAGTGCAAAGGTCTGAAAGCAAGCCTTGGAGAACAAGTTTAGTCTTGAAAAGTAAGCTCTTTCAGTGGGCTCACAGTCATATCTTCCAGGAGCAAGAATTGCATGGAATAAAAGTACTTATTTCCTTTTGCTTGGTCTTAGTATATTTTAGCATATAAAAATGAAAATATTTTCCCAGAATTGTTTAGTACAAGGTAAGGAAAGTATATTGGTTTATGTTCCCACTATCTCATAGGAACATTGTATTGATTGGCTACTTGTAATGCACGTGGAGTATTTCTTACAGTACCTATATAGCAAGTTCTTAATAAAAGGGCTTTGTAAGTATTACTCAGTATAATTTGTTTATTAGAACATCTATTCTACTTTATTTCAATGATTTGTTTTAATGTCCATCTCTTCTAATACATCATAGGCTCCCAAGTACCAGAACTATGTTTTATTCATTTTCTATCTTCATCTTCTAGCACAGAGCTTTGCCATGTAATGAGTTCTCAGTAAATGTTTGTGGAATGAATGAATGGAAGCAGTGTGCTAAATAAACTGTGCATGTGGGTTGATACCAAGGAACATGTTAGTTATGTTGGTGAACATTGTAAGAAGGGAAGAGAGGACAAAGCATTTCTTCCTAGAATGCAGGAGGCGAATGAAGAAATGGAGAAACCTAACTTTTGTTTTTCTTATGCATGGTAGGGAGCAACTCTTTTGGACTGAAGCTTAATACATTTAGCAGATAGCCATCCATCATTCCCTGTTTGCAGACAAGAGCAAGTGATAGCTCCATTAACTCTGTCCACATAACTTGCGGAGCAAAACCTCCAAGGTTGGTTTGGATTGGGACCTGGTGCTAGCTGGTGTGTAACAGGGCAAAGAGGCTGAGAAAGACAAGCACAGCTGGTGACTTCTCATGTTTAATGGGGAAATCTTGAACCATTACAATCCTTTGCACTAAGAAGGTGGAGATGACTTGAGAGAAAACCAAGACCATACAGCAACAAAAATGGATTTGATATTTCTGTCTGTTAGTAAAGTGAATGACATTGTTCATGTAAAATACTAAGTGTTGAGTTTTTTTTTTTTTTTAGCAGAGTCTCGGTCTGTCACCCAGACTAGAGTGCGGTGGTGCGATCTCTGCTCCCTGCAACCTCTGCCTCCCAGGTTTAAGCAATTCTCCTGCCTCAGCCTCCTGAGTAGCTGGGATTACAGGCACATACCACCACGCTCGGCTAATTTTTGTATTTTTAGTAGAGATCTCAGACTCCTGACCTCAGGTGATCCACCTGCCTTGGCCTCCCAAAGTTCTGGGATTACAGGCGTGAGCCACTGCACCCAGCTCTAACTGTTGAGTTTTTTGCAATCCTTCTACACTTTCTTTCCTTTTGTGAGGAAACCTGTACTACACAGCTTTGTCTTTTAAGCTATGTATTTAAATCAGGCCTTACACTGAGGCAAGAAAGAACTTGGGTTATATAATAGCTGCCTGGTTTTATTTTATGCTTCTATTAGAGCCATGAATGCAAGACACCCTACTTCTTTTGTATATGTGTCTTTGCCACTAGAGTACGACTTCCATCATCATACTCTGAAAAGATATTGTAGAGAGAGGGTCAGCATCTTACTCAATATTGTATAATTGCCAGGCCCTCTTTCCCATGGATCCTAGTATTGACAGTGCCTGGCACATAATAGAAAGTGTTTGCAAAATTGATGGTGATGAAATGAGTGTACATAGATGGAGGAGCTGAGTGAATGAAATAAGAAATTTTTGAAAAAGCAATATTAATCTTTATTTACTTTGGATTATAAAGTGATATTTCATTAGAAAATACGTAACTTAAAGCAAATGTATAAAAAAGGAGGTTGTTGTTGAACTCAACACTGTTAGTAAGTGCCCTAGTAATCCACTCTCATGTACACCCATGTTACACACACATACACCTAACAGGTAGATATATATATATATTTATATGTGTGTAAACATGTATCTCTATATGTTAAATACATTCTAACTATTTTAAGTGTGTATATAACTATGAGTGATAGATACTTAAATATGTATATGTGTTTATAGGAAAAATTGAATTTAGACTATAAAAATAATTCTGAACTCTTTCCTCTTTAGTATTGTATCATAAAAGAATTTCATGTCTTTAAATATTTTTTGGAACATTTTTATTAGCTGTATGGTTTTTCATCTCATAGCTTTGCCTAATTTATTGAATTTGTTTCCAACTTTTCTAACCATATCAGGAGTAACTTTGTGCACAAATCATTTTTTTGGTTTTTGAGACAGAGTCTTTCTCTGTCACCCAGGCTGGAGTGCAGAGGCACAGTCACAGCTCACTGCAGCCCATACCTCCCTAGGCTCAGGTGATCCTCCCACCTCAGCCTCCCCAGTAGTTGGGACTACAGGAATGCACCACCATGCCTGTCTAATATTGTATTTTTTTGTAGAGACAGGGTTTCACTATGTTGCCCAGGCTGGTCTTGAACTCCTGGGCTCATGTAATCCACTTGCCTCGGCCTCCCAAAGTGCTAGGATTATAGGCATGAGCTGCCATGCATGGCCTGCACACAATTATTGATATACTTCTGTGTTTATCTCTTAAAAAAATTCTAGAAAGAATTAGTTATGTTATTATAGTGGCTTCATTAGAACAAAGAAATTCTAAATATATGTTAAGGAGTATTTTGGCTCAAAGGGTAAGAATATTTTGAAGATTCATTATTCCTGATACCAAGCTGTTCCTCATAAAAATTATACTGTTGTATGATTTTCTCAGTAGAACATGGGTTTTCTTTTTCCTATATGAGTTCCAATGCTAGGCTTGAATATTAGAGAAGTTTAGTGTCAGTTTTAAAGAAAAACAGAATTCTATTGTGTTTTAATTTGCATGTGTTTCATCATTTTTTGAGCATCTTATTCATATTCTCCTTTATTTTACTATGAATGGACTTGCCAGAAAGAGCTTCTTACATATTGAGAATATTTTTTGTAATTTTTTTCAAGTTGTCATTTACCTTTTTTAGGGTTGACCAACTTATTAAAATTCATGTATTTTTATGAGATAAAAAAGTATAGTTTTTTCTTTGTTCTTATGCTTCAGAATTTTATTACAGATTCAAATAAATATTCACTAGTTTTCTATGCTTCTTTGATTTTATTTCTTATGCTTAATTCATCTGGTGCTTTTTGATATGACATAATGAGTTATGGATAATAGAATCTTTTCATATATTTTTATAATTGTATTAGTCTAATTTATTATATAATTTTAATCTTCCCTGTTGATTTGATACTATGCCAAAACCTAATGTAACTTTAATTTCTCTTGCCTCAGGAGACTGTGGGTATCAGTCAGGTCATTTTAACAGTTAACTACTTAAATTTTACTAGGGCGTGTTCTCTGTTGGAGCAGGAACTCCAGTTACTCATCGCCCCTGCCCAGGAAACCCATTACCTTTCAAATATTTCTAGGAATTCCTAAGGGATGGCTCTTTTGTACTAACAGACAAGTCTAAGTGAAGATTTGGGGGATAGTTCTCTTGCTCCCTCTAAATCAAGTATCCCACCTTTTTCATTATGTCACCTAAGTGGAACCAAATAGCTGAAGAAGTAAAGTCTTTCTTTATAAATGCATTACAGATTATTATTAATTATTTCAAAGAAGAAAGAATGACAGAATTTAAATATGCCATTTGCAACCCCTAAAAATGTAATTAATAAGCAGTATTATTAATGGCTGCTAAGACCATTAGCTAAATAATTTTGTAAGGAATGGCTATGACTGATAACATCTAAACTCATTGATTAAGTTTCTTTTGTTTTTTTTGAGATGGAGTTTCACTCCTATTGTCCAAGCTGGAGTGCAATGATGCAATCTAGGTGCACTGCAACCTCTGACTTGTGAATTCATGTAATTCTTCTGCCTCAGCCTCCAAGTAGCTGAGATTACAGGCACGTTTTTGATATTTTTAGTAGAACCAGGGTTTTACCATATTAGCCAGGCTGGTTGATCAATTTTAACACAATGAAAAAAGAGATAACCAAGTACTACATACCTCATGATGGGACTTACAACACAACTTTGAAATATTCTTACTGAAAACATCCAACTTGAATCTGCTCAGGACTCTAGATCTAACTGCTGTTAATAGTTTTCAGGGGACGCAGGGAATATAAGAACATGTTAAAAGTATCATGAGGATTTAATCAGCAAAATTCAGAATGCAAGAAAATTCACAGACGAACAACCCAATTTGCTCAAGGTTAAATTGTGAAGAAAATAAAAAGGAGGGGAATCTATAGATTAGATGACAAAAGACACATAACAACCAAATGCAATGTGATCTTGTTTGAATCATATTTCACACATAACTAAATCAACAAACACTGTGAACAAGAAATTTGAACACTGAATATTTGGTGATATTAAGGAACTATATCTGATAGTAGTTATGCTTTAATAAAGAATTCTTTTAGAGAAACGTACTGAAATAATTATGGATGAAATGTTTCATTGTTTAGAATTTATTTCAAAATAATGCAGTGTGGGATGGAGGGAATAAAACTAAAGACTTAATAAGCCTGTCTGGACTAATAATTGTTGAAGATGGTGATGGGTCCATAAGGGTTTATTTTACTACTCAATTTTTTGATGAAATTATTTATTTTTTGTTGTGGCAAAATACACGTAACATAAAGCTTGCCATTTTAACCATTTTACAGTGTATATACAATTCAGTGGCATTAAGTACATTCACAATATTGTACAACAATTACCACTAATTCCAGAATTTTTTTCATCACCCAAAGGAGACGGAAGTTTTTATGATAAAAAATACTAACAATTAAAGCAGCGTCTACTAAGTAGATGAATGACTGCTTAGTCTTTCATTTATCCCATTTGTCTTGAAATGAGGGGTTAGACAATGTGGAGATATAAAAGGTATCTATTTTATAAATTTATTTTTATCAAGGTAGGCTATGTTTTCTGAGCTGAAGCATACTTAGAGTTCTCTCAAATTCCTTTGGTAACAATGTTTGTTAAATTTTCTTACAAACTCTGGCAATAACTTTTCTATGTTAATATTTTATTTTGTTTTAAATAGTCCCCTTTTGCTACTTAGATATTTTAGCATCTAACTTAGGGGAAGCTGTGTCAGAATCTGCTAGGTACGTGTCATTTTTAAATGAAAGTGCAGCCAGAAGTTTTTTTGATTGCCTGATAGGAACATTTTTTTTCTTTCCATGTAAATATAATATTGAGAAAAATATTGAAAGTTATCACTATGAGAACAAAAAACCTAATTATTAGCAAGAGGAACTTCGTCCTTTGTTCTAAACAGCAATTCTAAACATGTAATATCTGAGTTTCAAATTTGGTAATTCACTATCTTACTTAATATGAAAATGTCACTTGTTAATATTAAAATTTCATTTGTTATTATCTGACTTTTGGATGGATAAAAGCTGTTTTAACTGGGATGAGAGGATATCTCATTGAGTAGCATATGTTGAACCATTCTTGCATCCTTGTAATAAATCACACTTCGTCATGATGAATCATCTTTTTAATGTACTGGGATTTGGTTTACTAGTATTTTGTTGAGGATTTCTGCATCAATATTCATCAGAGATATTGGACTGTAGTTTTCTTTTTTTGATATGTCTTTGGTTTTTGTTGTCAAGGTAATACTGGTCTCATAGAATGAGTTTGGAAGTATTCCCTCCTCCTTTATTTTTTGGAACAGTTTGGGTAAGACTGGTATTAATTCTTATTTAAATGCTTGGTAGAATTCAGCAGTGAAGACAGTGGGTCACAGGCTTTTTCTTCACTGGGAGGCTTTTCATTATGACTTTGATCTCATTATATGTTATTGGTCTGTTTAGGGTTTGGATTTCTTCATGGTTCAATCTTGGTAGGTTGTATCTAAGAATTTATTCATTTCTTCTAGATTTACTGATTTACTGGCATATAGTTATTCATGGTAGCCACTAATGATCCTTAGAATTTTTGTAGTATCAGTTGTAATGTTTCCTTTTTCATCTCTAATTTTATTTATTTGGGTCTTCTCTCTTTTTTCTTAGCTAGCCTGGCTAAATGTTTATCATTTATTTATCTGTTTAAAAAATCAACTTTAAATTTTGTTGATCTTTTGTATTGTTTTTCTCATTTCAGTTTCATTTATTTCTGCTCTGTTCCTAATTATTTCTTTCCTTCCCCTAATTTTGGGTTTGGTTTGCCATTGCTTTCCTGGTTCTTAAAGGTACATCATTATGTTTTTTAATTTAAATTTTTTTCTTTTATTTATGTGTTTTTCCATACGTCGTTGGGGTACAGGCAGAATTTGGTTACATGAGTAAGTTCTTTAGTGGTGATTTGTGGGAATTTGGTGCACCCATCACCCAAACAGTATACACTGCACCACATCTGTAGTCTTTTATTCTTTGTCCTCCTCCCACCGTTCCCCCAAGTCCCCAGGGTCCACTGTATCATTCTTATGCCTTTGCATTCTCATAGTTTAACTCCCACATAGTGAGAACATACAATGTTTGGTTTTCCATTCCCGAGTTACTTTGCTTAGAATAATAGTCTCCAATCTCATCCAGGTAACTTAAAATGCTATTAATTCATTCCTTTTTATGGCAAAGTAGTATTCCATTATACATATATGTGCCACAGTTTCTTTATCCACTCATTGATTGATGGGCATTTGGGTGGGTTCCATGATGTTGCAATTGTGAATTTTGCTGCTATAATCATGTGTGTGCCAGTATCTTTTTCAAATAATGACTTCCTTTTTTCTGGGTAGATACCCAGTAGTGGGATAGATACCCACTAGTGGGATTGTTGGATCATATAGTAATTGTTCTATTAGTTCTTTAAGGAATCGCCACAATGTTTTCCACCATTTACAGTCCCACCAGCAGTGTAGAAGTGTTCCCTGTTCATAGCATCCACTCCAAGATCTACTGTTTTTCGAGTTCTTGATTACGGCCATTGTTGCAGGAGTAAACTGCTATTGCATTGTGGTTTTGATTTGCATTTTCCTGATCATCAGTGATCATTTTTTTCATATGTTTGTTGAGCATTTTTTCATATGTTTTTTGGCCATTTGTATATCTTCTTTTGAGAATTGTCTATTCATGTCCCTAGCCCCATTTTTGATGGGATTGTCAAAAACTCAGCCCCTTTTTGATGGGATTGTTTGTTTTTTTCTTACTGATTTGTTTGAGTCTGTTGTAGATTCTGGATGTTAGTCCTTTGTCAGATGTATAGTTTGTGAAGATTTTCTCTCACTTTGTGGGTTATCTGTTTATTCTATTGACTGTTCCTTTTGCTGTGCCAAACTCTTTAGTTTAATTAGGTTATTTTTCTTTGTTTTTATTGAATTGGTTTTTTGGTTCTTAGTTATGAAATCATTGCCTAAGCCAATTTCTAGAAGAGTTTTTCCAGTGTTATCTTCTAGAATTTTTGTAGTTTTGGATCTTAGGTTTAAATCCTTAATCCATCTTGAGTTGATTTTTGTAGAAGGTGAGTGTTGAGGTTCGAGTTTCATTCTTCTACATGTGGCTATCCAATTATCCAGCACCATTTATTGAAAAGGGTGTACTTTCTCCACTTTATGTTTTTGTTTGCTTTATTGAAGATCAGTTTGCTGTGTTTGGGTTTACTTCTGGGTTGTCTATTCTGTTTCATTGGTCTATGTGCCTATTTCTATCAGTATCATGCTGTTTTGGTGATCATGGCCTTACAGTATAGTTTAAAATCAGGTAGTGTGATGTCTCCAGATTTGTTCTTTCTGATTAGTCTTGCTTTGGCTATGTGGGCTCTTTTTTGGTTCCATATGAATTTTAGAATTGTTTTTTTAAATTCTGTGAAGAAAGATGGTGGTATTTTGATGGAGATTGCATTGAAGTTGTAGATTGCTTTTGACAGTATGGTCATCCATGAGAATGGGATATGTTTCCATTTGTTTGTGTCATCCATGATTTTTTCTGGCTGTGTTTTGTAGTTTTCCATGAATATAGCAAAAGCAGTGCTAAGAGGAAAGTTCATAGCCCTAAACGCCTACATCAAAAAGACCGAAAAAGCACAAACTGGCATTCTAAGGTCATACCTCAAGGAACTAGAGAAATAGAAAGAACCAAACCCAAACCCAGCAAAAGAAGAGAAATATCCAAGATCAGAGCAGAATTAAATAAAACTGAAACAAAAAAATTTAAAATATAAAACAAAAAACTGGTTCTTTGAAAAGGTAAATAACATTGATACAACATTAGCAATATTAAGCAAGAAGAGAAGAGAGAAAATCAAAATAACCTCACTAACAAATGAAACAGGAGATGTTACAATGGGCACCACCAAAATACAAAGGATCATTCAAGGCTACTATGCACATATTTATGCACATAAACTGGAACACCTAGGAGAGATGGATAAATTCCTTAAAAAATACAACCCTCATAGCTGAAATCAGGAAGAATTAGATACCCTGAACAGACCAATAACAAGAAGCAAGATTGAAATGGTAATTAAAAAATTACCAACAAAAAAATTTTCAGGACCAGACGATTCACAGAAAATTCCACCAGACATTCAAAGAAGAATTGGTTACAATCCTTTTGATATAATTCCACAAGATAGAAAAAGAAAATACCCTCCCTAATTCATTGTATGAAGCCAGCATCACCCTAATGCCAAAACCAGGAAAGGCCATGACAAAAAAGAAAACTACAGACCAAGATCCTTGATGAACATAGATGATAAAATCCTTAATGAAATACTAGCTAACTGAATCCAACAACATACCAAAAAGATGATCCACCACAATCAAGTGGGTTTCATACCAGGGATGCAGGGATGGTTTAACATAAGCAAATCAATAAATGTGACACACCACATAAACAGAATTAAAAGCAAAAATCATATGACTATCTCAATAGATGCAGAAAAAGCATTTGACAAAATCCAGCATCCCTTAATGATTAACATTCTCAGCCAAATTGGCATACAGAAGACATACCTTAATGTAATAAAAACCATCTATGACAAACCCATAGCCAACATAATACTGAATGGGGAAAAGTTGAAAGCATTCCCTCAGAGAAGTGGAACAAGACAAGGATGCCCACTTTCACCACTCCTCTTTAACATAGTACTGGAAGTCCTAGTCAGAGCAATTAGACAGGAGAAAGAGAGGGCATCCAAATTGGTAAGAAGGAAGTCAAACTGTTACTGTTTGCTAATGATATGATCGTTTACCTTGAAAACTCTAAAGACTCCTCTAGAAAACTCCCAGAACTGATAAAAGAATTCAGCAGTTTCCAGATACAAGATTAATATACACAAATCAGTAACTCTTTTATATGCTAACAGCAACCAAGCAGAGAATCAAGTCAAGAACTCAGCCCCTTTTATAATAGTGGCAATAAATAAATAAAATACTTACGAATATACTAACCAACGAGTTGAAGGTTTTTTCTTTATTGATGTAGGTACTTACAGCTATAAGTTTCCCTCTTAGTACTGCTTTCATTGTATCTCATGGGTTTTGGTATGTTGTATTTTCATGATCATTTGTTTCAATAAATTTTTCAATTTCTTTCCTAATTTATTCATTGACTCACTGGTCATTCAGGAGCTTATTGTTTACTTTTCATGTATTTGCATAGTTTCCAAAATTCCTCTTGTTATTAATTTCTAGTTTTGTTCTTTTGTTGTCAAAGAAGACACTTGATATCATTTTATTTTTTTGAATGTTTTAGAACTTGCTTTGTGACATAACATATGATTATCCTGGAGAATTATCCATGTGTTGATGAGAAGAATGTGTATTCTATAGCCTTGGATAAAATGTTCTGTAAATATCTATTAGGATCATTTATTTTATGGTGCAGATTAAATCCTATTTTTTTTGTTGATGATTTGTCTGGGAGATCTTTCCAGTGCTGAAATGGGGTGTTGGTCTCCAGCTTTTATTGTATTGAAGGAATTCTGAATTCCTTCTTTGTGTTAACTTGAATTTCTTTTAGTTTCCTTAAAATAGCTATTTTGAATTTTCTGTCAGAACAGTCATATGTCTGCTTTTCCTGGAGCACCCAGATATGTAAAGCAAATATTGTTAGAGCTAAAGAGAGAAATATATATAAACACAGTGTGGGGTGCATATATATTGGCAGTCATTATATTCTGATGGTGGATCATTAAATAATTACCTTTGTCTCTTCTTACAGCTTTTGTCTTTACATCCATTTTGTCTGATATAAATATAGCTACTCCTACTCTTTTTTGGTTTCCATTGGCATGGGATTTTTTTTCCGTTCATTTATTTTTTGACTATGTATATCTTTATAGGTGAAATGTGTTTCTGTTGGGCAACAACATATCATTGGGTCTTGTTTTTTTTCATCCATTCATCCACTCTATGTCTTTTGATTGGAGAGTTAAGCCCATTCACATTCAGTATTATTATTGATGAGTAGGAACTCATTCAGGCTATTTTGTTATTTGTTTTCTGGCTATTTGTGGTCTTCTCTTCCTTTTTTCCTCTTTCCTGTCTCTTCCTTTTAGTAAAGGCAGTTTTCTCTGGTGGTATGCTTTAATTTCTTGCTTTTTATTTTTTGTGAATTCATTGTATTTTTTTTTGATTTAAAGTTATCATAAGGGTTGCAAATATATTTTCATAACCCATTAGATGACAATGAGCACCTACTGCATATAAAAACAAGCCAACATGCAAAATAAAAACTAATAACTCTAAATTATAGGTTGGTCTCCTCACTTTTTAACTGTTGGTTATTTTT
Organism: Aotus nancymaae; assembly: GCF_030222135.1. Taxonomy (NCBI): domain Eukaryota; kingdom Metazoa; phylum Chordata; class Mammalia; order Primates; family Aotidae; genus Aotus; species Aotus nancymaae. The sequence continues at coordinate 32,089,129 of NW_026988455.1, forward strand.
CATGATTTCTCATTGTGCTGGCTATGTCTTAAAAAGTTGTTTTAGTTATTATTTTTCATTGGTTTGTCATTTAGTTTCTCTACTTAAGACAAGAGTAGTTTACACACCACCATTACAGTATTATGCTATTCTGTGTTTTTCTGAGTGCTTACTATTACCAGTGAGTTTTGTGCCTTCAGATGATTTCTTTTTCTTCTTTTTAATTTTTACAGACAAGAATCAAAGCATAAAGATGATTTCTTCTTGCTGATTAACATCCTTTTCTTTCATATTGAAGAACTTCCTTTAGCATTTCTTGTGGGACAGGTTTGGGGTTGATGAAATCCCTCAGCTCTTGTTTGTCTTGGAAGATATTTGTTTCTCTTTCATGCTTGAAGAATACTTTCACCAGATATGCTATTCCAGGGTAAAAGTTATTTTCCTTCAGCACTTTAAATATGTCATACCACTCTCTTCTGGTTAATAAGATTTCCAATAAAAAAAAAAGTCTGCTGCCAGATGTATTGGAGCTCTGTTGTATATTACTTCTTTTTTCTTGCTGCTTTTAGGATCCTTTCTTTATCCTGATCCTTTAGGAGTTTGATTACTAAATATCTAGAGGTAGTCTGCTTTGGGTTAAATCTGCTTGGTTGTCTTTAACCTTCTTGTACTTGAATATTGATATCTTTATCTAGGTTTCAGAAGTTCTCTGTTATTATCCTTTTGAATAAACTTGCTACTTCTAAACAGAGATACAGACCAATGAAACAAAACAGAGGCCTCAGAAATAATACCACACATCTACAACCATCTGATCTTTCACAAACCTGACAAATACAAGCAATGGAGAAAGGATTACCTGTTTAATAAATGGTGTTGGGAAAACTGTCTAGCCATGTGCAGAAAGCTGAAACTGGACCCCTTCCTTACACATTATACAAAAATTAACTCAAGATGGATTAAAGATTTAAACATAAGACTTAAAACCATAAAAACCATACAAAAAAACCTAGGCAATACCATTCAGCACATAGGCATGGGCAAGGACTTCATGACTAAAACACCAAAAGCAATGGCAATAAAAGCAAAAATAGACAAATAAAATCTAATAAACTTAAGAGCTTCTGCATGGCAAAGAAACTATCATTAGTGTGAACTGGCAACCAACAAAATGGGAAAAAATTTTTGCAATCTACCCATCTGAAAAAGGGCTAATATCCAGGATCTACAAAGAACTAAAACAGATTTACAAAAAAAAAAAAAAAAAAAAAAAAACCACCAAAAAGAAGGATATGAACAGACACCTCTCAAAAGAAGACATTTATGCAGCCAACAAACATATAAAAAAAGCTCATCATCACTGGTCATTAGAGAAATGCAAATCGAAACCACATTGAGATACCATCTCATGCCAGTTAGAATGATGATCATTAAAAAATCAGGAGACAACAGATGCTGGAGAGGATGTGGAAAATAGGAACGCTTTTACACTGTTGGTGGGGGTGTAAATTAGTTCAACCATTGTGGAAGACAGTGTGGCGATTCCTCAAGGACTAGAAATAAAAATAGCATTTGACCCAGCAATCCCATTACTGGGTATATATACCCAGAGGATTATAAAACATTCTATTATAAATACACATGCACACATAAGTTTATTGTAGCACTGTTCACAATAGCAAAGACTTGAAAACAACCCAAATACCCATCAATGATAGACTGGATAAAGAAAATGTGGCATGTATACACCATGGAATACTTTGCAGCCATAAAAAAGGATGAGTTTATGTCCTTTGCAGGGACCTTGATGAACCTGGAAACCATCATTCTCAGCAAACTGACCCAAGAACAGAAAACCAAATACCGCTTGTTCTCACCCATAAGTGGGTGTTGAACAATGAGAACACATGGACGCAGGGAGGACAACATCACACACCAGGGCCTGTGTCAGGGTGTGGGGGCATAAGGGAGGGATAGCATTAGGAAAATACCTAATATAGATGACAGGGTGATGGATGCAGCAAACCACCATGGCACATGTATACCTATGTAACAAACCTGCACTTTCTGCACATGTACCCCAGAATTTAAAGCATAATTTAAAAATTAAAAAATTAAAAATCATACAACTAAAAAAAACAACTTTCTTTTTCTATCTGTTGCTCTACCTCTCCTTTAAGGCCAGTAACTCTAAGATATGCCCTTTAGAGGCTATTTTCTATATCTTGTAGGCATGCTTCATTGTTTTCTATTCTTTGTTCTGTTGTCTCCTCTGATTGTGTGTTTTCAAATAGCCAGTTTCAAGCTCACTAATTCTTTCTTCTGCTTGATCAAGTTTGCTATTAAGAGACTCTCTCCATGCATGAGTGCTGGTTGAGCCCAATGGGGCTTTATTCTGCACTGTGACAGGGCAGCACTGAATTCAAAGTAATCTCCCTGTCACTGCACTTTCCCTCCCCAAAGTGCACAGATTTTCTCTTTACACCACAAAGTCACTGCCAGGGGATGGGGGAGGCATGGTGTTAGTCATTCACGACAGTCTCTCCTGCCCTCCTCAACACCTCTTTTAGTGATATGAAGTTAAAACCAGGTACTGCAATTGCTTATCTGGATTTTTGTTATTTTTTGATGGTACTTACTATATGCAGATAGTTGGTAAAATTTGGCGTTCCAGTTGGGGGCATGAACAGGGTAGGATTCTCTTCAGTCATCTTGCTCTGCTCCCATGCCAAAGGCATTTTTATTATTTCACTTATAGTATGATTTATAGAAGAAAAATTTTATGTATTATTACACTATTTAGACCTAACAATTATTAATATTTTTTGTGTAACTTTTCATGGCTTTTATAAGTATCTTTGGAGATATCTATATCTATCTATCTATCTGTCTATATAAAATAAAGGTAGGACAATCCAATTTGTAAGCTGAAATTTCTATTAACCAATAGATAATGAACAATGTTCTATATCACTATTCTTACTTACAAAACGTAATTTTTCATGATAGCTGTGTATCCTTTTGAATGGATATTATAGTTGACTTAATCAGCTTCCTATTTTGGACATTTTGGTAGTTTTCAATTTTTTTATTTTAGATAATACTGTAATAAATATACTATAAATTTGCTTGCAGTGTTGGTCATGTCCATTTATGGAACTTTTCTGAAATTTTTGAGTTTAGGTGCATATTTTAAGCAGTGAATTTCAATGTAGTTACTACTAAGCTCACTCAGCATAACTTCTGAACCAAGGAGGGTAGGTCTGTTATGTTGAGGTCAGGGAATGAGGTTATGGTGGGGAAAATGTGTAGCTGACATGTGATGGGGACATCTAGGTAGAGGTCTGGTAAGATTTTTGCTTCTCAGACTCAGAAGTAGTCCTGATCTTGGCTGAACGTATCTGCCACAGCTAAGCAATTCAGTGTTCTAAACTTTCAATATTTTTTGTTGTACACTAACAAATCAGAAAACCTAGAGGAGATGGGTAAATTTACAGAGAGGTACAACCTACCAAGATTGAATAAAAAAGAAATAGAAAACCTCAACAAATTAATAATGAATAATAATACTGACATTAATAACATTAATAAAATGTTTCCCAACAAAGAAAAGCCCAGGACCTGGTGGCTTTACTGCTGAATTCTATCAAACTTTTTTTTTAAACTCCTCCTTGCAGAGCAGTGTTAATCCCCAGGCAGTGTGCTCAGAGTCAGCTGACTCTACCAAACTTGTAAAAATAATTAACACTGATTATTTTCATACTGTCTCAAAACACTGAAGGGGAGTGAACTCTTCCTGACGTATTCTGAGGCCAGAATTACCCTAATACCAAAACCACACGAGGACATAACAAATAACAAGAAAAACTGTTGGCCAGTATCCCTGATAAACATAGCTGCAAAAATCTACAAAATACTAGCAAACTAAATCCAATAACACCTTAACATGATTAAGTGGGATTATCCCAGGGATGCAAGGATGATAGCTGAACACACATAAATCAATAAATATGATATATCACCTCAACAAAATGAAAGACAAAAATCATTTGAACATCTCAATAGACAAAGAAAAAGCATTTGATAAAATTCAACATCTTACCAGTATCATGCTGTTTTGGTTACTGTAGCCTTGTTGTATAGTTTGAAGTCAGGTAGTGTGATACCTCCAGCTTTGTTCTTTTTGCATAGGATTGTCTTTGCTATACAGGCTCTTTTTTGGTTCCATATGAAATTTAAAGTTGTTTTTTCTAATTCTGTGAAGAAAGTCAATGGTAGCTTGATGAGGTTAGCATTGAATCTACAAATTACTTTGGGCAGTATGACAATTTTCACAATATTAATTCTTCCTATTCATGAGCATGGAATGTTTTTCAATTTGTTTGTGTCTTCTCTTATATCCTTGAGTAGTGGTTTGTAGTTCTCCTTGAAGAAATAGACAAATTGAATTATATTATGCCAAAAAGCTTCTACACAGCAAAGGAAGCAATCAACAGACTGAAGAGACAATCTGTAAAATAGGAACAACTATTTGCAAACTATTCATCCAACAAGTGCTAATATCCAGAATATCCAAGGAACTCCCAATAACTCAATAACAAAAACCAAATAATCCCATTGGAAAGTGGGTGAGATATCTACATAGACATTGCTGAAAAGAAGATATAAAAATGGCCAACAGATATGTGTAAAACACTCAACATCAGTAATCATCAGGGAAATGCAAATCCACAATGTGATATCATCTCACACCAGTTAGAATGGCTATTATCAAAAAGACAAAAAATAACACGTGCTGGCAAGTACGCAGAGAAAAGGGACTCTTATACACTGTTAGTGGGAATATAAATTAATATAGCCATTATGGAAAACAGCATGGAGGTTTTTTTTTTTTAAAAAAAAACTAAAAACAGAATGACCATACAATCCACCAATTCTATTACTGGCTATTTATTCAAAGGAAGGGATATCAGTATATTAAAGGGATACTTTCACTCCCACGTCTATTGCAGTACTATTCACAATAGCCAAGATATGGCATCAGCCTATGTGTCTGTCAATTGATGACTGGGTAAGGAAAATGTAGTATATATACATAATGGAATGCTATTCAGTTATTGAATGAAATCCTGTAATTTCCAGGAGCCTGGATGGAGCTGCAGGTGATCATGTTAAATGAAATAAGCCAGGACCAGAAGGGCAAATATTACATTTCCATTCATATGTGGGCACTAAAACAGTTGATCTTATGGTGGCAGAGAATAGAATGAGGCTGGAAAGGGTGGGGGTGGTTAGGGATGAAGTCAGGTTTGTTAATGGGTAGGAAAATACAGTTAGATAGAAGAAATAAGTTCTAATGTTTAGTAATGAAGTAGGGTGACTATAGTTAACAATAATTTATTGTATATTTCCAAAGAGCTAGTAGAGAAGAGTTGAAGTGCTCCAGTGGAAATAAATAATAAATGTTTGAGATGATAGACATGCCAAATAGCCTGATTTGTTCATTAAACATTGTATGTATGTATGAAAATATCACATGTATCTTATAAATATACAGAATAATGTATCAAATTTAAAAGATGCTATATAACCCTAAGTTCTAATCACCCACTTTGAGTTACTCATTATGAATGCTCCCAGGTGTATGCACAATGCATGTATTAATAAAATTCTGTTTGTTTTTCCTCTCGTTAATCAGTCCTTTTGTCTGTCTGATTTGTAGAGCTCCAGTCAGTGAACCTAAGATAGGTAGTGAAAAAACACTTTTTTCCTCCCCTACTCTCTTAATACTTAAGCATTTTTGTCTGTCATTTTGTAACTATGTGTGAAGGCCAAGGACATGATTTGATGTACCCCAAGTGATGACTATCTTCATCCTTCAATGGTGTTCTGACTTGGGGGAACAATCCTAAGTTCTATTTGGCCAATATTACTATTTGGTGAGTAAGCTGAATGATTTGGGTAAAACTATTACTATAAGAAAATAAAAGGAGATTCTAAGGTAATGGAGTGAAGTTTTACATGTGCCATATTAACTGATTTAAGACTATGTAGTCTCTTAAGATAATTACTTAATAGAGAGAATACTTATCTTGAGGATAACTGCTGCCATGATTTAAAAAACAAAACATATGACCCTCTGATTTCTTTATCATCAATTCATTTATTTTTGATGCGTATCTACTCTCTGTGTAAAAGTCATAAAAGCATCATTTAAAAAAAGAAGATAATCAAGAAATAAAGGTCACACTAGACATAGTTATCAGTCAGGCTAAGTTGGAAGGACCTGCCTCATTTACATTGAGGGCTGGAGAAGTTATTTGTTTTGAGTCACAGCCTGAGTAAGGAACAGCCATTGCTTTGACTAAAAGTCCTCTGACTTCTAGCTTGGGGTTCTCCTCACCACAGTGTTGTAGAGATGGGTCACCAGGAAAGGCTGTGGGCTGTTTCTTGGGAATATCTGTAAAGATATACCACCTTCCTTTCTGAAGAAGATAATTCAAAAGTGATCTCACCTGTAAGGGACGTTTATATTTTCTAAGATAATGATTCCATACTCATCATCTGAATTGTCTGTAAAGTGTGTTTTAACAGTAGACTGCATTGAGTGTGTTAAGACTTGGAAAGTGGGTTTTCACAATTTATTTGAAAAAATATTTTTCAAAGTTGTCATATTCTATTATAGTTTTCATGTGCCTTTCAGGAGAAAAGAATGAGGTAATTTTGATTATTTTGATTCCACTGGCACAATTTTATTTGGTAATGGAAATACCAGAAAATTCACACACACACACACACTCTCTCTGTGTGTGTGTGTGTGTGTGTGTGTGTGTATGTATGGGTATGTAGACCTGGGTGTTAGAACTGGGATCACCACTAATTATGTGACTTAGATCATCTAGAGTATTCTTTAGTATTTCGATTCTTTAGTATTAAAGGGAGGGATTTTGGATTCTTCAGTATTAAAGGGAGGGATTTGGGCTTGATGGTCTTAGAATTTCCCTTTTAATTGGAAAATTCCTTGAATTCAACAAAGAATGCTGGATTTAAAATAGTTACAATATTTTGAGTTTTCAGCAAAAGACTGGCTTTTGGCTTAGTGTGATACTATGCTGCAAGCAGCATCTATATGAGTCTGAACTCCAATTACAGTTGTCCCAAAGTGGAGTAAACTGACAAGGCATCCACTCCGTGTTAGTTACTTTTTCTAATATGGTGGCAATGAAATCCTTGACCTTGAGACTACATTCCAATATGCAACTAACTCTGAATATATATACCTATATACACATATATGTATACACAGTCAGAATTTTATATGTGTATATATATATATATGATATATATATATATCTAAAATCAGATGGAGAGAGAGAAATTTAGGGGCTTCAAAGTTTAAACTTTTTACTATCAGTCAAAGCTGGAAAGTGGTAGGTTTTTCTGTTACAAACCCAGCCTTTTTCAAATGTGTCAACTGGGACATTTCCATCAACTTTTTCTTTGTTCGCCTTCAGACAAAAGGAACCCAACTGTTCACAGTGTAGTGAGTTTTCAGGAAGATTATTCATTTATGCCAGGGTAAGATGAAAAATGAACACCAGAGGTTCTCAAATAAGATGTCTTAGAAAGACAATTTCACTTTACAGAAAGTTTTCAAAAGCCCATAAATTTGGCCTACAAAGTTGTTCACCTCAATCATCCACAGGACTGGCTATTTCTCAGACTGAACAAAACAAAACAAAACCTCATGACCTGTATTCACGACTTCAGGCCACTCCTCAAAGGACCAATTAAGACTATTGTCAGCATGTTGCCATTCCTGCTCCTTTTCTGGAAATGAATTAGTGTTTTTAAATGACACTTCTTTTTGCCCTGTCCTCTGTGGTATGGGTTTATTGTAACCTACACTTTAGTTTGAAACTCAGGTGTGAAATGACCCTAGGATACTGAGCAACATGTACAAGCTGAGTGGTGCCAGGGACCCTGAGGAACAGGTTGGAACCTTCGTTAGCCCAGAATCTTTAGCCACAATGAACTGGAAATTACAGACGGTTCATACACAATAGCTGAGCCGTCATGAACAATTAAGAAGCAGTGGTGTAATTGACCTGATTTGAAGATGCAGGGCAGCTGAGTACTTCTCCCTGGGGCCAGCTCTCTCTTGCGAGCAGAGCAGATGGCCTTCTGAGGGATTACAATAATAAGGGCAGCTGAATAGTCAAGTGACCAGTCAAGGTAACCAAGGGGACAGGGCAGTCAGATCTCTTCTGGATCGATGGGCAGCCTGTGCTAACTGGGCTGTGCCATATGTCCCTGTCTGCAGCACCCTTCTGCCCCTTCCCAGGGGTGTTGCTTCTTTCCAATGCAAAATATTAAGGATGAGGATTATGTCACTTCAACAAATGTTTAATTTGTTGACACTGTGATACATGCTAGTGATACAGAGATGAATAAGGCACTAGAAATGTCCTCAAGAAATGTATGATCTTATGGGACAGAGCAGACATGAACATAGGTGGCAAGTCCTACTCTTCTAAGTATGGCCACAGTACATATCATACGGTAGATGACAAGAAAAAGAAAAATATCATTTCCTAGTAAAGATGACATTAAATAGAAATGACTTTTCACTAAAAAATGGCTCCATGGTCTAGTACATTTCAAAACACCACATAAAGATGTACAACATACATTAGCACATATGATATATTTTAAATTTTATTTTATAAATAAGAAATGCACCCACATCCCCCAGAGACTCAGTTTCCTCAATAGCAGCAACTAATCTCACTAGTTGTAGTGGACTCTTTTAGGGACATGATGTGAAATGGAATCTCGCTACGCTGTCCTGGCTGGTCACACACTCCAGTCCTGAAGTGATCCTACTGCCTTAGTCTCTCCCAAGTATCTGGAATTACAGGTATGACCCACTGTACCTGGCTAGGGCTTACTAACATTTTAAAATGACTGTATTCCATTCTATTATATGGGATGATTTTCTATTATTTATTTAGTTTGTTCCCCTAGTGAACTTTTTCCTATTACAAACACTGCTTCAGTGAATATTTCTAGGAGCAGCATTGCAGGGTAAATAGGTGTGTTCATTTTTAATTTTGAGAGAGATGACAAAATAGTCTGCCTTTTTTTTTTTTTTTTTTTGAGACAGAGTCTTGCTCTGCCACCCAGGCTGGAGAGCAGTGTTGCAATCTTAGCTCGCAACCTCTTTGCCTCCCGGTTTCAAGTGATTCTCCTGCCTCAGTCTCCTGAGCAGCTGGGACTATAGGCGTGCACCACCATGCCTGGCTAATTTTTGTATTTTTAGTAGAGACAGGGTTTCACCATGTTGGTTAGGCTGGTCTCAAACTCCTGACCTCAAGGCAGGTGATCCACCTGCCTTGGCCTCCCAAAGTGCTGGGATTACAGGTGTGAACCACTGCAACAGACCCAAATTGCTTTTATTGGAGTTATTGCCACCAATTATATATATGCTTACCTGCTTACTGCTTTTTTACTAATTCAGTGTGTTTCCAAGATTTTTCTTATCTTGGTCAATGTGATAAGCAAAAATGATGTTTTGCCATTTTAATTTTTGTTTTCTTTGTTGTGACTAGTGTAGGGGAAGAAAAAATGTTCTCTCTCATTTTAGGTTCAGTGGCTGTGGTCTATGAATTAAATGGACGAAGGACAAATTAACAGAGAAAAGACATACTTTTTATGGATGTTAACATTTTTATATGCACAGGGGCTTTACAGAAAATAAGTAAAAACAAAGAATTGGTTCCACTTGAGAACCTATATACCATTTTAACCAAGGGCAATAAATTATGGAGAAGTACCTAGACAAAGGAAAGAAGGTTTGAACTTCTAGCTTTGGTATTTGTGGGAAAATAACAAGAAAATATATGAGGGAAATCAAATGGAAAATAAGGGTTACTTTGTTAAGTTTCATTTGTGCAGACTCATATTGATGATTCCTTGTGTCCAGTGATAAAGGTGCTTTCCTCCTCCTGGCTCATGGAGAGCTTCTTTCTCAGAGGAAATTTATGCCATGGTTTTAGTCAGATGGTGGAATGGCAGATAGCTGTTCCTGTATCTGCTGTTTCTCAACTGTGTTCTGCTCAAAATAATATGCCTAAGCAGCATATTTTGGGGTTGTATATTCTGATCCTTCTTAGTGTGACTGAGAAATTTTTCATACGTCTCAGTTATTTTTATGTCTTGTCTGTTTAAATTTTTTGTATATTTTCTCATTGCATTTTAAATTATTTTCTTGTATGTATTCTACATATGCTAAAAATTAGGACTTAGTGAAATTAATATCAAATATTTGTCTCAATTTACAGTTTCTTGTTTGATTTGGTTCTTGGTATTTTTTGCCAAGCAGACAATTTTTCTTTGGTTAGTCACAGTTACCAGTCTCTACTTCTTGAACTTCTGAGTTTTGTGGCTTACCTAGAAGGAACTTCCAAATGTTCTCTCATAATTTTATGTTAAACTTTCAGAAAAAAATTCTCTCGTAATTTTATTTAGCACTTCTCTATATAATTGATATTTGAATCTTTGATCTGAAATTTATTTTTTTGTGTTAGTATGTGGTAGGAATCCAGGAATGTAACTGAAATGTCTCAAAACAATGTTTTGAGTAATTTATATATTTTCCCCATTGAAATGAAATACCAAACTTAACATATACTAAATTACATTTAGATCCTATTCAGAACTTTCAGTTCTACTAAAATGATCTGCCTACTCATGTACAAGCATTTGAAGTATTATAGTTTTATAATAAGTTTTAGCATAGAGTAGTGCAATTTGCCCTTCATCATTCTTTTGAATTTTTCTGGTTTGGCTGTATTCTCACCCAAATCTCATCTTTAATCATAGCTCCCATAATTCTCATGTGTTGTGGGAAGGACCCAGTGGGAGATAATTGAATCATAGGGGAGGTTTCCTCCATACTGTTCTCATGGTAGTGAATAAGTGTCACAAGATCTGATGGTTTTATAAGGGGAAATGCCTTTCATGGGTCTTTCATTCCTTCCTTGCTTGCCGCCGTGTAAGACATGCCTTTCACTTTCCAACATGATTGTGAGGCCTCCTCAGCCACATGGAACTGTGAGTCCATTAAACCTCATTTTCTTTATAAATTACCCAATCTCAGGTATGTCTTTATTAGCAGGATGAGAAGAGACTAATACAATAATGTTTTTACATGAACATCAGAATCGGCTTGTTTTGTTAAAATAAACTGTTGGTATTCTGGGGAGGGAAGATTTCATTAAGTATAGATCAATATTGGAAAAATTGACATCCTCATGATATATAATATTTGTATCCAAGAATATGATTCTATGTATTTGTCTTTTTGAAGTCCCTTAGTATCATTTAAAAAATTTCTTACAGATCATAGGCATTTCTTGTTAATTTCATTTTTCTTAAGTTATTTTATCTTTTTAAGTGCTATTGATCTTTCTTCCATATGTGGGCTAACTGGTTGCTGTTTTTATATATGGAAGCTTTTGATTTTTGTCTATATGTTTTTTACCTAAACTTGGTGAATTCTTACCATTTGAAAGAGCTTCCACTTGATTCTTCTGGAATTTCCAGTTAATGGTAACCTCAAATAATGATAAAGTTTACCTTTATTTTTCCTGTTTTTATATCTCATTTTGGGGGGGCTGTTTTTTTGAGTATAATATTAAATATTAAGAGGAAAAACATGTCTTGCTCTTAGACTTTAATGATAAATTTTCTTGTGTGTTTATTTAATTAAATATATTTAATAAAGATATTTTCATGTATTTTTATTGAAAAACATTCTTATAAAGAATAGCTGTTACATTTTGTAATCTCTTTTAAACAACTATGAAGTTTTTGTACAATTTTTATATTCATAATAGTGAATTATGTGTGAATAGATTTCCTAGTATCCAACTATTCTTGCATTCCTTGAATAAAACGTATTATCATGGTTTATAATTTTAATAATATGTTATCTCCTTTTTGTGATATTTGCATCAATATTTGTACATGAGACTGGTTTGTAGTTTCCTCTTCTGTGGGTGCTACCTTTGTCAGGGTTTGGTACCGTTGTCATACTTCATAAAACTGATTTGGGTGCTTTCCTTTTAAAATTTATTTTCTGGAGCAGTTGAAATAGTACCAGAATTATCTCTTCTTAAAAGTCTGGGGAGGCCGAGGCGGGTGGATCACGAGGTCAAGAGATCGAGACCATCCTGGTCAACATGGTGAAACCCCGTCTCTACAAAAAATACAAAAAATTAGCTGGGCATGGTGGCGTGTGCCTGTAATCCCAGCTACTCAGGAGACTGAGGCAGGAGAATTGCCTGAACCCAGGAGGCGGAGGTTGTGGTGAGCTGAGATCGTGCCATTGCACTCCAGCCTGGGTAACAAGAGCGAAACTCCGTCTCAAAAAAAAAAAAAAAAAAAAAAAAAAATTTGGTAGAATTTCTTGAAAACAAACACTGGGGCAGTTACTTTTCAAAGGGTAACTTGTTTATAGTTATTCTTTTTGTTTTCTATTTTTTAGGTTCTAAATATTGTACCTATTTTACTTTGATTTCTTCTTGGACTCAAGGATTTTATTTTATTTTGATTTTGTTTCCTGTCTCTTTCTGTGTTTTCTGTTCCTTTTACTTCATGAAAATGTCTGTGTATTATTTGGTGCAAAGGCATTTGTAATTTTTGGTTGGTCTCTGTAGATTGTACCCTTTTAATACATTTGTCCTAAATCGAACTTTGTTTGAGTTTCTCCATGTGCGTTTACCAGATGAGTCTTTGCCAAGTAGTTTTATTTTCAACCTCTCTGAGCCACATCTTTTATGTATGTGTATCAGACACAGCTTGTGTCCTGCCTCACATTCTCTTGGCCCACTTTTTAATCCAGATCTTGCAGAAACTGGCTCTGTGTAAGTGTAACCTAACATCACTTCACTTGTCTGTATCACGATCTATGTAACTATATATACCTGCTCAGACATTATCATGGACAAAAATTCCTGACTAATACCGGACAAGAGAACAATGGATTCATATTCTCCTTTCCATCTCCTGGATGGACAGTTCTAAGGCATATTCACATGGCAGCATATAAGTCCCTATTAGGATCATGCCGTGTTGCCCATATTGGTAGTCAGCTCCATAGCGTACCCTTGAATTGGTTTTTCATTTCACCCTTCCCGTCTGTACTCCTGATCCTTAGGATTACTTTCCAGAGCTAACTATCTGTATCAACCTGATTTTTGTTTGATTTCAAGCCTAGATTAGAACAGTTTATCTTTCGAATGTTGCAGTAAATAAAATTTTGCCTTGCCCTTTTAACATAGTCATAAAACCATATGTATAAAACAATTTATTGATATAAAATATTTATCCTTAGTTCTATCTTTAATTGCTTCCATATTTTTTATTTCATGATATGATTTGTATATTTTTGTGTATATGTATTTTTAGAAGTTATATTTTTGTTTTAGTAATTCCTTTTTAATTTGTTTTATTTTTTGTAGAGATGGGGTTTTTTTCTATGATGTCCAGGCTAATCTCAAACTCCTGGTCTCAAGTGATTCTCCCAAAGTGCTGGATTATAGGCATGAGCCACCATGTCAGGTCCCTTTTTTCTTTTTATGAACTGTACTTATTAATTTCTTTCTAAAAGCAATGTTGAAATTAGCATACTTTTAATCTCTTCATTTTCATTTCTTTCCATTTTGCCACTCAATTATTTTGTTTAATGTGTTATTTTTTATTAATGTTACCTTTTGGTTTCTACATATATTTATATCACTTCGACTTGATTTATTATCCTTGACTAATATCTTCTTATCCTTGGTAATAAAACATGAAGAAATCAGCTTACATTCATTGCCTTTCATCTCTTTTTCAACTTTATTTATCTTGTCAGAATTATAACATTTACATTCTTGTAATCTCCACATTATTTTAATCTTAATTTTATGATAAAATGAATTCAATACCCAGCATGCATTTTTGTGCCACATATTTCTGTTCATTCTCTGATAGTGTTTTTAGAAACTTCTTAGAAATTATATGTTAATTTTTCATTTAAAATTCTTCTTCTCTTGCCTTTATATTTGGACAAGTTTGTCTGGCTATGTCTTATGTCAGTTTTTTTCTTTTTCTTCAGACTTTGAAAACTTTGCTTTACAGTCTCTTGGTACTAAGAATTTCTCCAGAAAAATGTCTGAGGCCTGACTAAATTTTTATCTTTTTTTGATAACTCAACATTTTGGCTTGGTTGTCCAAAGGATTATTCATTTATCTTTGAGATCCAATGATTTTACTACATTATGCCTTTCTGTTAATTGTTAATGTGTTAATATTTCCTGGGGTGCAATGTACACTTTTAATGGATAAAGTCTTTTACTTCTGAAAAGTTTTCTTTCCTTAAATTTCTTTCTTCTATCATTTTGTTTCTCTTCACTGGGGATAGCAATTATGCTATGCTGGATATTCCTTGCCTGTATCTATATAAATATCTTTGTAAACTTTTATTTTAATTTCAGTTTCCTTACTGTGCACAATCATGTTCCCTCTCTCCTTTGTTTCGTTTTAAGGAGTGGCTGTTACTCTTGAGCTACTTCCCAGTGACATTTGTTGTTATTGTGTGATAATTTTCTTTTATTTCTTCCTTCCACTTTTCTGATCTTTGCAAGCTCAAATTTTCTCTTTTTATTGTCTTGCCACAGTTTACCCAAAGCCTTATAGATCCACTTTGTGCCCTACCTAGATTTGTAGAACTAATTAAAAAATTTAAAGGCCATGACAAAATACATAGTCCCAACATTTTAATGAGTGTTTTAAAATCTGTTTTTTTTCCTCATTGCCTGCTTCCTGCTTTTATTTTATTTTTTATCTTGTAATATTTTCAGGTGGATGATGTGATAATACCCTTGTGGTTATTACTCATCTTTGATAGAGTTTACAGGAAATATGTTTATGGGAGGTTGAGAATATTGCAATAGATTTGTTGCTATCCTATTTATTATGCAGAGAATGAATAAATATGTGAGTGATGTCTTTTATTTATCTACCTATCAATCCTCTCTCTCTTTCTCTCTCTCTCTCTCTCTCTCGATTGATCTAAAATAAAATCACTCTACATTTATCCTGGAATCCCAGGATCTTCCTTTGTTTATGTTTCTTCTTATTGAAAGATATCACTTAGTTAGTATTTGTTTGAGAGGGAATCTATGATAGATAAAGTCATAGTCTTTGTATACGTCAAGAAATCTCACATCTATCCTTGAAGGGTAATACAGTTGGGTATAAAATTATAAATTGATAGATATTTTCCTTAACTATTTGAACAATATTATTTAATTTTCATTGGCTATCTCACATACATGTGTTTAACTACTTTTATTGGTATATTGTCTTCTCTCTGAAAATTTAAAAATGTTTATATTCATTTCAAAATTTATGTAATTTATATTTATTCTATAAGATTTCCATTCAATTTTTAAAGATTATTATATGTATTCTGTCTTTATTCTAGTTGTTTTGCTACAGCATATCACAAAGTAGGTTTCTATTTATTTATCTTGCATGGAATTGAAATATATTTTGATTGGAGGATTTGTATCTTTCTCTAATCATTAAAAATTCTCAACTCTTCTTTATAGATAGTGATTTTCAGGCATTTCTTCTTTCTATTTTTTTGGAAATTCTTATAAGAAATGTTAGTGTCTAAATAGTTCCCTTTATGTCTCTTAGCTGACTTCTCATATTTTTGTTCTTTTTATATTCATTTACTGTGCTTTAATGAATTCCACAGTTTTCTAGTTCAGTTTTCTTTGTGTCCAGCATAGTATAAGACCTATTTAATGAAATATTTTATCTCAACTCCTCCTTGCTTTATTTTTGCTTTCTTTGTTTCATAATTATTTTGGGTGGCATTTATACTTTGTATAAATGTTTGATAATTGCAAATACACTTGTTTTTAATCTTTATCCCATCTTTTTTCTTAAAATTAATTACATTTAAATGAATTCATATCCTAATTGTTGGTTTGTGGTCCATCTTAGCCTTTCTTCATGTGTTTTTTGTATTTTGATTGAAGGCTCATTTTGATGTTTCTTTACATTTCTCTTCTGTTACCACTTTTCCTTTTCTAGAAGTTTTGTGATTGCCTTTCAGGATGGCAGTCCATAAGCACGCCTTAGTATTCACTTTGTGCCTCCTGCTTCTAGGTAAATATTGGAGATTTTACATATCCAACCACAAGCCAATGGACAGCTTGGCTTAATTTTTGGTTCAGAGATTTTTGCCTGAGATTTCTGATGGCACTGAGCTTGTAAGTGACTAAAAGTGTACCTGTACATCACAGTTACTCACTACTGAGACTTGACACTCAATAGTTCACTACTGATATGTTGGCATCATTGACAGTTTGGGCCAGATATTTCTTTGTTGCTAGGGCTTTTTTTGTGCATTGCTGGATATATTTTACAGACTCCCCAGCCTCTGCACACTAGATGTGAGCAGCTATTCTCTCTTCCCAGTTTTGACAATCAAAATGTCTGTAGGCATTACCAAATGTTCCCTGGGGGTTGCATGGTAAAAGTGCTTCTTATTGAGAACCTCTGTTCTAGACAAATAGTAGGGATATTTTTCAGTCTTTTTTCTAAAAATGGAAATAATCCCACCAAACCCTCTGACTTCAGTGACCTTGGTTCTGTCTCTTTTAACCTGCCAGCTGTCACTATCTTTTGCTAGATCTAGAAGTCTTTAGCTCATGGATCCAGTACAGGTGACTACTTTGTATTTTTCCCCTTTCTTATTTATAAAATCTTTATCTTGATTTTTGTGGTGTTCATACTGTTTCATTTTTTAATTTTAATTTTTATTACTGTTTGGGACAGCATGGCTCTAACAGAATGAGAACTAATGGAGTTCTTTTTACTGGAAATCATCGTCACTGTTTCCATGGGGTGATTAGTATACTTGTATCCCAATTAAGTCACTCCAAAAATGGCATAAAGCAAAAGAGAGGCAAATGAAAAACTAGTACTATAATGCTATGATTCCCTTTCTATCTACCATTATCAATATCTTACTCTGTGCTAGGTCTTTCCCATCAGTACAGAAACCCTGATGTGATCTGGCTCCTGCCTAGCTCTCCAACATCATCTGTATTACTTTCTTGTTGGCCTCTGTCATTTAGCCACCATGGGCTTCTTTTTGCTCTTCAACAAGTTAAGCTTATTGTACTTTAGAACATTGTGGGTTCCTCCCACATTGTTGCAGTGTTTTTAAATCTTAGCTTAAATATCACCTTCAACAGAGGCCTTCCTTGACAACCCAAGCAAAAAATCTACTCAGTTATTCTCTTACATTGTCTTGTTTTAGTTCTCTGTATACAAACTTCCACTCTCCAATATTCTTTTAATTTTTGCATTTGTTTATCGTCCATTTACAACCACTGCAATGGAAGCTCATTGGTGGCAAAGAACTTCTATTTCTTGCTTGATGCTGTGTCTTAAAAAAGTGCTTTGAACACAGCATGGTAAAATTGGAAGTTGTTACTAGTAGCCATAACCTAGTGATCACAGTAATATTGAGTTAGCTTTTCTATATTAAATAAAAGCCGTAATTCCATGGGTGACATTTCCTTTCTACCTTTCATGAGATGGTGTCAATGATTTGAAGAGTTAGAGGAACCCAAACCCTGAGAATTCTTAATGTATGTTGGACACCATTCACTGGGCCAACTTTAGAGAATGACAACCACTTGAAGACCATTAGTCATATCTTTTATATTATTATTTTAGTGGTAAAATTTGCTTTCCCTTTATAATTTAGTTTTAAGAATGCTGATTACAGTGGTGAAGATAATTCAGATTTCTTTTTTTTCCTTTTTCCTTGCCGCCTTTTCTTCTTTCTAGCAGTGTGTATTAAGTCTAAACCCATTGCCAAGGGTTTTGAGTGCGAGTTGATACATACTTAGGTTTGTTTTTGGAATTCAAACAATAGCAAAGATTAAAAGGTATCAATGGAAGTGTTAGTTAGCATGTATTAAATCTCCAGGAAACTATCCAGATATAGATGTGCCCTCAGCATTGTTTCACAGTGATGGAGAATTGTTTGAGAAAGGAAATCCTGGAGCCTTGTGACTAATAATTATCATTTGTTTTAAATGTCAGTGATATGTCTATACAATATCAAAATAAATTAGTTCAGCAAATACCACAAAAATGATGAAAATGTTGTTTTAGTGTAAAAAGATGACACCAGAAAAGCAAATTTCTTCTCCTTTTTTGTTCTGTGCCAGTATATACACTTACAGACAGATATATACATTCACTTAGTGATAGATAACAAAACCAAGTGAAAGGTAGTTCCTTTTTCTAAAAATGTTCTTTGAGGAAGTCTAGATACTAAAAATGAAACAAATTACTATTCAATAAAGCAAAAATGCATTCAGCGCCAATAGTACTTTAGGTTAAAAAGTGGTTTATTATGGTCATTTTCAGGAAGGAAGGCAAGTTATGTGTTTTTAAGAAACTAGTTTTTAGAACTTAATTATATATTTATTGACACTACATATTGCTATCTTTCCATAATCACTGGATAGATTTCAACATTGTATCATGGTGCATGATAATCTTTTTAAAATGTACAGTTCATTAATGTTTTCACAGAGTTGTGCAACTATCACCACTGTGTAATTCCTGAACATTTTTACCACCCAAAAAGAAACTCCACATTTATTAGCAGTCACTCTCTATTCTCTCTTCCCGTTAGCTCCTGGCAACTACTAATCTACTTTTTCTGTCTCTGGATTTGTCCATTCTGGACATTGACTAAAAATGGAATCATACAATGTATGGCCTTTTCTGGTTCGTTTCTTTCACTAAGCATTATGTTTTCAATGTTTATCCTTGAAATACTGATAGCTTATATGAGCACTTCATTTCTTTTTGTGGCTGAATAATATTCCATTGTATCAATTAGCCATATTTTATTTATCCATTCATCATTTGATGCAATTTAGCATTTTCATTTTTTGACTATTATGAATAATGCTACCATGAACATTTTTTTGTACAGGTCTTTGTGTGGACATACATTTTCAATTCTCTTGGATATATACCTAGGAGTAAAATTGTCAACTTACATGGTAATACTGTGTTTAAACTTTTGAAAGACTGCCAAATTGTTTTCCAAAGTGATTACATCATTTATAATTCCACCAACAATGAGTGAGGGTTCTAATGTCTCCATGTTGTTGCCAGCACTTGTTACTATTTGTCTTTTTTATTTTAGCAATCTTAGTGGTTGTTAAGTGGCACCTCTTTGTGGTTTCAATTTCCATTTCCATGATGACTAATGATGTTGAGCATCTTTTTATATGCTTATTGGCAATTTGTATATCTTCTTTGGAGAAATATTTTAATTTTTTTAGACTGAGTCTTGCTCTGTTGCCCAGGCTGGAGTGCAGTGGCATGATCTCAGCTCACTGCAGCCTCCGCCTCCAGGGTTCAAGTGATTCTTGTGCCTCAACCTCCAAAGTTACTAAGATTAGAGGCACATGCCACTACACCCAGCTAATTTTTGTATTTTTAGTAGAGATGGGTTTTCACCATGTTGGCCAGGCTGGTCTCGAACTCCTTACCTCAGGTGATCCACCTGCCTCAACCTCCCAAAGTGCTGGGATTACAGGCCTGAGCTACCATGCCCAGCCTGGAGAGATGTTTATTTGAATTCTCTGTGTGGGTTATTTGTCTTTTCATTGTTGAATTGTAAGAATTTTTTATATATTCTGCATATAAAACATTTATCACATATAAGATTAGCAAATATTTTCTCCTATTCTGTGGATTGTTTTTTCATTCCAGGAATAATGTACTTTGATGCATAAAATCTTTAATTTTGATAAAGTCCAATTTGTCCATTTTTGTTGTTGTCATCATTGTGCTTTTGGTGTCACTTCTAAGGAAACATTGCCAAAGCCAAGGTCAAAGAGATTTATCCCCCAAATTTTTAAAAGCGTTTTATCCTTTTACCTCTTACATTTAGACCTATATCCATTTTATGTTAATATTTGTATATGGTTCTAAATGAGAGTCTGACTTCATTCTTTTGCATATGGACATTCAGTTATCTCAGCATCATTTGTTGAAAAGACCATTTCTTCCTTATCAAATAGACTTGGCACTTTTGTCAAAAATCAATTGAACATAAATGTAAGGGTTGATTTCTGGACCTTCTATTGATATATATGTCTGTCCTTATATGAGTACCACATTATCTTGATTATTGTAGCTTCCTAGTAAGTTTTGAAATCAGGAAGTGTGAGTTCTCCAACTTTGTTCTTTTACAAGTTTGGCTATTTTGGCACCCTTATATTTCCATATGAATTTTAGGATCAGCTTGCCAATTTCTGCAAAGAAGCTAGAAGGAATTTTAATAGGGTTTGCATTGAATCTGTAGATGAATTTGGGGAACAATGCCATGTTGACAGTATTAAGTCTTCTGATTGAAGAACATGAAATATCTTTCAATTTGTTTATTCCTTATTTAATTTTTTCAATTATTTTTGTAGTTTTCAGTGTACAAGGCCTACAATTATATTGTTAAATGTACTCTCAAGTTTTAAATTCATGTCTGATGCTGTTGTAAGTTAAATTATTTTCTGAATTTCACTTTGGACTAGTTTTTGCTAGTGTGTAGAAATGTAATTGATTTAGCATATTATGTGTTTTGCAATTGTCTATTTTGTATTAAATACTAAACTTGTTAGTTCTAGAGGTTTTTTTTTTTTGTGTATGTATTTTTTAAGAATATTCTGTATACAACATGATGTCATTTATGAATAGATATAGATTTAAGTCTTCTTTGAGAGTTTGGATGCCTTTTATTCCTTTATGTTGCACAATATCCCAGTATACAAGCTCCAGTACATTGTTTAATAGAAAAGATGAGAGTAGACATCATTATCTTATTTTTGATCTTTGAAGGAAAGCATTCATTCTTTCACCATTTAGTATAATGTTAGCAGTGGGTTTCCATGAACACCCTTATAAGGTTAAGGAGTTCCCTTTAGTTCCTCTAGTGAGGTGAGTATTTTTATCATGAGATAAGGTTGAATTATGTTAAGTGCTTTTTCTGAATCTATTTAGTGATCATGAAGTTTTTGTTTTTTATCCTATCAATATGACATATTATCACTGATGGATTTTCACGTTTTAATGTAGTGCTGCATTCCTAGGATAAATCCCATTTGTCATGGTATGTATAATTCATTCTGTATGTCACTAGATTTCATTTGCTAGTATTTTGTTGAGAATTTTTGCATTTATATTTATACAAACATTGGTTTATAGTTTTCTTGTGATGTCTTTGTTTGGTTTTGGTGTCAAGATAATATTGGCCTCAGAATAAGATAAGAAGTACCCCTTTCTTTTCTTTCTTTCATTTTTTTTTCTTAGAGAGAAGAAAGTTCACGAAGGATTGGTGTTAATTTTTAAATGTTTGGTAGATTTTAACAGTGAAACCATCTAGTACTTGGTTTCACTTTGTGGAAAGTTTTAAAACTACTAATTCATTCTTTTTACTTATTATAAGTCTATTCAGATATTCCATTTCTTCTTGAGTCATTTCAATAGTTGAGTATTTTTAAGATAAATGGTCCAAGGATTGCCAGATATTTAAGAAACAGTTCTAATCAAAAGAAAGAATAAATAAGGTAAAAGGAATTTAGAAATAAAACAGATACACCATAGAAAACATAAAAAAGTAAAAATCCAACTATAATTAATATCCTTAGAAATATGAGAAAATATATTTCCTCCATGAAGAGGCTACAAGATGATTTTGAAAAAAAAATTATTAGCAAAAAAGGAAGGATCCTGGAAAACATGCTAACTCAAGGTAAAAATTTCCAATGAAGAAAAATAGTTACAACATTTCCCAAGAAAAAGAAAGTGTACAAATGTCAGACAAATGCATTTTGGTCAAAAGACACAAAGTTCTCAGTTAAACAGAAGAATAAGTTCAAGATCTGTTGTACAACATGGTGACTGTAGTTAATAACAATGTATTGTATGCTTGAAATTGCTAAGAGAGTAGATTTTAAGTGTCTCACCACAAACAAATGATGAAGGAATTAATGCACATGTTAATTAGCTTGGTTTAACCATTCGGCAATGTATACATATTTCAAAACATCATGTATATCAGTGGTCCCCGACCTTTTGGCACCAGGGACTGATTTTGTGAAAGATAATTTTTCCACAGGCCAGAGGAGAGGAATGGTTTCAGGATGATTCAAGAACATTTCATTTATTGTGCACTTTATTTGTATTATTATTACATTGTAATATACAATGAAATAATTATACAACTCATCATAATGTAGAATCAGTGGAAGCCTTGAGCATGTTTTCCTGCAACTAGATTGTCCCATCTGGAGGTGATGGGAGATGGTGACAGATGATCAGGCATTAGATTCTCATAAGGAGTGTGCAACCCAGATCCTTCACATGCACAATTTATAAGGTTTGCACTTCTATGAGAATCTAATGCCTCCACTGATCTGAAAGGAGGTGGAGCTTAGGCAATAATGTGAGTGATAAGGAGCTGCTGTAAACACAGATGATACTTTTCTCACTTGCCACTCACCTCCTGCTGTGTGGCCCTGTTCCTAACAGGCCACAGACTGGTGCTGGTCCATAGTCTGGGAGTTGGGAACTCCTGATGTACATAATAAATCTATACAGTTTTTATTTGTCAGTTAAAAACATACATTAAAGAAGGTCAATAAAACTAAATGGTCAAAAATTAAAAATAGAACAATGTAAGAATAAAAGCAGGAAAATCAGGTGATATATTTAGGGGGTCAGACGGGGGTCAGTCTGAATTTATCTATTACAACTTCCAGGAAGAGTAAAAATTGAGAAAAAAATTATTAAGATGATACTGCCATGTATTTTCTTGGCACTAAAGGACGTACATCTCCTAATTGAAAGGGCTCATTGAGTGGCCAGTATAATGAATTAAAAATAACCTAAATGGGAACACTTTAACACTTCTCATGAGGTATGAATTGGTAGAAATTACTTTAGAGAGAAATTTGGCAATATCTTATATAATTGAAGTTATTCCTGTTTTAACATTCAAGTACATATAAGCGCATATCTTTTTACATCTAAGTACGTATAACAGAAAAAGTTATCCACTTGTGGATACAAAAAAAAGTGAGATAGAGATGATCAGCCTCAGTTATAGTAGGAAGGCAGAGAACTCGAGGAAGCAAGAATCTAGGAAAAAAGAGAGAAAGAAATGCTATATTATCTCATGCATTTGACAATGTGGAACACATAATAGCATTAGGAGGTTCATAGCTTGGCAAGAGTCTGTTCAAAGAATCACTGTAAAGCAGAGAGAAATCTAAGTAAATTTTATGAATGTTAGGTAAGTAATAACTTTAGGAAAAATAAAGAAATTGTATAAGAAGGGAAACGCAATCATAGTATACTAATTGGCTCAGGAATAACAAGACTTATGCAGTCATAATCATGTTTATTAGTAAATGTTTATTTTAACAAAAGTTTAACTATACTTGTAGAAAAGAAAGGAAATGAGAGTGGTAGCATAAAAGAATTAGTGTATCTAAGAGGAAATAAATAATGCCTAAAATATTTACAAAGAAAGATACAGGAGTTTAATCATTTTAATTGGCAATATACAACTAACTATAAAAGAAACAACTTTTAAAAGAATTGAAAAGGAGCATCACTGGGAGGAAGGACTGGGGTAGGAGGGATAGGCAGGAGCTAGCTGCTTTTTATTGTAAGATTTGAGGAACTATAACTTTCTAAACTTCGTAAAGC
Organism: Aotus nancymaae; assembly: GCF_030222135.1. Classification (NCBI taxonomy): domain Eukaryota; kingdom Metazoa; phylum Chordata; class Mammalia; order Primates; family Aotidae; genus Aotus; species Aotus nancymaae. The sequence goes on from NW_026988455.1 coordinate 32,112,982, forward strand.
TGTTTTTTATTATAGGCCTTATAGAAAAATTTTACTTTATAAAACAAAAACTATATTTAAAAAGTCCACCATGGAGTGATGCTAGCAAGATGGCTGGCTAGACATTCCTTGCACTCTCCCTACCCCATAAAAAAAATCCATACAACAAATAAACTACATTTTGAGCAAAATAATTAAAGAAGATCACCTTTAAAGAAGAGCAGTAAAGAAGCAGCAGAAATCTATGGAACAGAGAAACCCAAGACAGTCACAAATAGAAGGGAAGAAACAATCTACTTCTGCCACTCCATCCTCTCAGTCAGGGTCAGCTCAGAACTAGGAGGGATTTCTCCCTGTAGGAAAAAAGGTAAGCCAGAGGACCCCAGCAGCACCCATCACCACAGTGGACACCTGTAATATTTGCTACTGGTGATTCCTGCAGTCCTCACAGATTCTCAGTCCAGCTGATGGAGCTCCTGGGAGTCTACATGCTGAGCTACCTCCAGAGAAAGAGCCAATGCTGTGCCTTGCCTCCCAGTGACCCCCACGGTTACTGCTCTGTGCCGTCTTCGAATTGAAGCCCCTCCTGCAGTATGTCCTGCTCTGGGGCACCACTGCAGCCCTCTGTCTCTCTATCTCTGAGGCTCAGCTGCCACTGCTCCATGCCTACCTGGTAGTGTGCCATCCCTGAGCAGAGCTGCTGTTATAACCTACTTCATATGGCCAAGTTACTACAAAGCCACTTCATCCTCCTCATTTCAGTTCCTGGCACAGCTTCCCATAGGGTTGAGCTGAAGTGATTCTCCACTGTCAGGGACAGGAAGCCTTGAAATATCTGAGCAGTTATACCCCTGTCATCACAGCCAATGCAGCACTCCACCCATTGGGGATCTCAGGCCTTCTGCACACAAAAACAACTGTGACCCTTGAAGCCACAGTTGAAGTAGCACTCCTGCTTCAGGGATACCAGGCCTTTGGGACATTAGAGCAGTTGCACTCTGGCTCTAGAGCAGATACAATGTCTTATCATCCAGGAACCTCAGGTCTCCTGCACTCTGGAGTAGTCTCATTCCCTATCTGGCAGGTGATACATCTGACTTCTCAAGTCTCCAAGCCTTTGGCACTCCAGAGCAAATGCACTTTCCAGCACCACAGTTGACACAGTGCCTTATCCCCAGGGAACCAGAAGTTCTGCTCACCTCTGTAGCCACACTTTCTGGGGTCAATCAGATGTAACTCCTTATGTCCTAGAAAATCAGAGCCTTGGCTGAACCGTCCTCCAGGCCTAAAAGCCACAGCATTCCATCTACCTGGAAATGGACTAGTCCTGTGCAGTCTGAGATACTGACACATCTTGCCTCTCCAGGTAGCAGAGTCAGCACTGTGCTGCTTCCTGCCCCTGGGGCCAAGGCCACAGTGGCATCTTGCCATTCCTGGGTCTTTGCTACCACTGCACCTGACCTCACAGAACCTGGGCTATTGTCATAGCCCATTAGGATCCCTAAAGTCATTGCCCTAATAACACAGCCACTGTCACTACCACAAACTCCTGTAGCATAGACCACTGAGGTACTTACAGTCATTGCTAATGTTGATCATAACTGAAGAAGCTGCATTAAGACTATACCACTGTGCCTACATGAAACCAGAACCACCACACCCTGCCCAACTGGCACACCTGAGTCAATCTGCAAGTGAAAGTCTTCCCCTATCAAATTCATTCTGTAAAGTTTGGAAGAGTTAATTGTACCACCAGATGGGCAAACATCAATGCAGAAACACAAGACACATTTTAAGAAGCAAGAAATCATGACACTAGCAAAGGAACAGAATAATTGTCCAGTAACTAACCCCCAATAGATGAAAATTTACAAATTGCCTGACAAAAAATTCAAGATAATTATCTTAAGGAAACTCAGTGATATGCAAGAGAAAACAAACAATTCAATGAAATCAGGAAAACAATTCATGATCTGAATGAAAAATTTAACAAAGATATAGATATCATGAAATGAACCGGCTGGACATGGTGGCTTGCACCTGTAATCCCAGCACTTTGGGAGGCCGAGGTGGGTGGATCACCTGAGGTCAGGAGTTTGCAACCAGCCTGGCTAACATGGTGAAACCCTGTCTCTACTAAAAATACAATAATTAGCCTGGCATGGTGACAGGTGCCTGTAATTCCAGTTATTTGGGAGGCAGAGGCAGGAGAATTACTTGAACCCAGGAGGTGTAGGTTGCAGTGAGCTGAGACCAGGTCATTGCACTCCAGCCTGGGCAACAAGAGTGAAGCTCCATCACAAAAATTAAAAAAAGAACCAGACAGAAATCTTGGAATTTAAGAATTCTGTCAATGAAATCAAACAATTGAGAGTTTTATAGCAGACGAGAACAAACAGAAGAAATAATCTGTAAACTTGAAGATAAATCTTTTAAAATGATTCAGTAACAGCAAAAAAAAAAAAGAATGAAAAAGAGTAGAGACAGCCTATGGAACTGAACAGGGCACCATTAAGCAAACACATTCTTACATTAGGGGAACTCCATAAATAGCAACACAGTAATAGTAGGGGACTTCAATACCCCTTTTTTTCAACAACAGGTAGATCAACCAGACAGAAAATTAATAAGAAAATACTGGACTTAAATTATACTTTTGACTGAATAGACCTAAGAGACATATCCAGAACTTTCCAGGAACACCGGAATATGCATTTTTCTACAGATACATGGCATGTTCTCTAGGATAGACCATATGGCCACAAAACAAGTCTTAATGAATTCAAGATTAAAATTATATCTAGTATTGTTTCAGAGCACAATGACATGAAGCTAGAAGTCAATAATAAAAATCTTAGCAAATTTACAAATATGTGGAAATTAACCAACATGCTCCTGGACAATCAGTGAGTCAAAGAGCAAGTAAAAGTGGTGTTAAAAACATCTTGAGACAAATGACAAGGAAAACAGGATATGTTAAAATCAATGTGATGCAGCAAAAGCAGTTCTAAGAGGGACAATCATAGCAATAAATCCCTGCATTAAAAAAGAAGAAAGCTCAGAAGCAAATAATCTAACATTACACCTCTAGTAACTAGAAAAGGAAGAACATACTAAGCCCAAAATTAACAGATGGAAGTAAATAATAAAAATCAGAACAAATAAATCAGAGAACATAATTGTAGGAAAAAATCATAAAACTGAGAGTTTTTAAAAAAAAAAAAAAATGGAAACCCTTAGCTAGTCTAAGAAATGAAGAGAGAAGACTCAAATAAATAAAATCAATAACGAAAGTGAAGCAGTTACAACAGATGCCTCAGAAATAGAAAGGATCATAAAATAATAAAAGCTTTCTAAGACAGAAAAGCCCAGGACCAGATGGCTTTATGCCTGAATTCAACAAAACACTCTTAGATCTGATAAACAAATTCAGTAAGTTTGCAGGATATAAAATCAACATGCAAAAATTCATAGCATTTCTATACATGAATAACAGACTAGCTACAAAGAAAATCAAGATGGCAATCCCATTTACTATAGCTACATAAATACATAAGATACCTGGAAATAAATTTAACCAAAGAGTTGAAAGATATCTATAAGAAAAACTACAAAACACTGATGAAATAAATTAAGATGATACATACAAACAAATGAAAAGACATCCATACTCATGGATCAGAAGAATTAATATTTAAAATGATTATATTACCTCAAGCAATCTACAGATTAAATGCAATCACTATCAAAATACCAACTGCATTTATTACAGAAATAAAAACCTAAAATTTGTATGAAACAACAACAAAAAGTCCAGATAGCCAAAGCAATCCTGAGGAAAAATAACAAAGCTGGAGACATCACACTGCTAACTATAAAATATATTATGAAACTATATTAACCAAAACAGCATGGTATTGGTATTAAAATTGGCAGATAGACCAATGGAGCGAAGTAGAGAATCCAGAAATAAATCCACATATTTATAACCAACTAATTTAACAAAGGCACCAAGAATATACATTGGGGAAAACAGAGTTTATTCAATAAATGGTGCTAGAAGAACTGGATATCTATATGCAGAAGAATGAATCTTGACCCCTGTCTCTCACCATATGAAAAAATAAGCTCGGCCGGGCGTGGTGGCTCACGCCTGTAATCCCAGCACTTTGGGAGGCCGAGGCGGGTGGATCACGAGGTCAAGAGATCGAGACCATCCTGGTCAACATTGTGAAACCCCGTCTCTATTAAAAATACAAAAAATCAGCTGGGCATGGTGGCACGTGCCTGTAATCCCAGATACTCAGGAGGCTGAGGCGGAAGAATTGCCTGAACCCAGGAGGCGGAGGTTGCGGTGAGCCGAGATCGCGCCATTGCACTCCAGCCTGGGTAACAAGAGCAAAACTCCTTCTCAAAAGAAAAAAAAAAAAAAAAAAAAGCTCAAGATAGATTAAAGACTTAAATGTAAAACTCCAAACTATAAAACTATTAGAAGATAACAAAGAAGAAATGCTTCAGGACATTGGTCAAGGCAAAGATTTTATGGCTAAGTCCTTAAAATTACAGGCACCAAAACCAAAAATAGACAAATGCAATTATATTATACTAAAAAGCTTCTGCACAGCAAAGGAAACAATCAACAGAGTGAAGAGACAACTTGTTGAAGCGAGAAATATTTGCAAACTGCTCATGAGGAAAGGGGTCTAATACTCAGAATATTCAAGGAAATTAACAGCAAAAAACAAATAATCCCATTAAAAAGTGGACAAAGAATATGAATAGATATTTCTCAAAAGAAGGCATACAAATGACCAACTGGTTTATAAAAAAGGCTCAACATCACTAATCACCAGGGAAATGCAAATCAAACCACAACGAGATATCATTGTCCCCAGTTAGAATAGTTATAAAAAAGACTGAAATTAACAGATGCTGGGGAGGATGTGGAGAAAAGGGAACTCATACACTGTTGGTGAGAATGTAAATTAGTACAGCCATTACAGAAAATATAATGGAGATTTCTCAAAAAATTAAAAATAGAACTATCATATGATCCAACAGTTCCACTACTGTGTATTTACCCCAAGAAAAGGAAATTAGTATATCAAAGGGATACCTGCATCCCCATTTTTATTAAAGCACTATTCACAGTAACCAAGATATGGAATCAACCTCAGCATCCATCAGTGGATAAATAGATAAAGAAAATATGGTATGTATACACAATGGAATATTATTTTCCCATAAATAAATGAAATCCTATTATTTGCAGCAATATTGATGGATCTGGAGGCCATTATGTTAAGTAAAATAAGTCTGGCCCAGAAGGTCAAATATTATGTGTTCTCTCTTGTATGTGCGTGCTAAAGAAGTTGACCTCATGGAGGTAGAGGAGGTAGAGAGCAGAATAATAGTTACCAGCGTTGGAGAAGGGTATGTGTGTAAGAGGCAGGGAGGGATAAAGATAGATTGTTTAATGAGTACAAACGTACACTTAGAAGAAATAAGTTCTAACGTTTGATAGCAGGATAGGGTGACTATAGTTAACAATAATGCATTGTATGTTTCAAAATAGCTAGAAGAGAGGACTTGAAATGTTCCCAACCATAGAAATGATAAACGTAAGAGGTGATAGACACTCTAAATACCCATACATTTTATGCATGTAACGAAATATCACATGTACCCCATAAGTAGGTACAAATCTTATATATTAATAAAAAATATTGCATGCCTACTAACAAATTTAAAAAAAAGTTTATTATAAATAATGTACATTAATTTCTACCATCCTATAATTTGAGTATCTGATGAAATGACTGTCGTCATCATCATTATCATCAATAAAATCTGTATAATAGCAATCAGATATTTAAAATTTTCATTATGAGTTTTTAATTATTGAAACCAGGAGATATTTTAAAATGTCTGAGATTAAATAATCAGTAAATGGTAAGTCACTAAATAGCAACATGGGAAGCTCCAAATTCAGAACCTCTGTTTTCAACCCCGAGTTCTTTACGACTATGTCGCTCCAAAATCTTTCACTGGTACCGTAGAAATAGTGTCTTTATTTACCTAAGAAAAGTGAAAGTGTAAGTACTCATTGTATTCTGGTAGAACTTCAAAGTGTTATCTAATGAGTAAAAAATAGAACAGGAAAAAAGTGTTTATTTCCCTTGAATCTCTTTTTCTTTCTCCTTCATTCTCTCCAAAAATTCTTGCCACAAAAACACGGTGGCGATTGATGTCATGGATTTTCTTAAAAAAACAAAATCACTTTTGAGAACTTCATTATTTCTATTAATACAACTACTATTAATAACAACAATAAATCATGTTTTTCCCTTCTCCAGTGCCTCTTATCCAGGGATCTCAGAATGCTTTTCAAACATTAATTAAAAATCCTCTCGTCATCCCTGTGAGTTCCTAGGGCAAGGAGAGAGGAGGAAATCATATCTGCTCTGACATTAATTAAGCTCTCTCTTGGCTTGCAAACTAGGTAAATAGCTTTTCTTCCCCCCATTAACAAACAAACCCACTCTCCGTGATGATTATCACAGATGTTCATAAGTGAGAGGGAAGATTACTTCTGCTGGGCACTCAGGAAAGAGACTGAAGTGCTTGCCAGACTTGACTGCTGATGCTCTGCTTTCTAGCTGTGGTTTCTAGACCTGGGCTATCAGTGGCATCACCTTGGAGGCTTTGTAAATATATCCATATCTGGGCCACTTACACATCCTTCCCAGAGTGTCTGATTTAGTAGATAAGCAGTAAGTCCCAGGAATCTGTTTTTCAAAAATTCTCTGTACAGTTTGAGAAGAATCCCTTTAAAATCACATTTTCATGACTGGTTTCTTCAGGTGTTGTAAAATTAGTAGAAGATGCATATTATCAAACATCTAAGAATACAAATAAATAGAGCAAATTATTAAAGGTGCCATTTCTGGACTTTATTCTTCTTACTATGATAGTTTCTGAAAACATTGTTCTTGGATCTTTTTAATCTAAAATGCCTGGGTGAACTTAGTGATACGGTTGTGTCAAAATACATAGTTCTACATGTGTTTATATTTCTTTCAAAAATATAAAATGTATTCCTACCTCAAAGACAAAATTAAACAATGCCATGGAAATAAATAAGAAATCTTTGTACCTAAGGGCCCCCAAACACTGTATATCAGGCATGAGTGAATACTGTGTGTCTGTTTTTATGAATATTGTTCCTGGATACATAGAACTTCCATTCTCATAAGTATCATGGGGGTGATTATTTCTACCTTCTTATTCTACAGAGGCAAGGAAACTGAGTCACAGAGAATTCATCTTCCTATAGGTGATCACATGACCCGCCGGTCATGGGGGCAGATTGGCACACACATCACATAGCACAGAGTCTGGGGCTCTGTGAACATTGTCAGAAGGACACAAGCTACCTCACTATAAATTTGTCTCATTTGTCATTTTGTTTTTAATTCCCCTATTTTTAACCATGTAGGGAGAAGCCTGATGTTGGAAAATGTTACTTTCTGGATCTCTGAGAAGTAAGAGAAGGAAATAAGCTGACAAAAGAAATTTGCCTTATTAAACTGCCTTCCTTTCCTCACTTCGCATCTCTTTATTCTCACCCTCTGGCTTCTACACATGTCCTTGCTGGTGCAAGGTCTGGGGCCAGGCAGCTGGACAGGTAGGCTGAAGTGGCCGTTTAGAGGAGCGGAGAGACATTTGGGTGCAGCATGAAAGGTTCCTCACACTCACAGAACTTTGTGCACTTTATATCTAAGCATTTATAACCTTTCATAGATCCTTCCCTGATTGTGCTTAGAATAGTCCCTGGGACAGTTTGGTTAACCACTGTTACAAGCGATGATGTAGTGCCGGCTGTTCATTTCTTATGAGACAGCATGTCCTTGGCAAAGTTGGAACTGGAAGTGTCAGGGATCCCTTAACCCCAAGGGCGACTAGCCACCAGCTTTAGCAGCGTGTGGTCCTTCTGCATCAGGGGATGGTGAGGGGCAGGGGACTTTGGGTGTAGATGGTACAGTGTATGGGTAGGGAATACTCTATTTTGCTTTTTGTAGGCAGGGAATATGGGAAAGAGAGTAAGGTGCCAATTAATTGAGCAACTGCGATGGGGTTAGCTGCCTTATCTTATCAGGTATCATCCTTGTAAGAATATTGCAGGCAAGTTCTACCAGTCACATTTTACAGATGAGAAAACAAAGATGCAGAGAATTAAGCGTCATGCTAATATGTGGCATAGTGGGCGTGGAACTGAGTCCTATACCTCTTTATCCTGTTACTACCCAGATTTCTTAATACCCAGCAAAGCGTTTGCTCACAAAACAAAGGCAAGTGTTTCTTACTTCAAAGTCCACACTCTCCTTATTTACCTCATTTTGTGGCCACATGTAATTTTCTTAGGTTATTTGTTGAAATAAATAGAAATTTCTCTCTTCTATCCAGTTGCATTAACACTAAGAGGAGTGAATTGTTCAGAAAGGAGAATCCAGTCATAAGTGTTTTTCATATACTTCAGAATAAAACACAAAGCAAAGAAAAGCACCCGTGTGTCCCCCTGAAGTCCTATGGCCTAGTGTCCTGAGTCCAGGTCTGGAACTCAGAAGCTCATGGATATTTAGTCTCTGCCCGACCACTGCTTTTGTAAACAGAGGGTGAGTCACTTAATCATTCTGTGTCTTCCTTCCTCCCCCAGCAAGGAAGAGTAATTAGTGTTTGTCACTCATCTATGTTAAAGGGGTGTGGTAAGGGTAATCTTGTAATTATAAGGTTCTGGGTAAATATAAAAACCCCAAGTGACAGTAATATTGCCACTTATTCCAAACTGGAGATTGGCTTGTTGAGTTGGAGAATTTGCAGCTTGCAAATGCTCACTGCTTGGTGGTTTGCAAGTCTGGAACTTTAGAGTTGGAAGAAATTCCTAGAGATTACCTAGTATGAACCCGCAGTTTGCAGCTGGGAAAACAAGCCCAGAGGGATAGAGGGAATTGATCAAGTCACATAGTGAGTTAGACACAGTCAGGGATTAGAACTCAGATCTCCTGACTCTTGCTTGGGCTCCCCTTTTCCTCCTTTGTCTCAACGTCCTGCTGCTTTTAGGGAGGATTCTGACTCCTGTCTGGTGAGAGACAGGCTGCAGATGAAAAGTCAGCCTGGGTTACAACTGCCTGCAGCTGCCTTTCAGGTTGGACACACACCAATCACTTTCAGCTGAGCAACCTCATTCAAATACAACAGGGCGGGCCAGGCAAACCAGATGGGTAATTGCCTGGAGTGTGTAGGGAGACGGTGGAGAGTGTGGTTCACTGAGTACCCAAGGAGGTTTGGCACATTATCATTTCCAGCCATCCAGAATGCGAATGACCAAACCCTAGTGGTCTGATCCTGTCAGATTAGTTTTATTTAACAGAACCATGCCTCTGAGCTAAGCTGTGCTCTGTATTTTGTTATGCACAAACTTGCAGCGATGAAATTCTTTGGGGAAGTTGGAAAGATAGGTGGTAGAAAAACTGTACAAGTAGTTGGATCATAACCTTTATGAGAAAATCCTTAAAGCTTATTTATGCCTTCTATCCTTTCCTTTATTCCCTCCCTTCCTCCCCCCTTCACTCCCTCCCTTCCTCCCTCCGTCCCGTGTCCGTCCTTCCATCCGTCCTTCCGTCCTTCCTTCCTTCCTCCCTCCCTCCCATATTTATTTAGAGCCTACTATGCTTTATGTAGTCTAGACTCTTGTTACAGTGGGGAACAAGATACAGAGGGTCCTTGGCCTTGAGAAAAACATTTTAAAAAAGCAAATAGGCCTGGGTATGGTGGCTCACGCCTGTAATTCCAACACTTTGGGAGACCAAGGTGGGCGGATCATCTGGGGTCAGGAGTTCGAGATCAGTCTGGCCAATATGGTGAAACCTCCTCTCTGCTAAAAATGCAAAAACATTAGCTGGGCTTGGTGGTGGACACCTGTAATCCCAGCTACTGGGGAGGTTGAGGCAGGAGAATCACATGAACCCAGGAGTCAGAGGTTGCAGTGAGCTGAGATCATGCCATTGCACTCCAGCCTGGGCAACAAGAGTGAAATTTTATCTGAAAAAGTTTCAGAGACTGCTCAATGCTATGAAGAGATGAAAGCAGGGTGATATGTTGGAAACTGACGGGGCCTCTATGAAGATTAATTTTGAGCTGAGGAGCCAGTCACAGAGAGATCTGGAAGCAGAGTCTTCCCTGCCGAGGCAGTGGCAAGTGCAGAGACCCTGAGGCACAGACAATGTGGTGACTGTCTTAGTACGCTTTGTGCAGACTTAACAAAATACCATAAACTGGGGGGCTTACACAACAGACATCTTTTCCCATAGTTCTGGAGGTCATAAGTCCAAGATTAGGGTGCCAGCAACATTCATCTGTAATCAAGGAAGAGAGTCTGTTGAGGACTCTCTTCCTTGTTTACAGATGAAAGCCTTTTTGCTGTGTCTTCACAGGGAAGAGACAGGGATCATGTTCATGCCTCTTTTAATAAGGGCACGCATCTCCCATTCATGAGGACTCCACCTTCATGACCTAATTACCTCCCCAAGGCCTCACCTCCAAATGTCATCATAATGAAGATTTTAGGCTTCAACATATGAATTTTGAGGGGACACAACATCCAGTTCATAACAATGAGCTTGAAGCATAAAAACAAAGCTACTGGGGCTGGAGTATAAAGAGCTGGGGAGAGAGTGATAGGTCCTGAGTCTGGAAAGGTGGAGCTAGGTCATGTCACTGGTTCTTGCAGGTAGTGGTAAGGGCTTTAGATTTCATTCTAAGTGCAAAGAGAAGCAAATGATGAGTTTTAAGTGTGTGTGTATTGGGTACGTGTGTAACATGAGAGGATTTGCGTTTCAGAAGATCGTTTGAATTTTTTGTGAAAGCAAAGCAACCAGGTAGGAGAGCAGAACATTCCTGCAAGCGATAATGATGATTGCAACTGGTTAGTAAGATGATTACATGATTAGATATTTCAGAATAGAATTACAGTTAATATAGTTTAGAGTTTAGAGCTCAATGGAATACTCAGGATGGAGATACAAACTTGAGAGTCTTCCACATGGGTGGTAGTCAAAACCATGGGAATATATAAGAGCTCACCTGGAAAATACTATAGACGGAGAACAGTGGTGCTTGGGGTATTCCAAACTTTGCAAATTTGAACTGAACAGGGGTAGGGTATGCAGAAACAGAGACTTGGAGGAAATGGTTCATGATAAGGATGGAAAACAGCAAAATGTAAAGTCACAAAAATTAAGGTTGTGTTTTAAGAAAGACTGAGTGGTGAACGGTGACTAACCTTGCCGAGAATGTGAGTAAGATAAAGAACTGTAAATTTGGGAACATGGCGGACTTCAGTGATGGTTGCCCAAGACCTTGGGAAGAAGAATAGATTGTGTAGGAAAGATAATGGGCTAAGGAGAGCTGGTATGACAAGAAGCAAAGACCAGGACTGTACATAAACCATCAAGACTTTTTTTTTCTTTGTTATACATGTCTATTTATTAATGAAAAATGAAGATCACCAAAGCATCCATTTAAAAATAAGCAAAAGACATTAATAAATATTTTTCCAAAGAGGGTATACAGGTGGCAACTAGATGCAAGAAAAATGTTCAATATCACAAAATACCAGAAAAATGCAATAAAATTACAGAGAGATGCTATTATACAGCTATTAAAACAACTAAAGTTAAAAAGACTAACAAAACTAAGTATTGGCAAAAATGTAGAGAAACAGAAAGGCTCAGGCCGGGCGTGGTGGCTCATGCCTGTAATCCTAGCACTTTGGGAGGCCGAGGTGGGTGGATCATCTGAGGTTAGGAGTTTTTTTTCTATGAGAAAGAGCAGAGAAATACTCCAGAAACTGGAAGTGGACCATGGAGTCAATGGAGGTTGAGTGAGTGTCAATGGAAATGGATGTTAGTGGAACATAATGAAAATATGGAGAACTTGTATATTCAGTAGGAAGGGAGATATTGATAATCAGGCATATCATTAATGAGGGTTCTCAAGAGAGACTGAAACAGTAGGATATATGTATATATAAAAGGGAGTTTATTAGGGAGAACTGGCTCACACAATTACAAGGCAAAATCCCATGATAGGCTGTCTACAAGTTGGGAAAAGAGAGAAGCCACTAGAGTGGGTCAGTCCAAAGGCCTCACAACCAGAGAAGCTGTCAGTGCAGCCCTCAGTCTGAGGTCAGTGGCCTGAGAGTCCCTGAGAGGCTGCCGGTGCAAGTCCCAGAGTCCAAAGGCCGATGAACCTGGAGGCTGATGTCCGAGGGCAGGAGAAGTGGAGGAAAACAGCACCACTCCCCCGACCCCCACAAGCTGACTGTGTATCCCCCTTTTTTTGGCCTGCTTCCTTCTAGCCACACTGGCAGCTGATTGGATGGTGCCCACCCACATTGAGGGCGAGTCTTCCTCTTCCAGTCCACTAACTCAAGTGTCAGTCTCCTCTGGCAACACCTTCACAGACACACCCAGAAACAATGCTTCACCAGCCATCTAGGCATCCCTCAACCCAGTCAAGTTGACATCTAATATTAACCATCACACAGGGAAATGAATGGATACCTTGAAAAGCTGGAAAGAGGTGGAGTCTTTGGCCCAGGGGAGGGGTAGATAGGGAAGGACACTTCATTGTAGTGGAGGGAAAGCCAGAAGCTGTGAGAACAGATCTAGGGAGGGCAGTGGCTATGGTGGTGGTAAGTGGAGGCAGTTTCCCATTAGTACCTTCTACGTTTTCAGTCAACTAGGAGGCGACGTTATTAGCTGAGAGCATGAGTGTCTATGTGTGTTGGGGGAATAGTGGTGTTGGAGATTTGAGGGAAGAGAAGAAATTAAAACTGTATTTTGATGGGTGAGTGAGCAAATATATCACAGAAGTATGTTTAGATTGTTAAGAGGCTCTTTGATTCTCTGGTTATAATTCTCAAATAATTCTGGTTATGATTTTCAAATTTAGACCTGATAGCATGGCTCTGTGTTTTTTCCCTGGTATCATTCATCTTTCTGGAGAAAAGCATAGAATAGAGAGATGGTGTGATTTAACTGAGGTTGGAGTTTATCCAGAGGAACTAATAGAAGGAAAGTGGGGCAAGTGAGTAGAGCAGGTAGCAAGGGAATGACTCTAATTCTAGACCACAGGGTCTTGCTTGGCAGGGCATGAAGGAAGCTTTGACAGAAGAACTTCTCACAGCATGAGAAGTGATGGATTGTGAAAAAGTGATGAATTAGTGGATTAGAGGTATTAGTGAGGCTAAAGATTAGTAGGATAAGAGAATATAATAATAAAGTACGATGTAATAAATATATATGTATGTGTACGTATATGGCTATTTCTCTATAAAAGCACCAGAAGGACAAGCAGTGGTGGTGGGAGAAGTTTTTAAAGGCAGTGCATTTATTTGATGAAAAGAAAAAGGCTGGCTGGGCAAGATGACTCACGCCTATAATCCCAGCACTTTGGGAGGCTGAGATGGGCAGATCATGAGGTCAGGAGATCAAGGCTATCCTGGCCAACATGGTGAAGCCCTGTCTCTACTAAAAATACAAAAATTAGCCAGGTGTGGTGGCACATGCCTGTAATCCCAACTCCTCAGGAGGCTTAGGCAGGAGAATCACCAGGGAGTCGGAGGTTGCAGTGAGCTGAGATCACACCACTGCACTCTAGCTTGGCGACAGAGCAAGACTCCATCTCAAAAAAAAAAAAAAAAGAAAAAAAAAGGAAAAGGCTGTGGCCGTGTGAGTTGGTGGCTGAAATGGGGTGCAGGAGAAGATCAGGTGTGAGTGAGGGAGCCAAGGGTCTGAGGGGCTCTGCTCTTGAATGGTTAACACGACATGGGTGTTGATGTGTCCGAGAATGGCAACTGAGGTAAGGTATAAAGAAAAAAGTTGGGTTTTGAAATTTTGAATAAATAATGTAGAAAGACCAGAATATTGGTAGGAACAGCAAACAAATAACAGCAAAACAACAAAAAGAGAGTTAATGGGTAGTGAAGACTGAGGGTCCGAGTATGAAAGGAGCTTTGACATGGAGGTAAAGTAAAAGTGGTATATGTCGTATTCATGTATGATTTTGCTAGAGACTGATCAATTCATTTTTAGTACATTCACATGTTTTCAAATATTGGAATTCTGTACTTAACAAAGATCCTCCCCTCATTAAGAGTTTCAACAAATGTCATTTCTAAGAGATGCCCTTGAATCATAATTTACCATAAAATGATCCAGAAAGAAATTCTAATTTTCTAAACTGTAAATGCCTTTAATGCAATAAACTCTATGATTAATGAATTTGTTAAAATATTTGGTGTAATTATTTCTTGTAGTATTCTTACTTTTCATCGGTATAAAGCAGTATTTTTTTTCCAATTTAAAAAAAAACCTGCCTATTACCCGTCTATATGTACAATGTATTGTATCTTAACAACAGGGTTGACCTACCTCTGATTAAAGCTGATACCTTAGAAATAGGTCAGTGATTGCATGGAATAAATATTATCTCCTGTACTATACTGTCGATATATCTGCTTCTCACTAAAGTAAGAAAGTGAATTCTGTTTAATACGGTATTTTACTTGACTAGAAAGCTGCTTAGCATGTCAGTCTCATAAAAATCCAATCACTTTACAATAAGGAGCAGTTCTCCAATATTGTAACAGCTACAGGGGGACAATAAAGGATGATGCAATTATATTTTCTTACCGGGGGTGACCTCTAGTGTGAAACGATGGCATTATAACATTCCTTGGGGTCTGAATTAACAGCACTTTACCAATTATGGTAATTTTACTCTTTTTTTTTTCTGTCCTCAGGATCGCAGGTAATTTGTCTTGGTGTTTTCTTGAGCTGTTATTTGATTTTTGAAGTGAAGACGTCTATTCGCATCTTCTTTCTTTTACTTGCCTCTGGCCTCCACATAGAGGCCTTTATTTTTAATAGGCCAGAGAACTGTCCCATATTGCTTATCTTGGCCTATTTGACTCCATTCCCAAGCTCGCAGATGTCACATTTCAATAGATTTCTCTTCATATTTATTCTTCTCATTCCACTTATGTTATTGCTTCTCACTTCCAAACCCACCCTTCTGTGCTCTGTATCTTTGTGATTCTGGGGCTGGGATTCTGCAACCGTATTCCTGTTTTGCCAAGTGCTTCTCTATGACTCTCAATCAATAGGAGGCACTAGAGGGGCTGGATGAGGAAGAAGGGATTTGTTCCTGTCTGCCTTGTGTTCCTGTGGGTATCTCCCCAACAATGGTGCTCCCTGGCAGCAGAAGCTTCATCCTGTAGGAATAGCTGAATTTATTTTTCAGCACCAGCTAACCAGGGCCCATCTTTTCACTCTGAGTTACAGTTCCTTGAGGCCCCTCCTTTAGGGTTCTAAGTTTTAGTACCTCCAATCTCTTCCTTTTGTTACTCAATGCCTCCCCCCGGCCCAGCCCTAGTAGTGGTACCTGCTTCTTTCAATCATCACCTTCTTAATAACTTGAGGTTCTTGTTCTGCTTTTTACCTTGTCTAGTTATGCATTTATACTAACTAGTTAACTTTCTATGTTTAATTCTTTGTTAGAGCAACTGGTATGATTCCTAGTTCCTGATCTAAGCCTGACTGCTCCTCTGCCTCAGTTATCTGTTTCTTAATATATGTGCAGTGGAAGCTGTACATATACTATAGGCTGGAGTTCTTCCTTTGAGATCAATAGTTATTTTTAATGCAAGAGGCAGTATATAAATACAGGCTTTGAATTAGACAGATCAGGGGTGAAGTCTGACTTTGCTCTTTGTAAACCTCCTGTACCCTTCTGAGCCTCAGCTTTCTCATCTGTAATGAAGGAAGACTATATACCCCCGAGGGCTGTGGGAAGCATTTCAGATGAGAAGGCATGCAGACCACTAGCACCATGCCTGGCACAGGGCAAATGAGAAATAATAGCATTACAAGTTATTTACTCTTTTCTGTGTGATCTTAGCTGAACTGTAATCTTCAGAACAAATTACACAAGACAAATATATAAATAAATAAACCAAAATATAAAAGCCAACAATTATGGGCATCAGCAGGCTATGTGGTTGTATTTTTTATAAATAATTTTTAGGTTGCTGATTTGGATTTAAAGAAGTGTATACCTCATGTTTCTTCACCCCTCCCTTTCAGTGACAAAGGAAGGTGGCAACAAGCAAGAATGAGTTAATATTAACTAGTGATCTAGAGTAGTTCTCATGCTCTCTCTGTCTTTACACACACACACACACACACACACACACACACACACAGCCTTTTTTGGTGTATAGAATATAAACATTCTGTTTCTTATTTACTATCAAGTATGTGTTGAATACTGAACATGAAACATTTGTAAGGGTTTTTGTTGATTGCTTTGAGGATAAGTAAGAAGATTCATAGAATCTGTTTCCACGTTGCTAGCAATGTGTAAGGAGAGACAGGGCAGGAACTAAGTGTGACACAAGGTATAAATTTATAATAGTTGTAAGAGAGGCACACTCTAACTGCAGGAGGAGTCTGAATATGAATGCATTTCTTCCAGTGGAAGGTTGGGGTTGGCTTTGTGGAAAAGACATTATTCAAGCTGAGCCCTCCAATGTGGATAGGAATGAGGTGACTCTGGGTTGGGCAGAGCAAGGAGAATGTAAAGCATGAGGAACTTAAGAGGATAAGAAAATGCTTGGGTTGCTGGAGAACTGCACAAAGTTCCCTTTGACTGCATTAATGGTGTGTAAAATCGAACTGTTGGATCACTAGGGTGGAGATGGCTCGCAGGGAGTGTTTAATGTCAGGCTAAGGAACCTGGACTTCAATACAAAAGCATTAGGAGGCCTTTGGAAGATTTTGAGAAAGAAAGACAAAAATCAGAGCCATTCGAAGGAAAGGCCAATCTGATTGCATAGTTGAAATTTGGCTGAAGGTACAGGTGCTGGTATCTAGTAGTCCACTTGGATGTTATTCCCGCAAGCTAGGTGAGAGGTACAGAGAGCTTCCCCTTAAGGAAGAAAATGAGAGGAGACACAAGTATGGCATAAATGTGTTGAATTTACAGAATTTGTCAACCGAATTGAATATAAGCACCTTGGGAAAGGGAGGCACTAAACTCCTGTAGAAATTTTGAGCTGGGTCAACTAGAAGGCTAGTCCTTCCTTCAGCAGGAATAGAAAGCATGGAGGAGGAACAGGGGATGGTTTGGGAGGGAAGCTGTTCTTGGTGAACTTGAAGAGTCTCTAGGACATTCAGGAGGAGTTTATTGTCTTACACATTTTGGAATACAAGCCTGTGGTTGGGAGGACAG
Source organism: Aotus nancymaae (assembly GCF_030222135.1). Classification (NCBI taxonomy): domain Eukaryota; kingdom Metazoa; phylum Chordata; class Mammalia; order Primates; family Aotidae; genus Aotus; species Aotus nancymaae. The sequence goes on from NW_026988455.1 coordinate 32,130,316, forward strand.
TCAGATTTTGAGATGCAGATTTGAGCATCGCTGAAATGCAAGGGGTAGGTGATCTGTCGTAATTGAATGGGAATGACAAGAGGGTGAACATAGAAGAGGGGCCAGATCCAGGCACACCTGCATTTAGAACAGGGCTTGGCAAATTTTGGCCTGTGGGAAATTTGGCCTACCACCTGTTTGCATAAATAAAGTTTTATTAGAACACAGCCATACTCTTTCATTTATATATTGTGAGTGGTTTTCAATGGAGTCCAGTAGCTGTGATAGCCACTGTGTGGCCCTTAAAGCCTAAAATATTTACCATCTGACCTTTTGCAGATAATGTGGACTAACCCCTGATTTAGAGAGTGGGGGAGGAATTATATTCCAGGGAAAAATTGGTCAGATGTAAGAAGTAAAATAAACATGTCAAGAAAAGTTTCAAAATGACTGAAGGAATTGATAATATCAAATCCAGCAACAGCATTTCCCAAAAGATGCACAGAGAAAATGAGTTACAGGTATTTAAAGAATCATTGATTTCCTTACCTCTAGTGTAGGCTGCGGTGTGCCTGGGATAACCAGAACCATTATGGTTTCTAGGAAGGTGGCCAGATTCAGCAGATAATAACACACAATACCCAGTTAAATTTGATTTCAGATTAAAAACAAATGTATATTTTATACAAGTATGTTCAGTGCAATATTTGGGAAATACTTCTTTTGTCTGGAATTCAAATTTAACGGGGTTTCCTGTATTTTACCTGGAAATCTTAGCCAGGAGGTTCCACATTCAGGGTTTGCAGAGGACTGCTTGAGTGAGGAGGTCTGATAATAAATCCAGTGGTCTATAAGGCAACAAGGGTGAAGGGCAAAACTGGGCATTTGCTATTCTACTGGGATGCTCTGACACTGCCAAGAAGAGGCACCATCACTGAGCATTGATCTCCGGAGCCAGGTCCAGAGTTGCTAAAGGGGTTTGTGTTCTGTGAACCTGCAGAGGATACAGCAGGTCAGAATGGTCTTCTGACTGGCATAGCTCTTGGGGACAGCCCTAAAGCTCTGATTTTTATATTAAACATGTTTGTCTTTTATGCAGCTGCTATTTTATTTCATTTTATTTATTTGTTTTTTGAGGTGGCGTCTCCTTCTGTCACCCAGGCTGGAGTGCAGTGGTGCAGTCTCAACTCACTGCAACCTCCGCCTCTCAGGTTCAAGCGATTTTCCTTCCTCAGCCTCTTGAGTTGTTGGGATTACAGGGGCGCACCACCATACCCAGCTAATTTTTTTTTTTTTTTTTTTAAGACAGAGTTTTACCATATTAGCCAGGCTGGTCTTGACCTTCTGGCCTCAAGTGATCTGCCCGCCTCGGCCTCTCAAAGTGCTGGGATTACAGGTGTGAGCCACTGTGTATGGCCTGCTATTTACTTTTACAGACACCAAATCGAACTATGTGATGACAACTCTAACAATACATGTAAAGATACAAAATCTTCATCATTATTTTGAATTATTATTATATCTATAAGAATTATTTGATTGGATATAAAATATTTTACCATTTTACATATACCAGTGAAAGAAAACGAAGATACTCTTTTTTAAATGAAAAAAATTTTCAATGATTGTGCATTTTTGGAAAGTTATAAAATGTGGTTTGTAAATGTTTATTTACATGTATGAAGAAAGTTTCTCTTGGATGGTGATTCATATTTGAAGGGCTTGTTATCAAACAATCTGACAAAGGATTATAAGTAGCAAATATCATGATAGGAAAGAGGAAATAAAAACGATGAAATGAAGTTAAATTCAAATGTCTTTTTTTTTTTTTTTTTTTTGAGATGGCTCCTCTCTCTGTTGCCAGGCTGGAGTGCAGTGGTGTGATCTCAGTTCACTACAACTCTGACTCCCAGGTTCAAGCGATCCTCCTGCCTCAGTCCCCCAACTAGCTGGGATTACAGGCGTGTGCCACCATGCCTGGCTAGTTTTTGTATTTTTAGTAGAGATGGGGTTTCCCCATGTTGGCCAGGATGGTCTCCATCTCCTGACCTCGTGATCCACTCGCCTCGGCCTCCCAAAGTGCTGGGATTACAGGCATGAGCCACCGCACTTGACCTCCAGCATCATTCATACTTGGCTACAACTTTTACTGCGTTTGTGTAAATTTGACCTGCTATTATTCAAAAATTTTTTCTCATCACCTGTGTTTTCAAATCTGACACCTGGATATGGAAAGATCTCAGTCGTCTCAACATCATAAATTATTATTTTCCAAACTTGGATAACTATTAAAAGTACTTGGTGGTGGGAGGGACTTGTTAAAGGATTAGACCCAATTTGAAGATCAGAAGTGACAGTCACTGAGCATCTACTCCCGACCACCACCTTCCTGTTCCTTAACTGGATCTACTGAATCGGAATCTCTGGGTGGGAACTTGCATTTTAATAAGTTGGCACTGACCTAGTGTGGCATTTGGGATCTTCTAGAGTATTTCCTGTCCTATATTCCTAGCCTGATTACCCACGGTTTATCTTCATGTATTTCTGTGTCCCAACAAGTCAAGCTGCCATTCCTCACCAGACAGGGCCTTGTGGGGTTAGCTGGGGCTCTTCAAGGTCTGTCCCTTTTGAGGACAGTGGGAAGTAAAGGGCATCTCTTTATGGTTGTTCTTCCAGTCTCTCAGGCCCTAGGGAGTTCTCCATAGGGCAAGATGATATTTCTATTTTGTTGAGGAGTCCCACAGCTTGTGTGTTTCCAGCGGAGTGTTCTTTTTAGGGTGTTTCTTTTTATTTTTAATCGAGAGTTTTGTTTAGCTGGGTGCAGTGGCTCACACCTGTAATCCCAGCACCTTGGGAGGCTGAAGCAGGTGAATCACTTGAGCTCAGGAGTTTGAGACCATCCTGGGCAACCTAGCAAGACCCCTATCTCCACAAAAAATACAAAAATTAGCCTGGCATGGTGGTGTGTACCTGTGGTCCCAGCTACTCAGGAGGCTGAGGTGGGAGAATTTCTTGAGCCCAGGTGGTTGAGGCTGCAGTGAGCCCTGATCATGCTACTAACTACATCCTGGGTGACAGGAGTGAGACCCTGTCTCAAAAAAAATTGTTTTATAGTCCTGTATTTGAATACTGTGATGGTTAATATTGAGTGTCAACTTGTTTGGATTGAAGGATGAAAAGTATTTTTCTGGGTGTGTCAGTGAGGGTGTTGCCAAAGGAGACTAGCATTTGAGTCAGTGGACTGGGTGACACAGACCAACTTTAGTCTGGATGGGTACCATCTGATCAGCTGCCAGCATGGCTGGGATAAAAGCAGGCAGAGGCACGTGAGTGGCTGAGTCTTCTAGCTTCTATTTTCCTTCTGTGCTCGATACTTCCGCCCTTGAACACCGGACCCCTAGTTCTTAAGCTTTTGGGCTCTTGGACCTATACAAGCGGTTAGCCAGGGGCTCTCAGGCCTTCAGCCACAGACTGAAGGCTGCACTGTCAGCTTCCCTACTTTTGAGGTTTTGGGACTTGGACTGGCCTCCTTGCTCCTCTGCTTGTAGATGGCCTATTGTGGGACTTCACCTTGTGATCGTGTGAGTCAATTCTCCTTATAAACTCCCCTTCATATATACATCTATCCTATTAGTCCTGTCCCTCTAGAGAACCCTAACTAATACAAATAATATTAACAAATTGTTACATACTGCAGATGAAGTTTCACTCTTATTGCCCACACTGGAGTGCAGACACCATCCCCGCTCACTGCAACCTCCCCTCCTGGGTCCAAGCAATTCTCCTGCTTCAGCCTCCCAAGCTGCTGGGACTACAGGCATGCACCACCATATCCAGCTAATTTTTTGTATTTTTAGTAGAGACAGGGTTTCATCATGTTGGACAGTCTGGTCTCAAACTCCTGACCTTAGGTGATCCACCCACCTCAGCCTCCCAAAGTGCTTTTATTCTATTTGTAGCCCATTTCATGACTTTGCTAGCTTTTAATTTTTCCGCATCTAATATATTTTAATATATTTTCTTAAAATTGTATTTATGGGGCCGGGCGCAGTGGCTCACGCCTGTAATCCCAGCACTTTGGGAGGCCGAGGTGGGTGGATCACGAGGTCAACAGATCGAGACCATCCTGGTCAACATGGTGAAACCCCGTCTCTACTAAAAATACAAAAAATTAGCTGGGCACGGTGGCGCGTGCCTGTAATCCCAGCTACTCAGGAGGCTGAGGCAGGAGAATTGCCTGAACCCAGGAGGTGGAGATTGCGGTGAGCCGAGATCGTGCCATTGCACTCCAGCCTGGGTAACGAGCGAAACTCCGTCTCAAAAAAAAAAAAAAAAAAAAAGTATTTATATTATTTTCTAATTCTTATCCCTAATTGTTTATGCTATTCATTCTTATTTGCTTCTTTCTTTTTCTGTTTTACCCTTTATCTCTTGCATTAATTACTCATTTTATTATTTATAATTAAAAACGTCTTTTATTCCTAATTCCTAACTTTGAAATCTAGATTTATTTTCATTAGTTATTTATTTATTTTTTATAAATCTAGATTTATTTTCATTATTTCATGTATTTTCATTAGTTTCATTTTATTATTGTCCTGTTATATTATTTAAAATTGTATTATTATATGTTACATTAAACACATTTAATGTCTTTCATAGTTATTTATGTTCATCCTTTACATTTAAGATACTTATTGTCTCTAAAGACTTTTTTGCTCATTTTGAATTTATATTTACATTTGATATCTTAAATATTGTATTTTAAAAATTGTATTTTATTTCAGTAGCTTTGGGTAACAGGTAGTTTTTGGTTACACGGATAAGTTTTTTAGTGGTGATTTCTGAGGTTTTGGTGCATTTGTGAACCAAACAGTGTACACTGTACACAATATGTAGTCTTTTATCCTTCATCCCTCTCCCACCCTTCCCCATGAGTCCTCAAAGTTCATTATATAATTCTTTCTCTCTTTTTTTGAGATGGAGTCTCGCTTTGTCACCCAGGCTGGAGTGCAGTGGCAGCATCTCAGTTCACTGCAGCGTCTACCTGCTGAGTTCAAGTGATTCTGCTGCCTCAGCCTCCAGAGTAGCTTGGATTATCACCAAAAATTAGCCTAGCTAATTTTTGCATTTCAGTAGAGATGGGGATTTCCTCATGTTCGCCAGTCTGGTCTCGAACTCCTGATCTCAAGTGATCTGCTCGCCTTGGCTTCCCAAAGTGCTGGAATTACAGGCGAGTCACCTTGCCCTGCCTCTTTTAAATTTAAGCAACCGACACAAAATTGATGAAAGTTGTAGTGGATTAGCTGCCTGGTTCTCCTGGTGGGGTGAGGAGCACCTGTTTCTCTGCATTCTGCTTCAGTTGGCTCTACATTTGATGTGATTTGCCTCAGCATGTTTATTCTTATTGAGGCACATGCTTTCTGCTTAGATATTAGTTTTCGTTTTGGAAATCTTCTTTAACTTTGATTTACTCAAAGCTGAGTTAATTATTTATAGAAACTTGTAGCTAAGATCAAAAGTAAAATTGCTAGGGAACTATGTGGAATGATTGAGAAATGGCATGATTGCTTTCTTGTAGACCGGGGGCCAACAAACTTCTGTAAAGGGTCAGATAGTAAGCATTTTCACTTTTGCGGGCTATGTATTCTGTTGCAACTATTCAACTTTACCCCTGAAGTAGAAGAGTAGCCACAGACTATATGTAAATAAATGGTTATTTCTGTGTTCTGATACAACTTGATTTACAACAACAGGTATCAGGGTGGATTTGGCCCGCTGGTTGTATTTTGCTTGGGCACTGTTTGCTGACTTCTGCTGTTAGATTATTTCATTTTTCTTTCTTTGTTTTTTGAGACAGGCTCTCACTGTCACTCAGGCTGGGGTACAGTGGTGCAATGGTGGCTTACTGCATCTGCAACATCCCCAGGCTCAAGTGGTTCTCCCTTCTCAGCCTCCCAAGTAGCTGAGACTACAGGTGCATGCCATTATGCTAATTTTTTATAGAGACAGGGTTTCACCATGTTACCCAGGCTGGTTTCAAACTCCTGGGCTCAAGTGATCCACCTGCCTTGGCCTCCTGAAGTGCTTGGATTTCAGGTGTGAGCCACTGTGCCAGGCCCTAGATAATTTCTTTAGGAAAAGATGTGTCAAACTAATTAGAAGCTTCTACACAACTCTGGAGTATAAAGGATTACTACAAATTTTTCCTACTTATGCCATTGCAAAGTGGAGAGTAATTTTTTTCCTCTTTAATCTAGGCTGGCCTTAATGTCTTGCTGGTCCACATTCCACTACAATGAAGTGGAAGTGAAAATTTTTCTTTTGTTCTTAAGAAATCTTGCAGCTTTTACCGGCGCTTCCAGAAACATTTCTGTGAGCCCCAAACCATGAAATAAGAAGCCCAACTGCCTTGACTCCATGACATATTCAAAGTTCATTTCCTTACTTTATTCAAGTCTCTGCTCAAAAGCTGCCTAGTCAGTGAGGCATTCTTTGATCAATTTACCTGAAACAGCATGCCCCTCTCCACCCTAGTTCACTCTCTTTCTCTTTTTCTCTGCTTTACCTTTCTTCATAGCATTACAGATTTGTTTATGTATTTATTTTGGTGTCTATTGTGAGTCTCTCACACTAGATTGTAAAATTCATAGAAGCAGAGATTTTTTCTTCTAGCATGGCATATGTGAGGTGCTTACTTTTTTTATTTTTTGTAAAATAACCTATGGTCTAGCATGCGAACTAACCTTTTTTTGAATGAATGAATCTTATAATTCTTGTTTCATTAATTTCATACATATTCTTTTAAATTGCCTCAAGTATTTTCAGGAGTAAGATGCTATACAAATAATAAATAAACGAAGTTACAACTTTCTTCTAATAACTAACTCTTTCTCTTTGTTGCAGACCTTTTTGTTACTGGAGGTATTTTCACTTCTCTTCTTTCCATTTCTGTTTTTGGCTATCTAAATGTTTGTCACCAGAGTAAATGCCACCTTCTTCTTGGAGTCCACCCTCATCCTTCATTCCAAGAATACCTTCTTTCTTTCCTTACTGCCTCCAGGAAAAAATAGTTTTTGTCTCTGAAAATTACACTGTAAGAAAATCTCATTTATGTTCCACCTTTTAGATAACAACAGTCCTTTATCAGATATTCCTTTATCAGATATGTCCTCTGCAAATATTTTCTCCAAGTCTATGGCTTGTCTTTCCGTTCCCTTGACAGTCTTTCACAGAGCAGACATTTTTAATATTAATGATAGCTAGCATATATATTCTTTTTTTCATGGAGCATGCCTTTGGTATTATATTTTAAAAGTCATCACCAAATCCAAGATAATCTAGATTTTCTCCTATGTTACCTTCTAGGAGTTTCACAGTTTTGCATTTTACATTGAAGTCTGTGTGCCATTGAGAGTTAATTTTTCTAAAGAGTTTAAAATCAGAATTCATTTGTCTTTTTTGTGTTGCATGTAGATACCCAGTTGTTCCAGCACCATTTGTTAAAAGACAAGTTTCTCTTCGTTGTATTGCCTTTGACCTTTTGTGAAATACCAGTTGACTATACAGGCATACCTCAGAGATACTGTTGGTTTGGTTCTAGAGCACAGCAATAAAGTAGATATTGCAATAAAGTGAGTCACACACATTTTTTGGTTTCCAAGTACATATAAAAGTTTTGGTGATATTTTCACTCCTTGGTTAGGTATATTCCTAACTATTTTATTTTTTTGCAGCTATTGTAAAAGGGGTTGAGTTCTTGATTTGATTTTCTGCTTGGTTGCTGTTGGTGTATACTGCTTTGTGTACATTAATCTTGTATTTGGAAACTTTGCTGAATTCTTTCATCAGTTCTGGGAACTTTCTGGAGGGTTTTCAAGGTAAACAATCATATAGTCAGCAAATAGTGACAGTTTGAGTTCCTCTTTATTGATTTGGATGCCCTTTATTTCTTTCTCATGTCTGATTGCTCTGGCTAGTACTTCCAGTACTATGTTGAAGAGGAGTGGTGAGAGTGGGCATCCTTGTCTTGTTCCAGTTCTCAGAGGGAACGCTTTCAACTTTTCCCCACTCAGTATTATTCTGGCTGCGAGTTTGTGATAGATGGCTTTTATTACATTGATTACACTGAAGTATGTTCCTTGTATGCTGATTTTGCTGAGAGTTTTGACATAAAGGGATGCTGGATTTTATCGAATGCTTTTTCTGCATCTATTGAGATGAACATGTGATTTGTGTTTTTAATTCTGATTGTGTGGTGTATCACATGTATTGACTTGTGTATGTTAAACCATCCCTGCATCCCTGGTATAAAACCCACTCGATCATGATGTATTATCTTTTTGATATGCTGTTGAATTCAGTTTGCTTATATTTTGTTGAGGATTTTTGCATCTATATTCATCAGGGGTATTGGTCTGTAGTTTCCAATTTTTTTTATTATGGCTTTCCCTTGTTTTGATATTAGGGTGATATTGGCTTCATAGAATATTTTAGGGAGGATTCATTCTTTCTCTATCTTTTGCAATAGTGTGAATAGGATTGGTACCTATCATTCTTTGAATGTCTGATAAAATTCAGTGGTGAATTCATCTAGTCCTGAGCTTTGTTTTTGGTTGGCAATTTTTTAATTATAATTTCAGTCTCACTGCTTGTTATTGGTCTGTTCAGAGACTTTATATCTTCCTGGTTTAATCTAGAAGGGTTTTGAATTTTTTCCTTTGCTGAAGTCTTGAATCCTTCAAAGCCATCCATGAGAGTTGGAATCAATTTCTTTCTTGTGTGTATTATTATTAGTATTATTTTAGAGATAGAGTCTTGCTCTGTTACCCAGGCTGGAGTGCAGTGGCGCAATCATAGCTCACTGCAGTCTCAGACTCTTGGGCTCAAGTGATACTCCTGTTTCAACCTCCCAAGTATCTAGCACTACAGGAGTACATCATTGTGTCTGGCTACTTTTTACATCTTTTTTGTAGAGACAGGGCCTTGCTTTGTTGCTCAGGCTTATCTCAAACTCCTGGGCTCAAGCAATCCTTCCACCTTGGTCTCCCCAAGTTCTGGAATTACAGGTGTGAGCCACTGCACCCAACCCTAAACTCCTGCTAATGTTGCTATTTTGATCTCCTACCGTAAATCACAGATATTCTTTTTTACAAAATTGAGATGGAGTTTTGCTATCTTGCCCAGGCTGCTCTTGAACTCCTGAGCTCAAGTGATCTGCCCACTTTGGCAAATCACAGATGTTCTTAATGACATCTAGAATGGTGAATCCTTTCCAGAAAGTTTTCAATTTACTTTGTCCAGATCCATCAGAGGAGTCACTATCTATGTCAACTGTAGCCTTACAAAATATATTTCTTACATAGTAAGACTGGAAAGTTGAAATTTACTCCTTGATCCAGGGGTTGCAGAATAGATGCTGTGGTTAGGAGGCATGAAAACAACATTAATGTCTTTGTGTATCTCCATCAAAGCTCTTGGGTGACTAGGTGCATTGTCAATAAACAGTAATGTTTTTAAATGAATCTTTTTTTCTGAGCAGTAGGTCTCAACAGTGGGCTTAAAATAGTAAGCCATGCTGTAAATAGATGTGCTGTCATCCAGGCTTTGTTATTCCATTTATAGAGCAGAGGCAGAGGAGATTTAGCATAATTCTTAAGGACCCTAAAATATTTGGAATAGTAAGTAAGCATTGGCTTCAACTTCAACTCACCAGCTGCATTAGACCCTAACAATAGAGTTGGGTCCTTTGAAGCTTTGAAGCTAGTCATTGACTTATCTCTAGCTATGAAAGTCCTAGATGGCATTTTTTTCCAATATAAGGCTGTTTTGTCTACATTGAAATCAGGTATTTAGTGTAGCCACCTTCATCAATTATATTAGCTAGATTTTCTGGATAATTTGCTGCAGCTTTTATATCAGCACTTGCTGACACTTTTATGTCATGGAGACAGTTTGTTTCCTTAAACCTTGTGAACCAACCTCTGCTAGCTTCCAACTTTTCTTTTGTAGCTTTCTCACCTCTCTCAGCCTTCACAGAATTAGAGTTAGGACCTTGCTGTGGATTAGGCTTTGACTGAAGGGAACAGTAGGCTGGTTTGATCTTCTATTCGGACTGATAAAACTTTATATTAGTAATAAGGCTACTTCACTTCCTTATCATTTGTGTGTTCACAATGATATTAAAAGTAGAGTAGCACTTTAAATCTTCTTCAAGAATTTCTTCTTTGCATTACAACCTGGTTAACTGTTTGGTGAAAGAGGCCTAGCTTTCAACTTGTCTCAGCTGTTACAGATATGATTTTCTCACTAAGCTTCATCATTTATAGTTTGGGGTTTAAAGTGAGACATGTGACTCTTCCTTTTACTTGAAAACTTAGAGACCATTGTATGGTTTGTAATTCGCCTAATTTCAATATTATTATATCTCAGGAAATAGGGAGGCCCAAAGAAAGGAAGAGAGATAGGGCAATGACCAATTGGTGGAACAGTCAGAACACACGTTTATCAATTAATTCTCTGCCTTATATTAGCCAATTTTTAAAAGTACAAAAAAAAGTTGAAATTAATTTTAATGCTGCATTTTAACCCAATATATCTAAAATATAATTATATTCAATATGTAATTGATAAACCTTTTAATGAGATATTTTACACTCATTTTTCATTAATGCATTCAAAACAGTGTGCATTTTACATTATAGCACATCTCTATCCAAACCAGGCACATTTCAAGTGCTCAGTGGCCACATATGGCTAGTGTGGCTATCATATTGTACACCACATGTCTAAAATGTTTTCATAAGAAGCAAAATGAAGAGATTTTTGTGCAGAGATTTTTTTGTCTACTAAAACCACTCAAAGACCTATTTTTTTGGCTTACTTCCACATAATTGGATGAACTCCCTATGAACAGAGGTTGTCTCGTATTTGGCAGCATTTTGTGTTCTAACCTCAAACTAGAATTCATATATTATTTTACCCACAGTTTAATTTTCATTAATTTCTTAGTTTTTTCAAAAAAACAATTACCATATTATGGATGTCCCTATGAGCCTTTTTCACAACTATTGGAAACAAATTGGATACAAATGATTAATAGTTATTTCCTTTGCTTTATTAAAATCTATAAATAATTCTTAACAACTAGCTTCTCTGTAGAGCATAATCTTATAGCAGAAAATATCTGTGCATGATAAGGTTGTGGGATGAATATTTACAGCATAAAAGACCCACTCCAAATGTTCATAAAAGAAAAACTATTCGAGTTGGACCAAAAACAAAAATCAAAACAAAAACATCAGGATGACTCTATCAGATATGATCCAGAAAGTCTATGAAAAATCAGAGAGTAGATAAGAAAACAAATAAGGACGCCAGGACTTTTTTTAAACCTTTTCTTTTTTGGCCTAATTTGCTGGTGTGCAAGTAAGCAAGTCAAATTGCTCAACTTCAGACCTCTACTTATAAAACATCTGCTAATATCCTTTGACCAAAGCAAAGCATGTGGTCACACTGAAAAATCAAGAGGTGGGAAAATGTTTTCTCTACCATGAAGCCATGGTAGGGACATTTATGTATATCCTCCAATGAAGACCTGAGATTAATATAAGGTAGCACAAGCACCTACAAAGCAACATGCAAAACAAAAACAAAAACAGCTTATAAAGCAGAAATAGAAAATCATTTAAAAAATCACCAAAGCTCACTGAGAAGAAAATCTGAGGCCATTTGGCATAAAGAGAAACACCTGTAACCACCTCTGAAACATCTGAAACCTCACAGTAATACATTCTGCTTTTATTGATACCCTATTTAATTTTTTTTAACAGGCCCAGCAGAAGAATGGATCATGTGAAAAACTTAATTTATTATATTCTCTTGTCATTATTTTTTATGACATCCACATTACATATGTAGTCTTCCTTAGCATTTCCTGAAAGGAAAGCATATTGCTCTAATTTTCAGATCAAGGCACTAACTTCAGAGGAATTAAGAAATATGGTTAAGGTCACGTAACTGCTTGCAGTTCTAGAATTAGAATTCTACTCAAGTCTGTAACACTCCAAAGCCTATGTTCTTTCTGTTTTCCAACGTGGTTTCTAGGAAAATAAAGAAATGAGCAATCATAGTTAATCTATATTATTGTACAGTGTGTTAATGGGCTGCATTTGTTTTTAGGAAAGAATTAAATTTTGTTTCACATGAGTATAATATTTTTTAGAAAGATTTTTAAGGTAATCAGCATATGTCACCCTGAGACATGCCACTTTGGCATAAGGATTATGTTGAGCTGAAGGAAATTGAAAGTCAATACATGAAGGAAGAATTCTCTGCCCTCTGCTGTTCTGCCTAAAAGCAGGACATAAATTCTCCTTTGTGAAGGCGTTTCTTCTTTTCCTGGACCAGAGAGTAATTCTTATCATCAGAGATGAAGAGTTGGCAATGAGATGAGTCTGCATAAACAAACCTTACGAAAATAATTCTTATATAAGATTCCCCCCATTTTCCTTTCACCCTAGTCACTTCCCCAAAAATTATCATCTGTTGAAGCCCAAACCCACTTTGTTAAAATAGTATAAGTCCCTGAGACTAGCTACTTATTTGTGTTTCACTTATTTTTCTCTGAATTTGTGTACACAGAAGATATCAATAAAAATTATGTGACTCTTTTTCCTGTAAATATTTCTTTTGTTAGTCTAATTTGCAGGCCCCCAGGTTAAACCTAAGAGGGTAGAGGAAAGTTTTTTGTCTCTGTCATTTTTTATCAGAAAGTTAAAATATAGCACAGCACATTGAATATAGCTAATAATTGAGTGTTGTACATTTTAATATCACTAAGAGAATGTATAATGTTTTCATCACAAAATTTTTAAATATTTGAGATGATAGATATGTTTATTAGCTTAATTTAATGATTTCAAAGTGTATTCAAAAATAATACTAACCTAAGACCTAACATCATAAAAACCCTAGAAGAAAACCTAGGCAAAAGCATTCAGGACATAGGCATAGGCAAGGATTTCATGAATAAAATACCAAAAGCATTGGCAACAAAAGCCAAAATAGACAAATGGGACCTAATTAAACTCCAGAGCTTCTGTACAGCAAAAGAAACAATCATTAGAGTGAACCGGCAACCAACAGAATGGGAAAAACATTTTTGCAATCTACCCATCTGACAAAGGGCTAATATCCAGAATCTACAAAGAACTAAAACAGATTTACAAGAGGAAAACAAGCAAACTCATCCAAAAGTGGGTAAAGGCTATGAACAGACACTTTACAAAAGAAGACATCTATGAGGCCAACAAACATATGAAAAATGCTCATCATGGATTATTAGAGAAATGCAAATCAAAACCACATTGAGATACCACCTTATGCCAGTTAGAATGGCAATCATTAAAAAATCTGGAGACAACAGATGCTGGAGAGGATATGGAGAAATAGGAACAATTTTACACTGTTGGTGGGATGTAAACTAGTTCAACTATTGTGGAAGACAGTGTGGTGCTTCCTCAAGGACCTAGAGATAGAAATTCCATTTGATCCAGCAATCCCATTACTGTGTATATACCCAAAGGATTATAAATCATTCTATTATTAAGACACATGTACATGTATGTTTATTGCAGCACTGTTTACAATAGCAAAGACCTGGAACCAACCCAAATACCCATCGACGATAGACTGGACAAGGAAAATGTGGCAGATATACACCATGGAATACTATGCAGCCATTAAAAATGGTGAGTTCATGTCCTTTGTAGGGACATGGATGAATCTGGAAACCATTATTCTCAGCAAACTGACACAAGAACAGAGAAACACTGCATGTTCTCACTCATAGGTGGGTGTTGAACAATGAGAACACAGGGACACAGGGAGGGGAGCATCACACATTGGGGTCTGTTGGTGGGGGGCCAAGGGAGGGACAGCAGAGGGGTGGGGAGGTTGGGGAGGTTGAGGAGGGATAACATGGGGAGAAATGCCAGATGTAGGTGACGGGGGGATGGAGGCAGCAAACCATATTGCCATGTGTATACCTATGCAACAATCCTGCATAATCTGCACATGTACCCCAGAACCTAAAGTACAATTAAAAAAAAGAAAAAAAATACTACTGTGTATGTCATAAATGCATAATTTGTCAATATACAATGAAAAAGGTAAAATAATAGCTAATTTGTCTCTGCTTAGAAGAATAATATTGCTATAGTTTGTGTATTATTTTGGGTTTCTTTGTTCTCATAGTACACACATAGAAGAGATTTTACTAATTGTTAAAAGAAAGAATTAATTTAAAAATTTCAATGTTATGATCTACACTGTTTATAAAATTGAGTAGGTGTTGAATAAATTATTTCTGGTAGGTAATAATTAGCACAGGAATCTTGGGAGGATATGAGTATTTTGTTACTTAGTTTTCTTCTGAGAGGGAAAGAACAGGCACTTTAGATTAGGGAGGAAGAAGAAATAACATCTTATTTATAGAAATAGTGGCAGTGAGTTCTGTTTGGAGATTTCAAGGTCACCATTTACAGTAGGGAGCCATCTTTGGATTTTTGAGTCAAGAATTAATGAAATGATAGAGTGTAAACATCATTCCCATTTTTCTTAAGATGACTCTAGTTTGGATCACCTTTATAGCACCTTGGAATTCTCCAAGGATCTGATGAACTTTAGATTCTTTATAATGTGGTATTGGAAAAAAGACAGGCAGTGCCTTTGTTTCTTTGGCTTGTGGCATGAGTAATATGGAAATATTTTTGGGAAATAGAAACTGAGGACTCATGAAAAAAATTAGGCCTCCTTCTATTTCTACTAAAGTGTTATAGAAATGCTCAGCTCTATTTCTGAGATCCTGGACAAATGGCTCTGTATCACCTTGTTTTTCTTTTCTTCCTGTTTTTATTGTGTTGTGACCCTTCTCTGTGAAGGAAATGGGGACTTGTACTCTCAGAGAGAATAATATGAGATGAAGATGGGTCATGAACAAGGAAGGGTCTGCCCTCTCCATGCTGAGGTCAACCACTAACACTCCATGCATCCATCGATTTTCCTAGAAATATGCCACTTCCTGCCCCTATACCTTACTGTATCCATTTTTTGTCAGCCTTCTCTTCTTTTCTTTTTCTTTCTCTTTTTAAAGATAGAGCCAGTGTTTTTCTCCAGTGATGCATGTAGGGTCAAAGTTGCAAAATCTTAAAAATGAAAAAAGATATTATTTGGGTGACTTTAAGCTCAATGTAACCATGGAAATGCCTATCTTTTAAAAAATTAATTAGGGAATAATAGGGAAAAAAACCCAGGCAACAACTTAAGGTCAAAGTTTGGTTAAGCATTGTGTTTTTAAAGGAATATTGCGGTGTTGTTGGCTGAGCTTGTAGAGACAGGTTCTTCTGGGACTTACCCCTTGATCTTGTGGAATTTTTATGTTAGTGCATTTTTTATATCATTGTTGAATTATTTGAGAAATAGTAGTTCAAGGGAAAAAAGGAAGTTGGATGCAAAAGCTTGACTACATGTAAGTGATTGAGACTAAAATAGGAAAAATGACTCCTATAGAAAGATGTTTTCGTGCCAGCACCTCAAACTTGATTCAGACATTTATTTATTTTTTAACTTTCCAACAAATTTATTCATTTTTAGCTTGCATGCAATAAAATTTACTCTTTTTGTTGGACAGATTAATAAATTTTGACCAATGCACAGAACTGTGAAACTAGCACCATGCCCTACATACAGACCAATTTATTCACTCCCAGTGTTTCTAAATTAATTGGATTATTTTTTGCTGTATATCAGAGAAAAACCAACACAAATTGGCTTAAGGAAAAAGACAGTTACTGGCTCATGGAAATACAAAGTCTAAGGCTGGTTTTGCTTTTGACACTTTGAAGGTCAGAACTCAAACATTGCCATCATAATTCTTCTCTTTCTCTATCAGATTTGAATCATTTACAGGCATCATGTGATGGCAAGATGAAAGATGCTGGCAACTCCAGATTGTATATTCTCACAAGTTCAAGTCCCTGAGAACAAATTCTCCATTATTTCTCAGTATTTTCATCAGAGGTCTCACTGCATCTTAATATTGTTGTTGAATCACATGCCATCCCTGAACCAATCACAATGGATAGAGAATATGATGTGCAGATTGGTCTTGGTCCCATGATCTGCTCCTGGATGGGTGAGAAGCTTAATCTTAGAACTATGTATGGAAAATGAAGTAGGGATGAGTCCCAAAAGAGAAAACAGAGGCTATTTCTAGAAGAGGATATGGATGTTGGAGATACATTCTGAAAACATCCACTCTGGTTTCCTAAACATTAAATAGAGCTTTACAGTCAATTCTCCTCTATGAAAGTTACACTTTCGAGTCTGTTCACCTACTTGTACAAAATGGGAAAATGGAGACAACATGTTATATTCAATTATACTACCAGGGATTTCTTATAGACTTAAGAGACAAGCAACCAGGGATATGCTGAAAGCAGCTTGTGCTGGCTCACACACATGCCAATCATGAGATTTCTTTCTAACTATGCATTCAATGACTTCATGCTGATAGCTTGAAATAGGCTGTGATGGAACATTTACAGCAAAGAAACTGGTAAATATTATGTATCAGGGCTTTTTCCCCTAGAGAGCTGGTTGGCAAACATTTACTCATACAACACTTCTGGCAGACGATGAGGAATTCTATGCAATAAATGTGATAGCACTGTGTGCTATCACAAATATGTGCTAATTTTAAATTAACTCACATAATAATTGAAATAGGAATCAAGAGGAAGAAAATATCACCGTGAGTGTGTGTGTGTGTGTGTGTGTGTGTGTGTGTGTGTCTGTAGTGTTTGTCCAAATGAAAACAAAAATAAGACTTCATAGAGAAGACAGCTTGTATTGGACATTGTTTTGGAGAGAATGCACATCGTTTTCTGCCTGTGGCTTGTGATTTTTATAACTTATGTTTTTGTGTCTTATCCAAGAAAGTTTTTCATTTTGCAAAAAATGTTTCCTATATTTTCTTCTAAAAGCATCATAATTTCTCAAATTAACTTTATATATGGCATAAGATAGAAGCCAAGGTTCATTTCTTTTTTGAATGCCTTAGTTGAGAATATAAAACACTCTCCTCTGAACACTAAGATATTACCACCGAATGCTGCTTATTCTCCATTTCTTTCTTGTCTTGGTCTCAATTCCCAGCACTAGTTCTGTTAAATTCATGAGTCTTCAGACAGCATACGAACAGAGGTCTTATGTTCAAAACCACCTGTGAGTCTGGCCTGACAGTGAGACTTGCTCTGTAGTCTGATCTACCACTAGCGGCTCTGATGCTAGATCAATGATCTGGGCACCCTTTTCCCCATGAGGAGCATGTAGGAGCTCCTGAAATACTAGCTGAACAAGAGCCATTCATTTTAATTTCAGCAGAATCTATGCAGATGTTCAATGTTCAAAAAAATATACCTTGTTCTCACTCCCCCTACACTGGAACCCTGCCTCAGTTGCTCAGACTGTCATCTCCTGGGTTTTACTCCACCTCCTCTCTTCTTGGGGTCAGCTGAAGATGAAAAACGATTTGCTTCCCAAGAAGAGCTTCAGTGTCTTAAGCCTCATAACTTCTTGTGTAATTTTGTGTCAGTTCTCTCTTAGGGCACTGGCTCCGATAGCTGATGGATGTGGATGAATTTTCTGCAGTCAAGGTGTTGACTACCAATTCTCTGCCTGCACTACCACATTCCTTTTTGCTTTAGTTTTCAGGGAACAGGGATTTTTCCTTTAGGTCATATGCAGTCTAATGATTTTTTTTCTTGCAAAAAATAATTGAAGAAATAATTTTATGATTAAAGATGCAGAATATTTTAAAAGGCAAGTCGTCATTTCCTAGTTTATGATAACACTTGTATTTGCTAGAGTTCTCAGTAGGTCTGGTGGGACATTTAGAACATAAGAAATTCCAAAGTCATGGTCATTTGGCACCTCAAACGGTAAAATAAGAGAAAGTCTTTGAGAAGATTTAGTATTCATTTTATGTATGTTCAAGCCATGTACTGAATTTGTTGTGGAAGTGCAGTGAAAACATGAAAGGCCGGCACTAAGACTTTTTAGAGATTTTTCCAGGAAGGGTCAAAACACCATTGCTTAGAGTGATTTAATAACAGGATGTCAGTTTGTGTGAAGCTTTGTGAAGCTTCTAAAAGAATTTGGTCTAAAGTTGAGCAAAGCCCTCCAGAAGAGAGAAATTGTGGAATAGGGAAATGGGCCAAAGTTTTGGCCCTTCTAAATCTAGGTCTGACATCTAGCTTTAGTAGTTATTTGTGGTACAACTTTGTGAATTTGACTTAACCTCTCTGGGTCTCAGATTTTTTATTTATTAAATGGCCGTGTTGACACGACTTAAGAGTGTTGTTATGAATGAAATGAAAGTGTCTGAAGCTCTTGGCACATTGCTTAGTACTCAACAAGTGTTACTCATTGTCTTTCTTTAAGAGGGAGACAAAACTGTTATGGGGAATGTTTGAGAAAATTTCCAAATGGGGCTTATTATGCCCTAGTAGAGCTATGTAATAATTGTGTTTGTGTGTTGGGGAGGGGGGAATTGATGGAACTAATAAGTTATGATTCCTCTGTCATTCTGTCATTTGCCCAATGATGGGAAAAATAGCGCATGCTATAGGGCTCAGGGGTGCTCAGACCACAGAGGAGTTCCACAGAGCACTGAAGTGTAAATGTTGATATTTTTGGCACTGAATTTAAGAGGAAAAATACTATGCAAAATTCGTTGAGCAGTTTCTGTCCCTTTGTGTCTAAAAATGTCTTTGTCATTGCAGTCAAACACAAAGAAAGAAACTCAATGATATGGAAGACGTAAAAAGTGAGTCCACCACTTTCTATGGGAATCCTGTCGATAACAGGTCCAATGGCTCTGCTTAAACAAATTAAGTTACAAGGAATAGACCACACTATAGGGCATCCTATTTAATTTTTGAGCAGCTGTAACTGTTAGAAATGTCTCTATATTTAGTCAAACTCAACATCTTTGTGCTGTAATGTTGATCATTTCAATACTTGTTTAAATCAGTCTCAGCTGTCTTGTATTTCTTTAAAGGAATGCCAAGTGAAAGTTTGTAGGTTTGATTTTTATGATGCCTTTTTGCGTGCACCAGAAAGAAACATTTCATGACCTTGGTCTGCTGCTGAGTTACTATGTTGTGCAGAAAGGTTCTGTAGTTGATGAGGGTACGAGGATGGGCTTAGGGGATGAAGAGAGAGCATAGAAAGCTCACTCAGTGCCAAGCCCTACCACTGTAGGAACAGCAATACAAATCCCAAGCTTCTCTGTTGGTAGCTTGAACACCCAACTCTTTCAGAGCACATAAATCTCAGTGATGCTTACCGAGAAAATCTCAGTAGAGGTAACTTTTTCAGTTGTTAATTATCTATAGAAGAAAACCATAATTGCATTTCCAAAGGACTCCTGCATTTTAACATTTAGATCTTTGACAGTGATTGTCTTTGAAACTTCAAATACTGAGGAAACAACGTGCTCGGATGAAACACTGTTTGAATTTAGGCCTGTTAAAATCCTGGCTGTGATAGGAGTAACTCTTCAGATAACACTGATTTATTAATGCCCTGTGTCTGTTACCTATTGTCTCTTGTCAGAAGCCCCAGAGAAAGCAGACATCTTAAGGAACTATTGGTAGGTTACATAAGAGAATAATAACTCAAATAACAAAAGTCATCCTCTGAGGAATGACTTGTTGGAAGGGAGGTCAGTGAGAAGCAAATTTGTTAAATGTCAGGCTAGAATGGGATGCTGAATTTGACCCACCCTGTTGGGGAAGGCAGTTCCCAGGGTTTTCTTTCATAAAAGAATTAGCTTCAAATATAATAGCGTTTTACAATTGACATAACCTATAAGACAGTTTTGTTCCATTCCCTTCATTTTATAGGTAAGAAAACCAAAGGACATTTTTAACAGATAATTATTACATAGCTATTATATTTTAGACACTGTTGTAGGTACTGAGGATATTGTGAATAATAAGGTATTATTGACTAGTTAGATCAATTAGACAGAGTTCTGGAACCAGTTAGTGCAGACCAGAGCTAGACTAGCACCCAACCCACTGTTGCTTTGGCAAGCAGTCTTCTTGCCTCCACTGCTCACCTCTCAGCACCTTGAACTGCTTATTTTCCTGCTCTTCTACGTGCTCATTTCTGTTGTCATGATGCCAGAAGAACAGTGATTCTCAACAATTTTGGCCTTCTCTTCTCCCCTTTTAATACAATAGGGATTTACACAAATATATTTTGTGCCATCTCAGGGCATGTGTATCACTCTTGATGTCCACAAGCATCAGGGCAAGAAATTCTGTATCTGGGTGATAATACAAGAACACCAGTCACATAAAGAAAATATTATGGGGCCAGGTACAGTGGTTCACACCTGTAATCCTAGCACTTTGGGAGGCTGAGATGGGGGCAGATCACTTGAGGTCAGGAGTTCAAGACCATCCTAGCCAACATGGTGAAACCCCATCTCTACTAAAAATACAAAAATTAGCCAGGCATGGTGGCATGTACCTGTAATCCCAGCTACTTGGGAGGGTAAGGTGGGAGAATCACTTGAGCCCAGGAGGTGAAGGTTGTAGTGAGCCAAGATCCTGCCACTGCACTTCAGCCTGGGTAACAGAGTGAGAGTCTGTCTTGAAAAAAAAAAAAAGAAAGAAAGAAAAGTACTATGAGCTATCAGCTTTATATCTGGAGAATTTTGAGAGGTGTGCAAAATTTTTGCTATCAGAATTTTATCAGTCACTCAATGAATCGATCAAACCAAAGAAAAATAGACAAAATGTTTTCCAGGCTCTGTGAGAAAACATGGAATTTTAAGACATGATTCTTGTTTTATTTATGGGGAAATTGAATTACAGAAATGTTAAGTAACAAATGCCCACAGCCTGTGTAAGTAATGGGACCAGAGTTTGAATCCAGGGTTTCAAATTTGAATTCTGTATTTTTTTTTTCCCCTTAGGGAGCTACTTTGAGATGTCAGAAATAACTACAGACTGAAAACACTTTTTAAAAAATTATTTTTAATTAACACATTGTTACAGTTTGAATTTATATCCCCACCCAAGTCTCCTGTCAATTGTAATCCCCAATGTTGGAGGAGGGGCCTGGTGAGAGGTGATTAGATCATGGGGGTGCATTTCCCCCTTGCTGTTCTCGTGATAGTGAGTTCTCATTTAAATGTGTGCAACATCTCCCTTTTCCCTCTCTTCCTTCTTCCCTTGCCATATAAGATGTGCCTGCTTCCCCTTCACTTTCTGCCATGATTGTAAGTTTCCTGAGGCCTCTCTAGTCATGGTTCCTGTACAGCCCACAGAACTATGAGTAAATTAAACCTCTTTATAAATTATCCATCTCAGGTAGTTCTTTATAGCAATGTAAGACCAGACTAATATACATATAATTGCACATATTTATGGCATACAGAATATTTTAATACATTTATAGAATGTGTAAGGATCAAATCAGGGTAATAAACATATCTATAACTTCAAACATTTATCACTTTTTTGTGTTGGGAATATTCAAAATCCTCTTCTGACTAATTGAAAATATACACTTATTTATATATATAATGATGGTTGCATAACAGTGCAATTGTACTTACTGCCACTGAATGGTACACTTAGAAATGGGAAATCTTGTGTTATTTTACAACGGTAATGGTAAAGTGTTTTCAAAAAGCATTTGGCTGCAGCCCTGAGGCTGAGGGTCATTCTAACTGAGGGACAGTGAAGTGGCACTGAAACATCTGGGCACTGCGGGCACTTGGATGGGCGGGAGTGACAGAGATGGCCGCTAGGCCAGGCAGTGAAGGGAGACAGCAATTACACTGGTCTATAATTCTGTTAATTCTGCTGAGAGAACTTTTAAACTCCAAATTTGCTGTGGTACAAAACACATGAATGTCTCTGTGTGTATAAAATAACTATAGTTTGGATTTGTAGAGTGCCGTGCTCAGCTCTTTACAATTACCTTGTTCAGTCCTTGTAATGGTGGCATGTTGCACCTCTAATTGTCCCCATTCTGCAGATGAGAAAGTCAGCAAAGAAAATGCAATCTAGTTAGAGAAAAAGACTTTAGGAATCTCTACTCAAGTACAAGGAGTTTAGAGGTAGTGATAAGTAACTTTCCTCTGACAATTGTATCTAATAATGTTTCATTTGTTTATCATTAAAATAGAGAAGTGTTGAAATCGGTGAGTACCTTTGGATCACCTCTAAGTTTGAACCTACACTGCAGTGCACAGGGGACTGTTTCTTATGCAAACTTGCTTATTATGCTAGAAGGTCTAGAATGTCCATGTTTACACAGATTACAGACTTCTGTAGTCTCTGTGAGAAGAAGCCATTGTAAATTATAGTTATGCTTATTCTTACGATATATTAAAATTTATTTTAATTATTTTGTATCTTAAATACCTTATATTATTACATGTTGTTATTATATGGGAAACAACAATGTGTCTGTGAGGGTGTTGCCAAAGGAGATTAACATTAGAGTCAGTGGGCTGGGAAAGGCAGACCCACCCTTAATCTGGGTGGGCACCATCTAATCAGCTGCCAGCATGGCCAGAATATAAAGCAGGCAGAAAAATGTGAAAAGACTAGACTGGCTTAGCCTCCCAGCCTACCTATTTCTCCCATGCTGGATGCTTCCTACCCTCGAACATCAGACTTCAAGTTCTTCAGCTTTGGGACTTGGACTGACTTCCTTGCTCCTCAACCTGCAGATGGCCAATTGTGGGATCTTGTGATCATTTGAGTTAATACTACTTAATAAACTCCCAGATAGCTATCTATCTATCTATCTATCTATCTATCTATCTATCTATCTATCTATCTATCTTATCTATCTATCTATCTAATCTAATCTAATCTATCTATCTATCTATTCATTCTATTAGTTCTGTCCCTCTAGAAAATCCTGACTCATACAGATTTTGGTACTGACAGTGGGGTCCAGAACAGGAGAAGGTTGCTGTCCAAGCTGCTCTGCCACTTAGGCCACATGACCCAGCAGATCCAATGCTGCCTGAGGTGTCAGTGGCAGATAGGGATACTGTTTGAAGCTTTTGGCAGGCCCCCATAGGTGAATCGCAGTAGAGGCCTCTAAGATTTTTGAGCAAGGCCCTGCCATCTTCTGCAGATAACTACTCTCCTTTTGAAAGATACCTCTTGGCCTGTTACTGGGCTTTGGTTCAAACTGAACGTTTGACTATGGGTCATCAAGTCACCATGCGACACGAACTGCTCATCAGGAAGTGGGTGCTTTTTGACCCATCTAGCCACAAAGTGGGTCATACACAGCAGCATTTCATCATCAAATGGAAGTGGCATACGTGATCGAGCTCTAGCAGGTCCTGAAGGCATAAGTTACATGAGGAAGTA
The DNA here is from genome assembly GCF_030222135.1 of Aotus nancymaae. NCBI lineage: Eukaryota > Metazoa > Chordata > Mammalia > Primates > Aotidae > Aotus > Aotus nancymaae. The sequence goes on from NW_026988455.1 coordinate 32,153,775, forward strand.
GCTCAAATGCCCATGGTCTCCACTCCTGCCACCCTGCCTTCTCTCCCCCAGCCTGTACAGATGTCCTTCTGTGGAGTTTCCTATGATAAGTTGACAGAGGAAGAGAAGATGAGGGCCTAGTTCCAGATGGTTCTGCACAATATGGTGGCGCCACCCAAAAGTGGACACCTGCAGCACCACAGCCCCTTTCTAGGGCATCCCTGAAGGATGGTGGTGAAGGGAAATCTTCCCAGTGGGCAGAACTTCAAGCAGTGCACCTGGTTGAGCACTTTGCATGGAGGGAGAAATGACCAGATGAGTGATTGTATACTGATTCATGGGCTGTAGCCAGTGCTTTGGCTGGATGGTCAGGGACTTGGAAGAAGCATGATTGGAAAATTGGTAACAAAGAAATATGAGAAAGAGATATGTGGATGGACCTCTCTGAGTGGTCAAAAACTGTGAAGATATTTGTATCCCATGTGAATGCTCACCAAAGGGTGACCTCAGCAGAGGAGGATTTTAAGAACCAAGTGGATAGGGTGACCCGTTCTGTGGACACCACTCAGCCTGTTTCCTCAGCCACCCCAGTCATCACCCAATCAGCCCATGAACAAGGTAGGCCTATTTGTAGTCATGACAGAAGTGGGCTGTTGTAGTTTCCCATTGACTACAATGGATGGAGGTTACACATAGGCTTAGCAACATGGACTTCCCTTCACCAAGGCTGATCTGACTATGGCCACTACTGAGTGCCCATTTGCCAGCAGCAGAAACTGACACTGAGCCCTCCATATGGCACCATTCCTTGGGGTGATCAGCCAACTACCTGGTGGCAGGTTGATAATATTTGACCTCATCCATCATGGAAAGGGCAGTGGTTTGTCCTCACTGAAATAGACACATACGCTGGATGTGGGTTTACCTATCCTGCTCACAATACTTCTGCCAATACTTCCATTCATTAATTCACAGAATGCCTTTTCCACTGTCATGATATTCCACACAGCACTGCCTCTGACCAAGAAACTCCATTTATAGCTAAAGAAGTGTGGCACTGGGCTCATACTTACGGAATTCACTGGTCTTACCTTGTTCCCTATCATCCTGAAGCAGTGGATTGATAGAATGATAGAATGGCCTTTTGAAGTGACAGTTACAACAGCAACTAGGTGACAGTACTTTGCAGGGCTGGGGCGAAGTTCTTCAGAAAGTCACGTATGCTCTGAATCATTATCCAATATATGGTACTGTTTCTCCCATAGCCAGGATTCACAGGTACAGGAATCAAGGAATGGAAGTGGAAGTGGCACAGTCACCATCACCCCTAGTGATCCACTAGCAAAATGTTCGCTTCCTGTTCCCATGACATTACATTCTTCTGGCCTAGAGGTCTTAGTTCCAGAGGGAGGAATGCTGCCACCAGGAGACAAAACAACAGATTAACTAAACTGTAAGATAAGATTGCCACCTGGACACTTTGGGCTCCTCCTACTTTTAAGTCAACAGGCTAAGAAGGGAGTTGCAATGTTGATTGGGGTGATTGACTCAGACTATCAAGATGAAATCAGTCTACTACTTTACAACAGTGGTAAGGAAGAGTATGCATGGAATACAGGAGATCCATTAGGGTGTCTCTTAAAGCCATGCCCTGTGATTAAGGTCAGCGGGAAACTACAGCAGCCCAGTCTATCTAGTCAGGACTACAAATGACCCAAACCCTTCAGGAATGAAGCCTTAGGTCACTCCATCAAGAAAGCCCACGACCCGCTGAGGTGCTTGCTGAAGGCAAAGGGAATACAAAGTGGGTAGTAGAAGAAGGTAGTCATCGATACTAGTTACAACTACATGACCAGTTGCAGAAACGAAGCTGTAATTGTCATGAATACTTCCTCCTCCTTTTGTTAAAAACTTGTTTGTGCATGTATGCACTTGTACTAAGAAAATACCTTCATTTTATTTCCTTTTCTGTTGATCATGTGATATAAGATTTATTGACTTCATATCAGCATTTTAGTATTGTTAACTTTATATAATAGCATTTGGGTGGGGGATTGGTGCATTTCTGGTAGTACAAAGGATAGTTGTTTATGTTAGGTGTAATTATCACCCTATTATTGTCTTTATTTGAAGAGTACGTGTGATCTCAGGCAATGTGTATGGGTTCAAGCTGACAAGGGGTAGACTTGTGATGGTTAATACTGAGTGTCAACTGGATTGGATTGAAGAATGCAAAGTACTGATCTGGGTGTGTCTGTGAGGATTTTGCCAGGAGATTAACATTTGAGTCAATGGGCTGGGAAAGTCAGACACACCCTTCGTCTGGGTGGGCACCATCTAATCAGCTGCCAGCAAATATACAGCAGGCAGAAAACCATGAAAAGTCTAGATTGGCTTAGCCTCCCAGCCTACGTATTTCTCCTGTGGTGGATGCTTCCTGCCCTCAAACATCAGACTCCAAGGTCTTCAGCTTTGGGTCTTGGACTGGCTTCCTTGCTCCTCAGCTTCTAGACGGCCTATTTTGGGATCTTGTGATTGTGTGAGTTAATACTACTTAATAAACTCCCCATCTATATCTATATCTATATCTAATCTATATCTATGTCTATGTCTATCTCTATATCTATATCTTCTGTTAGTTCTGTCCCTCTAGAGAACCCTGACTAATACAATTACACTCATTATAATTAAGTTTGAAGAAAGTACAAATTTTACAAATGCATTATTTTGAAGGGGTTTTAAGAACATTATTCCATTGGAGTTGCTGTGTATGTAACAGTGTGAAAAACACATCTTGGGAAGTTAGAGGCCAGAATAAACCATAAGTACCTGACTCATAATCACTATCTAGCCATCATGGCTTGCTGTGGCTGTATAAAACTGTTTATAGAAATTCAGGCAAACAAAACACTGGGGAGCTATCCATTTTATATGTTATAACTTTTAAAATGAGATCTATCTTTATTTGGTTGAACACCCGAGAAAATAGGTGGCTTTACCTCACCTTCCAAAATGTGGTAAGAATTCACTTGGCCTGTATTACTAAATAAGATGGTCAAAAACCAGTTGAAGTCATCTACTTTCTTTAAGGATGGGAAACAGGGATAAATTTTACCCTCCATCCAAAACAATTGAAAGATGAAAATATTACACAAAACGTAGTTATCAAGGCATGGGACATCAATATGAAAAGCAGAGATCATTAAAAGATAAGAACAAGAAGTGGGTCCTGAGATTGCCCTGGCTTGCTGCTTTGTGAGTTTCCTGGTTGCAGTACAGGGAGGGGTATTGAGGTGGAGTCCATTGAGCCTTGATAGGAGGAGGCAGAGCTGCGGGACCTGGGATTTAAAAGCAGCTAGAGGTGATAGGACAGACCAGTAGTGAGTAAAGGCTACAGATCTGCAGAGGTGAATCATTTACCTTTCCAGGTAGCATAGAGACTCATTCCTCTGAGAGGCACAAGGACACACAGATTGAGAATCCTGGGCCTAGGATGCTGTTCTGAAGAGTGTAGGCAACTGGCCTCTTACATCTTGTTCACTCCTTCAGGGAAAGCAGGATTTTAAAATATTCATGAATTTGGTTAATCCTTTGGTTGTTTGCTTGTAAGAACAGAAACCCTTCATCAAATTTAGGTGAAAAATCAAACGAACAAAGCAACTCATGATCAGTGATGAGGAATGTTTTACAGAATCCAAGGGTAGAAATCACAGCTGAGGCTGATGAGAGACTGGACCTGAGAAATGTCAATCTTCAGGGACATGACCTTCTCATTTCCCTCAGTCGGGAGTCATATGACCTCTTATCCACCCTTCTCCGATAGTTTGCTTCACATTTTCCTTTCTCTACAGAATATATCTTTCATTTTACTTTCTCATGCCTAATCAGGGCTACCCCTACTCTGTGCTTGCAGTCCCTGGGTTTATGTTACATTTAGACCAGGGTACTTGGTTAGGCATCTATGATCTCTACCCAAATTATCAGTTCCAAGTATGGGAAGTTGATTGACACAATGTGAATCAATTCTCTCCTCTTGCCCCAACCAGCAGCAGGTACAGAGAACCCTGGAGCCTGTTTCAGTTGGTAAGATCATTGTACATGGGCAGGGAACATGAATGCTGTCTTTGCTCTGGTTTTGCCATCTAACCTATTAACCATCAATGCTGTTTTGTTTATAGCAAATCTGATGAGCGTACATCTTATGTGTTAATCACAAGCAATTGATAAGTGTGAGTCAGGACTTTGTCAGAGAGTGAGCCTGCTTGTTTGTTACTAGCAGTCATTCTTTTGGTCAATCTCAGCTGATTACTCAATCGTTAATCTTTGGATTGGTCTGTAGAATCAGCTATAAATTGTACTATGTGTATCCTTAGTATCTATCCACATATTTCTCCTTTGTCTATAAGGCTATAATAAATGTCAATGACAGTCTCCTAGACTTAGTTTAATAGTCCTTTGGGAAAAAGTGATATTAGATCAATAGGTTTTCACATCAGGAAGAGTATGTGGAGCACAAAATGAACCCTGTTCTTAAAATCAGGAGTCCCTCTCTTGGCTAGTTGACCTCCTTTATATCCTTTTCTGGTCTACTCTTCAAATCTATAAACCAGGAATGTAGTTTTCATTTCATACTCTCCTTACAAAAATTAGATAAGATTATTTGTGTTTTTTAATGTGCAATATTCAAGTAGGAAACTGAAGAGACTGAGTATGCTCCTGCTGAAAATTCTTCCACTTCATCACTGCCCTTTCGTGGATCACAATATTGAAATATGAGAAAAAGTACTGAGGAAATTCCACCCTGTCCCACCACCACATGTCTCGGAGGACATGGATGGGGTCTCTCAGGAATATAAAAGGCCACATTCGATTTTGGTTTTGTGATCTTTCACATACTTAGCTTATCAAATTGTGTGGGTTTTGTTTTAGAGGCAAGAGCAAAATGGTAAAGGGAGGCATCAGAAGGTTTTGAGAAAGAGTGCAGTTGGGATGGGTAGTGGTTGGTTTTATGTGTTCAGAATCCCCCAAGTCCTTGGCATAACTGCTGAAAAAACACATTCAGAACAATGGTTCCAGTATTTCCCCACATTTTGGATGCTTTTCCCCCTTGAAGGATTGATAAAATAAATTCAAGGTAAGACATCTCTGTTGTTTGCCTTGAATTTAGGCACTCTCACACCTTCAATTTTGCACGTATTACAGACAACGAGGACCACTAGTTTAAATATTATAAAAACTTGCTATTTAAAGCATCTGGGCTTGTAATGAGTGCCATTGCACTTAAGATCTTTCCTAGAGATATTTTATTGACCATACAGCCCAATTAGGTTTGTAAAATAATGTCAAGACCTGCCTTATAGGTTCTCTCTGTTAACAGCACTCACAACTCCCTTCCATTTGGTCTTATGCAGGAGTTACCGCTTAAATGGGGAGAATAGGAAATTTGCATATTACACATATAGAACTATCCTTTTCATGCCTGGTGTTTTCCAGGATACTCACAGGCAGAGCAGCTGTCAATATAGCTCTGTGGTAAGTTCATTTGGTCAGCCCCTTCTTTGCTAGAACTCTAATAATTGAGCAGAGTGCTATTGGGCCATCTTGGAAATCTGCTGGAATCATTTGGAATGGAAACATGTTTCAGTACTGACTTCAATAGAAACAAAGTTTCCACATGAAAGGCTTTTGCTTTTAGCTTGCACAGCCATATGGAGACTCTGAGAGGCAGGCTGATATACTCTGAGACCTGGTAAAGCATTCAAAGAATATCTACCAGAACAAAGCCAGTGTGTTTGGGTGTGTGAGGTGGTCTTGTTTGACATCCTGGAGATTGAATCCTTCACCTCTGCCTTTTTCTGCAGGCCCCAGAGCATGGGCATGTGAAGTGTTTGGTCCAAGGTCTTCCACCTTTTCAACAGGCAGCAACTGAATGAGGAAAGATGCCTGCTGGAGGTGTGAGGTTTTAAGACTCTTCAATGGCAGGTTTCAAAAGAAAAGCCCACTCAAACTGCCTCGTATCAGTTTAGATACAGCTTGGTGTTGTGTCACATAAAACTTGAAATCTCTGTAAAATCTCAACACAGAGAAATGGATTTCTTGAGCTTATAAAACCTGCTTGGTGAGGGTGGGATGGCTGCTCCAAGCATTCTTTCAAGTACTTAGGCTACTGAGGCCCAGACGTCTTCAACGTGTGGCTTTTGCCATTGCGCTGGGTGCTGACCCCTCGCTGGCACAGAGGGAAAGATTGCTAGTGGAGAGTCACAGGGAGAGTTCTTATTGCCAAGACCGAATGTAGGGAATATCCCTTCCTCTCATCCCGTGGGGCAGGGCCTGGCCACATGGCCACAACTAATCGTATTAGGAGGCTGGGAGTGTAGCTTGGCTGTGTGCCCAAGGAAATGGCTTAGTGAACAGATGGTCAGTCTGCCAGATAGCTTAAGCCAAATGGGATTTATGACAAGGGTAGAGGGGTTCACACAGAATCCTAGGTTTCCAGGAAGGGACTGGACCTGGCATAGGCAAGCGCTGACTTTCTCTCTCCCTCTCTTCCCCTTTTCCACTTTTTGTTTTGGTGCCACTGCTTCATTTCCCCCTCTCTCTGTGTGTAACCCCCTCCTTATTTTTATTTTTATTTTTATTTTTTTGAGACAAGAGTCTTGCTTTGTCACCCAATCTGGAGTGTAATGGTGCAATCTTGGCTCACTGCAGCCTCCACCTCTTGAGTTCAAGCAATTCTCTGCCTCAGCCTCCCAAGTAGCTGAGATTACAGGTGCCGCCATGCCCAGCTACTTTCTGTGTTTTTAATAGAGACAGGGTTTTACCATCTTGGGCAGGCTGGTCTTAAACTCCTGACCTCGTGATCCACCTGCCTCATTATTTTTAAAAAATCTTTTTAATTTTTATGGGTACATAATAGATATATATATTTACAGGGTACATAAGATACTTTGATACAGGGATGAAATGTGTAATAATCACTTCACAGAAAATAGGGTATCTAACCCTTCAAGCATTTATCTTTTATGTTACAAGCAACCCAATTATACTCTTTTATTTTGAAATGTACAATTAAATTATACTTGACTATACTCACCTTGTTGTATAATCCAACACTAGATATTATTCATGCCTTCTATTTTTTTGTACCCATTCACTAGTCCCACTTCTCCCATACATTGCCCCCCACCCTTCCCAGCCTCTGATAAACTTCCTTCTACTCGTTATCTCTATTAGTTCAATTGTTTTTGATTTTTCACCCCACAAATAAGTGAGAAAACGTGAAGTTTATCTTTCTGTGCCTGACTTATTTCACTTAACGTAATGATCTCCAATTCCATCCCTTCGCGTCATCTTTTTTTTTTTTTTTTTTTTTTTTGAGACGGAGTTTCGCTCTTGTTGCCCAGGCTGCGCGATCTCGGCTCACCGCAACCTCCGCCTCCTGGGTTCAGGCAGTTCTCCTGCCTCAGCCTCCTGAGTAGCTGGGATTACAAGCACACACCACCATGCACAGCTAATTTTTTGTATTTTTACAAAAAATTAAGATCTAGAAGCGAGGTTTGCACTTTGGGAGTCTGACCATTAGAGATGGGGTTTGTTTGTAGAGACAGGGTTTCACCATGTTGATCAGGATGGTCTCGATCTCTTGACCTCGTGATCCACCTGCCTTGGCCTCCCAAAGTGCTGGGATTACAGGTGTGAGCCACCGCGCCTGGCCCTTGCCTCATCTTTAAGTTGCACTTCTATCTATAAAGCACTATGTGCCTGCTCCACAGCTCTGTTTTCACATTATGGTATTAACTACATGCAGAGATAAACTACTTTCTGAATTTCAATTTGAATTCCAAGTTTCTAGGCAAAAGAATCTGATTGGTCCAGCCTGTTTCAGTTTCAGTCAACTGAGATCAATGGTCAGACTCCCAAAGTGCAAACCTGGCTTCTAGATCTCCCTACACACTGCTCTTATCCTGTGGAAGAAGGAACCAGTTTCCAGAAATGGATGGCTTCGAGCTGGATCACAAAAACTATCCAAAAGTTAAAATGCCAGCTTTTCAAAGTTCCTCAGGACTTTTAACCACAGAATGTGTGTTGCAGCAAGGAGGGAGGTGAAGTTCTTTTGCCTATGTCTTCCATATCTCTGCTTCTGCCCTCCATCACCCATTTCTTTGCACTCATTACTTTCTTGCACACCACCACTTCTTATGTCCTGGGACAATGAGTCATTTCCATGTTATGAAAATACATAACAAGTCTAGTTTTTGTTTTATTTTTCATTCTTGTGCCAGTTCCCTCAAGATAATGAAACCAATGACCTAAATATTGAGCTAATGAAACAAACACAAGAATGGAGACGCTAGGAAGGGTCTACAGGGTTTCCTTTATTCCTAAAGTCTGCAGTGTTCTCGTCTGTCACTATTATGGAATGTTCTATTTCAAGATTTATTTTATTTTTAAGATGGTGGGGCTGGGGTTAGAGAAATATATCCAGAAATAAATGTCCCGTTTGGGTTTTTACTGTGTTCTTGTAAAATCTTTACTGTAGCATAGTGAATCAAGGGTTAGCCTGGCAATGTTCTGAATGTCTGAGCCCTATCTGTAAAATGGGGATAAGGCACAGCTCAGGAATGTTGAGAAGATTAAATATAATAAGTATGTTAAAAAGCTTTGTAGGTTTCCTCAAGTTAACATAGAATTATCATATGACCCAGCAATTCTACTTCTAGGTATATATCCAAATAATTGGAAATCGATGTTTGAAAGAAAACTTATACATGAAAGTGTACAGCAACACTCCACAAAGTAGCTACAAAAATAAAGACTCCAATGTCCACCAACTGATAAATAAATAATACATAGTATATTCATACAATGAAATATTTACTTATGAAAAGAATAAAGTATTGATACATCGTACAACATGAATGGACCTTGAAAACATGCTAAAGAAGTCAGAAACAAAAGGCCACATATTGTATGGTCCAATTTAAATGAAATATCCAGACTAGGCGAATTCATAGAGACAGAAAGAAGATTAGTGGTTTCTAGGGACTGAGGGAGGGGAAATAGGCAGAGATTGCTTAATGGGTCTAGGGTTTCTATTTGGGGGGATTAAAAATGTTCTGGAACTAGGCAGCAGTGATGATTGTACAACATTGTGAATGTATTTAATGTTATAGAGTATATATGTTAAAGTGGTCAAAATGGTAACTTTTATGTTATATTTTGCTACAATAAAAAAAGAATACCTACTCTCCCCTTTAAAGAAAGAAGTTTTGTGGATACTAATGTGCTATGTGAGACTAGCCCAGGCATAATATTTCTGCCTTTTATTAAAGTGGCTGTCCTAGCCAGATGACTTCAGGCATTTCATTTCTCCACAACACTTGATGTTTTCTCACAGTCACCCAATGCCGCAGTCAGAGATCAGTTTCAACCTTTGTCTCTTCAACTCAAGGTCCCTCTTATCCTTTGAAGAAATGCTCATGATAGTGGTTTATTCAAGAAGAAAGAAAAGTGGATACTGCTTCCAAGTTTTCCTTTAAATAACTAATGACTCTTTCTTCAGCCAGTGGCTACCCACATTTCTGAAAAATAATCTTAAAGATTTGGTTGCATAATCAAAGGTACAAAGCAAAAAAGGTTTTAAGTTCTGCATCATGGTGTTTATTAGTGTTTACCCATTTCCAGTTCTTCTGTCCTCTGTGGGCACATGGGAAAACTGGACTTCTCAGTTCTCTTTGGGCCTAGACTGGATTGTTTGATGAATGCTAACACATGGAATGAAGACATTTAAGAGACAGTGTGCTATCCCCTGTCCTCTCTTTCTCTGCTGCGATGACCATTCTCCATAAGAATATAGGGATACTGGTGGAATGCTGTAGATTGATCTTTGAAGTTGAGCAGAAAAGGAGGGTCCTGCCTACCTAGAACCAACCAGGATCCCTAGGGGACAATCTTTCTAAGGGATCCTAGTATCTCTATGACCCCTTTCTCTATCTCCCTGCAGCCTTCACCCTTGTTCACACCAATCAGTTACAGCTGGTACATTACTGAGCACCAATCCCTGGGGATCAAAGAAAGAACACACAGCCCCTGCCGGCAGAAAGCACACACTCCAGTGAGGAGACAGAAAGGGCAGAGGTCTTACACTGTAGTGAGGTGAGTGTAGCAACAGAGGTAAATCCAGAGAGCTGTGGAGCATGAAGGTGTATCCTCTAACCTGGTCTGATGGGCAAGGAGATAGAGAAAGCTTCTGGAAAGAGGTTGTTATTGAATTGAGACTAGGATGGGTTGAGCTGGGAGGAATTTGAAGAGATGTTTTATTTTCACTTTAGGGATGGCCTTAGGGGGAAAAAACGTGGCTTGGGCGTTTTTTGATTTGGAAATCTAATTCATTTCCCATTAAACATTACTGCATATGGTGGACACCCTATTCCTTTTGGTAGAAGAGTTTTCTCTGTAGTAATTCTAAGAGAAAGTAGAACACTGGTTATGAATGAGTTTTGCTACGGGGTCAGGCAAACCTTCATTTCAATGCTGGCTTAGCCTGTGTTTCTTTTTTATTTTATTTATTTATTTTTGTTTTTATTTTTTTGTCTGTGTGACTTTGGGCCAATTTGGTATGACTTTATACCTCAGTTGTATTTTCTTTTATCTGAAGATGTGGGTAATAATTTGTTACTGAGATTGAAGCTCATATCTCAAAAACGTGATGACATTTACAATGATATGGTTAAATTGATGATGACAAGTTGTGAAGACCTTAACTACCATACTGACATGGTTTCACTGGAAAAATACTTTTTAAGTTCCAAGGAACTGGCCTGGAAGAAATGCTAGGGGGCCCAAACTACTTAGGAAGGAGATTGAACCTTTCTTTAAGCAGAGTCAAATTATTGCTGTCATTTTCTGGCTTCTATTGAAGAGGAAATTTGGCAGTGGAATGCAGGGTATTTCTTTTAAATAAGAATATAATGCTTCTCTTACAGGTATCTGCCCTCATTTACCCTATTCAGAAATTCATAACCAGCTGAGTTACTTTTATTCTCTATCTTTGATCTTTAGTTTTCACTAATAGATACATCCTTGGAGAGTGGTTCCAGGTAAAGATTTTGAGTGCACAGTCCCTTCATGTGCCTATCTTTGGAGTTCTCTTCTTTTACCTGAATCCTCAGAAACCCTATCAGAGGAGCAACACTGGGCAGACACCTGGGTGCCACTGAAGAGAAAACCTAAGGGCAGAAACTGCTGCTTCTAGAACTTGTGTGCAGGCGGGCTAAGCACTGACTGTCTTAGATCTGAGGCCTCTTTGCCTTTTTGCCTCTGGATATCAGACATGGTATTGTGCTGCAATGGGTAGGGGAGGGGGACATTCTACTCCTCACGCTCTCAGGGCACAAAAAACTTCCAAAGCTGTATAATCAAGCACTTGAATAAGCCCTTAACGAGACTGTCAATCTACAGACCACATACCTTGGAAGAAATTGGGACATGCTAAGTGGAAGGAATTAATCAAGATTTGCGGATTGGATGGTGGGTCACTTTCCTCCGAATGTTGGAAAGGGATTGTGGAGCTGAAAGTGAGCATCTTCCAAATTACTTTAGTGTCAAGGTAAGTGGATATTAAAATATGTGACCCTCCCTGACAGCTTCAGGCTGCTTTTCAGAGAGCTAAAACTTATGGGATGGCACAGTAATTAATGTCAAGAAGCTGTTATAAGTTGACACTGCTCTGAAAGCCACAGAGTCTGAAAGTAGTGAATATATTTCTGGGAAAGATATTTTTCAGGAGGTTTTAGAGGGCTGAGGTATCTTTCCAGGTGGTGCTTTACGATGTCACATTAATCAAGGAGAGTTCACTGAGCATCCACAGATGTGATGACACTAAATCGTGGGTCTGTTCTCTTCTCTCTGGTAGCATTCTGGGGATAAGAAATGTAGGGGTGTCTACTTAATCCTTACTATAGACATGTTTCCTTACACTGTTTTTCAAGGTGATGCTTGCAAATAGATGATGGAAGGTGAATAATACTTCATTCTTTAGTGTTCTTAGGTTTAAATTTCTTATAGGAAAAGAATCCATCTAGTTAATGACAGAATGAAGTTCTATGTTTATATTTTAAAATTAATTTTAAATGGGCAATAATTTCCTTTTAGAATTCCTCAAGCCCTTTATAAATTCTTTTCACTTCTTGGCCCCCTTTTCACCTTATCCCTCATGGACTTCTTAATGAGGGGAAGAAAGTCTAATCCAATATCTGGCTTTTCCACATACTTTAATGCCTGAATTCATAATTACCTCTTTTTTGTTCTTCTCTGTTCTTCATCAAAGTTCTGGCAGGCAACGTTCTGGGCCACGGCCTAAACCCACTTTTTCAGCCAGCATATAAATCCCCTCAGCTGCCTGGAGAGCTGAGACGAATTGCTAACACTCACCAACCTTTTCTGGGGACTTGTCTATTCCCTAGCCCAGAGAATCCTAGAATTTATGCCCTCTCCATTTGATGCCAATGCTGCCTGATAAAGGACACAAACTCTTACATCTTAAGGTAGGAAAATGCTGGATCTGGCCCTGGTTTACTTGAAACACATCCTTTCTTGCTTAATCTTCTTCCTTCACTCCTTTCTTGGGTTTTCCTGAGGAGCGCACCCTCAATCCATCATACGGGCTTGAATCTGTCACCTGCTGCTAAGGCATTTAACCTAAACAACTATGTGGCCAGCTGGGTCTTTGGAGAATATCTGAGTAAAGTGATTTACATAAATGCCTGAGAATTCGCAGGTCTCCAAAGTTATTTTCATTCTATAAGAAGTCCCTATCAGCAGCTATTTATTCCTAGTTGGTAAAATTTCATTTAGTATGGTAATGGACTGAACATCTTTAGAGAGTGTAGGAGACAATTCTCAGAGGCATCATTATGGATCCTACTTACCTTTATAAAGCAACCTATCGGTATGCTTTGTTAAGCCGCAAAATGGTTCATTCCTTAAATAGAAGTATCATAAAAATGTTAAGAAATGAAAAGACTTACTAAAAGACAAGAAAATCGAGTTAGGAGGAGTTATCCTTTAAAACTCTAGGGTGGATTAATGCCAGCTCTGTAGTAAAGGTAATCTTGCTGCTAGGGAAGGGCTCAGTGGGATTCCATCTGTCTCTTGCAGCTTGCCCTTTATAAGTCACTGCAAAGTTTCTGTTTGTTCAGTGGGAAACTACAATGATCACAATGGGAGTGAGAAATAGGGAATGTGAAGAAATACAACGTGATAAGTATCAACTTTCACGTGGACAGGTAGAGTTTTCTATGTTGTGATCAGTGACAGAACATGTCTATTTTACAACACAAGGCACTTAAATGAACCATAAGGAGATGTTTCTTTTTTTTTTTTAAGCTGTTAACAACTTTACTTCTTTTAAATTGTACTTTAGGTTCTGGAGTGCATGTGCAGATCATGCAGGATTGTTGCATAACTACATACATGGCAATGTGGTTTGCTGCCTCCATCCCCCCATCACCTGTATCTGGCATTTCTCCCCACATTATCCTTCCCCAACCTCCCTACCCCCTGCTGTCCCTCCCCTATCCCCCCCTCAACAGACACCAGTGTGCAATGCTCCCCTCCCGGTGTCCATGTGTTCTCATTGTTCAACACTGGCCTAGGAGTGAGAACGTGTGGTGTTTGATTTTCTGTTCTTGTGTCAGTTTGCTGAGAATGATGGTTTCTGTATTCATCCATGTCCTTACAAAGGACACAAACTCAACGATTTTTATGGCTGCATAGTATTCCATGATATATATGTACCACATTTCCCTTGTCCAGTCTATCATCGATGGACATTTGGGTTGCTTCCAGGTCTTTGCTATTGTAAACAGTGCTACAATAAACATATGTGTACATGTGTCTTTATAATAGAATGATTTATAATCCTTTGGGTATATATCCAGTAATGGGATTCCTAAGATGTTTCTAATAGGGAAGGTAGTTTATCATTAAAATGGACAATTGAGGGAAGGGGCTGTCTCCTTTTTTTCTTTTAGACAAAAGAATTGTTGGAAAAGATGCAAACAATTTAGAATAATAAAAAGTGACATTAAGAAGCTCACTAGTTTTTACTTCCTATTTTCACTCTAAGTGAAAACTTAGATCATTTGCTGTATGCTTCATACATGCTTCCAAATACTATTCTTTATATACATTAGTATATAAATATATATTTTTCATATTGGTGTAAGGTACATTTGTATATTTTTTCTAAACCCGTAAGTGGAATACTATTGTAATTTTGTTTTTCAACAACTTTCTTCACTCAAGAGTAGATAACTGATATCTTCTATATTAGCATTAATGCTTGCAGAGCTGCCAACATATTTTGTAAATGGCTAAATACAATGTTACAGAAAAACATAACGTTCAAAGGTTTTGTTTTTCATAAATGGGATTCTCTGATCTAAATTAGAAACCAGTATTTACCTGCACTGTGCTATGCTCTAAAAAATGTGAGGAAGCAGAAAGAACTTTGGAATTACAGAGAACTCAGTTTTACTCCTGACATATTGTCAACTGTATGACTTTGGCACATTAAGACATTTTGGGCTCAGTTCCCTTGTTTGTAAAATAGAGACAACAATATTTAACTCATTAGGCTGTTTTCACTCTTAAATGAAACACTATGTATAAAGTTATCTGCCATGATGTCAATTGTAAGTGCTCAATAGTTTTAATTAAATGTATTTTATATATTAGATTGAAACACAAAGTTGATATTTAGTTGTTTCTAAAAAGGCAATTTTGTATAGTTCAACCTAATGTATATTTTATATTTAAAATTTCATATCTACTCTCTTTAGAGAGTACATGTTTATTGAGGAGACAATGAACTTGGATAAATTCTACAATTGATACTTAAGGGCTAAGTAATCAACATAAGATATGACTCTTTGAGGAATTAGAGTATAGAGAAATGAATGTTGGCTAAAATAATGAGGAATGACTTAATGGAGGCATGTGATCTGATATCAACCTTGAAAGATAAGTGAGATTAGATGACAGCAAAAGAATCCTTCAGAAGTTACGATTGATTATACTATCTTTTTCAGAAACAGATGTGAATGACATAGTAAATATTTAGAATTTAAAACCTTAGTGCCAGATGGGGCTATAAAATATTTAGTTCAACCATTTTATATTAAAGATAAGGAAAGTGACCTATAGAATTTAAATGACTAGCCAACATCATACATCTGGTCAGCTGGAAAGCTAGTGAGAAAAACATGATAGGCGCCATCATTACTTACAATCAAGAAATGGAAATAATTTTAGGGTTATGAATCTCATTAAAAATATTTTAAAAATTCTTTAAGGAATAGTACTTAAGAAAACACTGCCTAAAAAATCAGTCTTTTGGAGAATATGGGCTGTGATGATTGGAAACAAATAAGACGTGTTGATGGAAGTGAAGGATGCAGAGGGAAATGGCAGGCATTTGAACGAGAATTAATACATGTGCCGAGGGGTTATGTGAACCATTGAATGATAAGCACAATACAGGCTTCACAGAGACCATGTAAATGAAGGAGCAAAGCAGAGAGTAATCAAGGGTGAGCAAGAGGCATATGCAAGATATGAAACATTTGGGACAGAAGTGGCTGAAAAAGATTACAGAATAAATTTAGGGAGTGTACAAAGGCTCAAGCAAATCAAAGGTGGAAAATGAAGGGAAGATTGCACAAGAGGATTGATAATACGATGTGTTTCAAGTACATGAAAGCAAAATATACAGAAGGCAAGAACCTCTCACAGGTGACAAAGGTAATTTATAGAGAGAAGAGGTAGAGTTTCTGAAACTAGATAAGTAAATGACTTAGTTTTCCTAAATATTAATGATGACAGAAGTGTATATGTATATATCTAGGAAGAAAAATTGAGAGAAATCAGGCTGATATTAGCATAACTGGAAAGGAAATAGATTGAGGATATTGGTGGCTTATTTAAGGTTGAATGGAAACGTGATTGCTATAGGAAATATTAGCAAGTTTTGTGATATTGAGTAAGTATTGAACTCTCAAGATCTTAGTTTTCTTAGCTGTAAATTGAAGGGGTTGGACAAGATAAAATTTATGTCAGTTTTACTCAGAGTGGCTCATGGAGCAGTAGATCCATGTACTTGCTACTTGTTACCTATGACAAGGTAAGTACAGACTTGGAGAGTGTTCAGAAATGTTCATAGCAGTTTGACACTGCTGCAACATCCAAACATGTGATTTTGTATTTTTCAGAGTATTGGTCCACAATAGATTAGAAGTTTTAAAAAGCGGTCCTTTACCATGGATAGCTTGAGAATCATTGTTACTTTGCAACCTTAAAAGTTATACTTAGATTTTAAAAAATGATTCAAACTTTCCTGGGATATGGATGAATCTGTCTTCTTCGTGCTTGCATTAGTTTGCTAGGGTGGCCATAACAAAATGCTACAGACTAGGTGGCTTGAACAGCAAACCTATTTTCTCATAGTTCTGGAAAATGGAAATGTGACATCAAGTTTCCAGCAGAGTTGGCTTCCTTTGAGGATGCTTCCTGGCTTACTGATGGCTACTTTCTTGTTGTGTCCTCAGAAAGTCTTTCCTCTGTGCATTTGTCCCTGGTGTCTGTCTGTCCTAGTCTCCTCTTATTATGAGGACATCAGTCAGGTTTGATTGCGACCCACCCCAATGGCTCCATTTTAACTTAATTACCTCTTTAAAGGCCCTATCTCCTAACAGAGTCAGACTTTTGAAAGGATGCAATTTAGCCCATGACCATGCTGAAGCAAATTTGTTTCCCCAGAGTATCATTTTGTGACAACCTAACCAACTGATAGAGATGAAAGTATGTGTATGTGCGTGTGTATCTATGTATGTATGTTATATATGTATGTGTGTGTGTATCTAATGTCCAAATGATTACAAATATAAGAATTAGTAATGGTGTATTTTCATTTAATTTTAATTTATGTAAATTTTTCTCCCCCCAAATGCTGCCATTCTACAACCAAGATCAAAATAAATTTCTGATGTCTAAACCTCTAAAGTGTTTGGATGAGCAAGTAGCAGCCACTCTAACAGATGATTCTATAAATCCATTAACCTTCCTTTATTTCAGAACTATCATTGAAGAAAATAGTATATTAGATCACACTAACCTCTCTGAAATCCAGTAGAGACATAAGGGATATTCTAATTTTTTCTATGTACAGCTGAAAGATTTTGATGCATTTGAGTTTTTTCATAGCTCTCATTGTACAGAAGTTCATCTCAATTTTGTTCTTTAAATCCTCTGTATGTTGCATTTTATTTTCTTCAATTTAAACCAATCTTTGGCCACATCTCAGATTAATCCCTCTAGGTTAAATTTTTAGAAGTAGATCTTCTACATCAAAGATTAGAGCATTTCTAAGCCTTTTTTGTGTCTGCTACCAAATAACTTTACTCACAGGTATGTCAATTGCTCTCTTCACTAGTAGTGCATGAGAAAACAAGCTCAGTATCCCTCATCCAAAATGCTTGGAACCAGAAGCAGCTTTTCAGTTTTTGAATTTTGAGGGGGTTTTGATTATGTGCTATACATAATGGGCTATCTTAGGAATGGGATCCAAGTCTAAACACAAAATCCATTTGTGTTTCATATACACCTTATACACATACCTTCAAGGTAATTTTATACAATATTTTTAATAATTTTGTGCATGAAATAAAATTCGTATACAGTGAACTATAACAACCATATGGACAATTTGTTGTTGTGTGGTATCACCATCATTCCTGACTCTAAATTTGTATGCTACTGATAAGCGATCATTTCCTTACGCTGTCCACACACAAGTACTTAATGGTAAAAAAAAATGACATGCCATTAGTATAGTGAAAATATAGTGTGTTCAGGTTCACTAAGAATCACAGTAGCATCACAGAATACCCATCAGCTGTTGAACAGCAGCAACGGCAAACAGTGGCAGGCTTTCAGTCTATACCTATGATGCTGTCTTTTGATTAAAAGGTTACTATGTACTGTATTTTAATTTTTCAGTTGAGAAGAGGCATCAGAAGTAGTTGAAGGTTCAGGAAGTGGGTCCTCTAGGTTTGAGGAGGCATTCTGCTGGATGGTTTTAAAAAGTCTTTCCTTCAGAGTCTTCTGCCTCATTAACAACACTTTTTGTCTTAAAAGTCTCCCTTTGATTTTACAAACTGACATGATTCCTTGTTCTGTTATGAAGGCATTCTGCTCAAGTCCTTCAATAAGCCCTAACACATTTTCACCCTGTTGTCTATGGGCGCTTTTCCTGCAGTGTTAACATCATCATCTTCATTGTCACTGTTATCATAATCACTTCATTCAGAAATATTTCAGCAATTTTACCATTGATCAATAAATAAACAACTAGAGCCCTCATTAGTGATGTTAAAAGCTTTGATATCTACTTCTAGGTTCGTGATGGATTCTGAAAGTATATTGTTTGCATATTTAAGGAGGTCAGACATAATTTTTTTGCAGCTGACATGGAATTCATCAAAGTCACCACCTTGTTGATGATCATCATGATAGAATATAGTTATAGACCAGAGATTGTTCCAGGCACGCACAACTGTGTCTTTGGTCACTGTGTTCCTAGCGTTGGCAATGGCATATGTGTCATTCTTTATGATAAACTCTTTTTGAAAACCTTCCACACTTATGCCTGTCTTCACTGCTGCTAGCATGCTGTTCAGAAACATGTTTTCATATTTACTCTTCATTGATCTAAAAATATCATGGTCACATGACTGAATTAACAACGACACATTTGGGGGAAAGTATATGGCGTAAATATTTTTGATGAGAATTTCAGCTGGAGGGTGAATAAAACAGTTGTCAAGTAGTTACAAAATCTTGTAGACGTCATCCAGTCCAGCTTCCCCGCAGTGAGTATGAGCCCCTGATACAAAATGTTTGTGAAATGGGTCAGAAAAGATTTACTGGTGACCCATACCTTTTTGTTAGCATAATAATGGACCGGTAAGAGATTCACTCCTTGAAAACAGTAAGGATGTAAGCTTTTGCCTGTCATAGATAAGTCCACACTTATGTGTGCCTGCTGCCTTAGCACATCCATACACAGTTACTCTGTCTTTGGCATCCTTAATTCCTCTAGGGACTGTCTTGTCAGCTGTAGCCAATGTATTTCTGATGCAATAATGACAAAACAGTGATGTTTTAACAGCATTGCAGACATGTTTGGTATCAGAATTTCATCAGCAATGACCATTGCAAACTCTTCAATGGATTTCTCCACCATTTGTGATCAGCAGGTCTTTATCACCACAGATCTTTACAAAACTAATAACATGTTTTTTTTTCTTAAAAAAGAGGAGGAATTGAACCTGAAACTTCTACTTGGCTCAAATTTTACTTGTACTGTGCAGGAAATATGTCTCTGCATTAACATTTTTGCTTATCAAGAACTAGATATGGAGGCCAAGAAACGCCAAGGAACATGGATAAGATGTGGCTTGATTTTCTTTGGCTTTTTATACATTTTGCATGTATGGTAATAAGTATTTCAATTTACCATGCACAGTCTATTTTGTGCATTATTTTGTGGCTCACAGATGAACCGAGACAGCTTTTTTTCTGTATTGCCAGCCTTCAAGGGAGGTGCTTTGGGAGCCTACATGTAAACTCTCACCCTTCTGAGAAGCTGGCATTGAATCTGTTTATTGTTACGCAAAGGAGGGTTGAATTTATAACACTTTTTATTATGTGAATAAACCACGTTCTCTCATGTGAACAGGAGAACTTTGTGCAATGGATGGAGACGCAAGGGATAAAACATTTTGTAGAACTAAGAGGGAGGAAGAGAGAGCAGCAGGAGTCCAGTTAGAAGCAGAGAATTATTTAAATCAGAGATAAATTCCTAGCTCTCTGGCTGACTTTGGGTTACAAATATCTTCGGACAGCAAGGTTTGCATTTCTTTTCAAAAATTTTTTTTGTTAAAGTACATATAACATAAAATTTACCATCTGAACCATTTTTAAGTACCTAGTTCAATGGTATCAAGTACATTTACATCATTGTACAACCATCTCCAGAACTCCTTTATCCTGTGAAACTGAAATTTTATAACTCTTCAACAATGTCTTTTCATTACTTCCTCTCCTCTGGCAACTACTATTCTGCTTTCAGTCTCTATGATTTTTGACGACTCTAGTTACATCCAATAAGTGAAATCATGCGATATTTTTCCTATTGTGGCTGGTTTGTTTCACATAGTAACTTAGCATAATGTCCTCAAAGTTCATCCATGTTATAACATGACAGAATTTTCTCCCTTTCTAAGGCTTGAATAATATTCTATTGAATGTGTGTACCATATTTTACTCATTCATTCATTTGTGGACAAACACTTTTAGGCTGCTTTTATGTTTTAACTGCTGTAAATAATGCTGCTACAAACACGGGCATAGAAATATCTTCTTGAGGCTCTCTTTGCAATAATTTTGGTTATCTACTTGTGGATATCCAAAGTGGAGTTGCTGTATCACATGTCAAATCTGTTTTTAACATTTGAGAAACTGCCATATTATTTTCTATAGTAGCTGTGCCATTTTACATGTTCACCAACAGTGCCCAAGGGTTCCGATTTCTCTGCATCCTTGCCAATATTTATTATTTTCGGTTTTTTTTTTTTTTTTTGAGAGTAGCCATCCTAATGAGTATGAGGCAAAATCTCATTGAGGTTGTAATTTGCATTTTTCTAATGCTTACTAATGTTAAACATCTTTTCATGTGCTTCTCGGTCATTCATATTTCTTCTTTGAAAAAATGTTCGAGTCCTTCACCCATTTTTCAATTGGGTTTTGGTTGTTGAGTTTTAGAATTTCTTTATATATTCTAGGTATTAATCCCTTATAACATATATGATTTGCAAATTTTTTTCTCATTCTGTGGAATGTCTTTTCACTCTGTTGATAGTAGTCACTCTGTTGATAGATACACAAGTTTTAATTTTCATGAAGTTCAATTTATCCATTTTTGTTTTTGTTACTTGTGTCTTTGGTGTTTTATCTAAGAAATCATTATTAAATTCAATGTTGAGAAGATTCGTCCTATTATCTAAATTTTTATCAGACACGTGTTCGATCCATTTTGAACTAATTTTTGTATTTGATTTTAGGTAAAGGCCCAACTTCATTTTTTTTTTTTTTTTTTTGGCATGCCTATACCTAGTTCTCTCAGCACTATTTGTGGAAAAGACTTTCCTGTCCTTTTCTCATCAATTGGCTTGGCATCCTTGTTGAAAATCATTTGACCATACAGACAAGGGTTTATTTCTGGGCTCTGTATTCCATTCCTTTGGTATATAGGTCCATCTTTATGCCAAAACCACATGGTTTTGATTATTGTAGCTTCATAGTAAGTTTTACACCAGGAAGTGTGAGTCCTCCACTTTTTTTGTTGTTTTTAGAATTGTTTTGGCTACTTGGGGTCCCTTGAGATCCATGTGAATTATAGGATACTCAGTTTCTTAAAAAATATCAAAAAATTATTGAGCATTTGATAGAAATTTTATTGTACCCTTTTTTTAATAGTATTGATAGTTTAATAATATCAAGTCTTCTAATCCATGATCATGAGATGTCTTTCCATTTATTTATGTCTCCTTTAATTTCAGTCAGCAATGTTTTATAGTTTTAATTGTATAAGTCCTTTATCTCAATGACTAAGTTAATTCCT
Source organism: Aotus nancymaae (assembly GCF_030222135.1). Classification (NCBI taxonomy): domain Eukaryota; kingdom Metazoa; phylum Chordata; class Mammalia; order Primates; family Aotidae; genus Aotus; species Aotus nancymaae. Next base: position 32,175,496 of record NW_026988455.1, read on the forward strand.
AAATACATTTGATCCTTGAGGAACACAGCGTTGAACTGCATGGGTCCACTTACACATGGGCTTTTTTCAACCAAACATGCATCAAAAATATAGTATTTGACAGTTAATGGGAAAGTAAATTAGTATAATCTCTATGGCAAATAGTATGGAGACTTCTCAAAGAACTAATAGAATTACCATTCAATCCAGCAATCCTACTACTGGGTATCTACTCAAAGAAAAATGAATCATTATATACAAAAGATACCTGCACTTATATTTTTATCATAGTGGTATTCATCATAGCTAATATATGGAATCAAAGCATCAACAGATCTGGTAAAAACACTATGTAATAGAGTACTACTCAATCACAAAATGAATGAAATTATGTCTTTCGCAGCAATATGGATGCAGCTGGAGGCCATTATCTTAAGTTAATTCAGAAATAGAGTCAAATACCTCATGCTCTGACTTACATGTGGGAACTAAATAACGTGTACACATAAACATAGAGAGTGAAATAACAGATTTTAGAGACTCGAAAAGGAGGGAGGGTAGGAAGAGGTGAGGGATGATTTTTTGTTTGTTTGGTATTTTTAGTAGTGATGGGGTTTCACCATGTTAGCCAGGATGGTCTTGATCCCCTTACCTTATGATCCACTCACCACGGGCTCCCAAAGTGCTGAGTCATCCTGCCCTGCCCTTATTGTTCACCCTTGTTCTCACAAGCTGCTTTGGGAATATGTGCAAGGCTTCCTGCAGTGGTGTAGGAGCTGAGGGTTAGGAGCTATTTTCTGATGAACTCAAAGCTGAATTTGAACAAATTTAACCCACAATTGACAATCCAGGCCTCCTCTGGAAGCTGCAAGTTTTCAATAAATGTCAGAGTTAGTAAATATTTACAGCAGACAGATTCTGTTGTTGTCTAGATAGGGAAACAGATTCCTGGTGTTTCCTATTCCACTACCTTCCTAGAATTTTTCTACATTAAACAAAATTGGCAATGTTTAAAAATCTGGAGATATTACTAAGATATTTATCATTTCAAGCTCTTAAAAATGTGGGAGATTGGGTGGGCTCTTATTTCCTTCTGGCAACAATTGGATGAAGCTAAGTCATGACTGCCTCTTAGCCATGATGCGCTCTTTTTAAATGCTGTCACTGTTACTCTCTAGTGATCCCTGAGTCTATTTAGCACTGAGCTTGTATGGTCCACTGCACTTATTTGTGCAACTCATCAGGCTCCTTTAAGGCATTTGGTTTTGAGACACCAGATTTTTAACGCACATTGATTCTGCTCTCAAAGTGATAGACTAATGTGGCAGAAAGAACCCTGGATCTGAAGGAGAGGGTATCTTTCTCATACTGGTTTGGCTAATTTGTGTGCCTCTGTTTCCTCATTTGCAAAACGAGCTGCTTGGATGCAATAAATGTGACCTCCCACAGTAGCATTCTGTCTCACTGATTTCATGCCATTAGAGACCTTGGGTGGGTACCTTAACAAATAAATGCATAGTAAAGAATACTCTGGACTAAAAACATTGCCAACCTTTATTTACAGTTGTGATGTGATTATTCCATTGGTCATGTCACTGATAACTTGATGAGCTTTAGTCTGGCCAATTTTTTTTGAGTCGTTAATAATCATTATTTATTTTTATGTTTCTAAGGAGAAAAAAATATCAAACAGAAGCAGGGCATTTGGCACTTGGAATATCTCTGAATCTAGCCTCTACAGCCAGCTCTGGAACTGGAAAGCAACAGTCATTGAGTAGAAATTTGTGTGAAACTGGTATTTTCAGGCAAACAAGCTGTTTATGCAATAGTTATAATTCCAGGGAGTTGACTTTTTTTTTCTGGGAGATGATTAAAGAATTCTTGTTGTGATGATTCTTGACAGCCTAGTTATAAGCAGTTGGTGATCTTTCAATAATAAACTACTGTGTGTACCCTCATGTGTTATGGCAAAGAGCTGTCAACAGATTGATAGGCCATTAATTATTAATAATTCTCTAATGTTTGGAGTTGCCTGTTATATTTTTTCTCTGCCATGTAGACTAAAATATTCACTATATTTCTTAGTATTAAAATTTATCAATTCTTTAAAATTTCAATATCTCGTTTTCTTTAATTCCAAGACTATCTGCCGTCTTTTCCAGAATGTAAGATGAAAAGATATGTTTGACATAGATTTCTGAAAGAGAAAAAAATATTTTTCCTGATCCAGAAAATATGTGATAGAACTTGAGAATACATTTTCTTATCATGGCTTGATAGTCAATGAATTTTTCAGAGCATGTTTGTGTGTAAATGCATACAGGTATTGTGTGTGAATTAAGTAGACATACATATGAAGTAGGGCAAGAGCATCTGGCTGTGGTGGAATGCACATAAGTACACTCTCTAAATTACTTAAACTTATTCATTTAAATGCCAAAACTTAACTCCCATAAATTATTTATTTTCTAATATTGATGATATTAATTTCTTGAAGAGAGATATTAAACCACAAATTTTACCCTTTTCATATTTTGTCATTTTCTTTAAGTGCAAAGTGTTTTACTACTCAATAAATTGTTCTATATTTTTGTTTTATAAATTCTTAACATTTATTTCTTACAATTTCTCTGATTTCTTCTTTACTCAAGTTCTAAACTGCTATATTTCCCCAGTAAGCATCAGCTAATGGTGCCATTCCTCCTTTTAATTTATTGTATTTACTCTGCCATGGGCCAGGTTCCAATTTTGTATAAAATGAGGAAGCCTCCTTCTTAGAAAAAGAGTATGAAGCGTCCTCTCAAAATTCAAAAATCTTTGGTCTTTAGAATATGTGTTTTATGATAATATATGCCTTCTTATTAATATAGATTTGTTGTGTTTCAGATGATTGAGGTTAGAACAGCATTTTGTTTGCTTGAGTTTCAATTGTCATTAATTTGAAACTCTAACTTCACCATGAAAGCAGTATGTTGATGAGTTACAGCTTGTACAATTTATCAGACATTGGCTTTGCCATATAGTCAGCTAAACACTCAATGTGAAGAGATATGCCTGGTTTTCAGTTGTCAGGTATCAGGCTGCCTTGTTCGCCTGAAGGTTTATCTACAGGTTACTGTTCAATCTAGTATTGAAAGTTTTACTTTAAGAGTGTTGGTTGCTGGGCGTGGTGGCTCATGACTGTAATCCCAGAACTTTGGGAGGCCGAGGCAGGTGTATCATTAGGTCAGGAGTTTGAGACCAGCCTGGCTAACATACTGAAACTCCATTTCTACTAAAAATACAAAAAATTAGCTGGGTATAGTGGCAGGTGCCTGTAATCTCAGCTACTTGGGAGGTTGAGGCAGGAGAATTGCTTGAATCCAAGAGGCAAAGGTTGCAGTGAGCTGAGATTGTGCCACTGCACTCCAGCCTGGGTGACAGTGTGAGACTCCGTTTAAAAAAAAAAAAAAAGAATGTTGGTAAACGATTCATAGCTTTTCATTATAATTGCCCATATTTCAATTTATTCCATATCAGATCATTGGAACCTTTACTAGAATGTCCCTGACTTACTGAAAAATGGAGAAAACTGGACAATAAAATAGATGCCATAGGGAGCATGACTCGATGGAAATCACCACGGGAATGTAAGAGCTGAATTAAAGTAGGACATGTCAATGTCTATCAGAAGAGCTCCTTTCCATGATTGGAAGGTGATTAGATTCTGTAAGTAGACATTCTGGTGCAATTATTGCTTGAGGTGGCTACCTGGGTCCATAGAATGAATGAACATGAGAGAGCTGCAGAAATGCAGAGGGCTGATCACTGACATATTCCTCTTGCCCTCCCTAAAGCACAAAATGCCAACATGGTGAACTGTCCTATCTGCCAAGCAGACAGAGACTATGGATGGCCATGGGGCAGATTTTTTCAGAGGAAGTCCTTGCACATAGCAGGCAGCTAGGCAACTAGGAAGTCCCTGTACATGGCAGATTAGTACCAATAAATCCAGGAGGATATAAATGGCTCCTAAAAGAAACAGATACTTACTCTGGACTAGGTGGTAGACGCAAATACTCCAAACACCATAAAGTAACCAGAACAGAAGATACTGTAGCAATGTGAATTGCTGTGGTGTATTACTTCAAGAGATACACTTTATAGCCTATAGTGTACACTTACGGAAAAAGAGGTATCAAATGGAAATATAGTATTAGATGTCATCCTCAGAGTAGTGATTTGATAGAGAATTTGGAAGGCTGTTGAAACTTCTTTTTGGTTTAATATGGGAGGAGATAAAAGCATGAAGGGCTGGCATGCAAAACTTAGCAAGTGTGTGCTCGCATTCAACATGAGGGGAACCAAGAAGGGGTCCATACTACATAGTTTTTTTTTTTTTTTTTTTTTTTACTTTTGTAGGAAATGTGAGGAATAGAGGGTAGGAGATGGTGCTGGTATGACAATACAATTCTCCCCCACATCCCCTCATCTTTCTTTTTTCCTACCTGGTACAGTGGTTTTAAGACCAGGACCTCAACTGTGAATGTCACACACAGGCATAACTCCTAAGCAAGTCATTATGTATCTTTAAACATTTTTGGTAGAATTCCTAAGAATTTGATGGAATGAATTGTCTCTTCATCTGGCAAAGTTGGGATGAAGTGAATGCAGCTTTATTGCCTAGTGGTCAAGACAGCCCACTATTCTGAACCTATATGATTCTACTCTAAATGAATGGGAATAGATGGAGAAGAGGCACTTGCTAGACTGATACTGCTTCCAGCAAACTGGACCAGCATGGTTCAGTTAAACCTCATGTTCCTTCCAACTGTGAAAATGTTTGGGTTAAAGTCCATGACAAATTGAGAGAAGGAGAAATAGTGGCTGAGGGCAGAGGAATGCATAAATGGATTATGCTTGAGGGAAATTCAAAATTATATAGGTACCTTGTGAGAGGCTCAGGGCAAAAGAATCTCTTAGCACAATTATACCAGACACTTAAAATACTGAATTCCTGTAGTTGTCAGGACCAGCCCTGCTTTTGGACCTTGACAAGATAGAATGGCATTGCTCTGGGAGACTTTTGGTCAAATGTTACAATAATGATCAAAGGGGCCAGTTTTTGGCGGCTGAGTGGAATTCTAATAACTTGCCATGTCTTGACTTTTATTTTTCCAATTACAAAGGACATGATTTAGGAAGAAATTATCTGAAACTACTCCCTGCCATATCATCAAATGATATGATTTACGACTTCCAGCAGACTGAACACTATACAACTATAAATGTTGATGACCAAATGCTTAGGAAAGGCCATGGTTATAATGGGCAAAATACAGCAGCTACATGCCCAATATGCCACAATGTGCTGTGTACAAAGACATATCATCCCTGTTTTTGTGGGAGGAAAACCATTAAACAGAATGGAAAAAGACAATGAATTTATGATGAGAACAAAGTAGTAGACTTTATGTTTTGAGTCCCAATTCCCCTGGGAAGCAGCCCTATGCTGAGACAAGGAAGGTTATGGGAGACTTATTACATATTCAGACAAAATTACATCTAAGTGTGACTGCCACTCATCTAACAATAGAGTTTATAATAGAATAAATAATTAAACATTTTTGGTATACAACATGTACCCTAGCTTCAATCAAGCCAATAGAACACAGTGGCATCAACATGCAGAGTGGATTAAGCAACATTGGCCCATAAAAAAGAAAAAGAGTTTAGGCAGATAGATGATAGTCTAGGCATTGTAAGACAAGCTGAATTCACTTGTAATGAGGAATTGCCTTTTAAAGGAGAAATACTTACAAACTAGAATCAACAGATAAGAGAATATTATCTTCCAGGAAGAAAACAAGGGAGAGGAGTTAGCCTGAAAATATGAGGTTTTAGTCAAGTGGGTCAGGCAGACTCAACAAATTATGAGGAATAACTGGGAAAGTGCTTGTAACCTGACTTAACAGGGCCTCTTGACTATTTTAATACACATAGAGGCTGAAGTGGCCATAGGTCAATGTCCCTCCATCCTAGCTACTAAGGCTCAAAAGGCACAGTTATGGCATCTTATGGACCTCCAAATTTATAAAAGTTCTCCAGGGTGTGCATAATTTACACTGATGCACTATGACTTCCCTGATTGCAAGAATAGATCAGAATGAGACATACGCAGTAGTACAATTAGCAGAGATGGGGAATATTCTGATTGCCACCCCTGTCTTTCCTATAGAAGAAAATGGGGCTTTGCTCTATTATACCACATGATAAACAGTTTAATACAAGCTTGTGATCTAAGACAGAATACACTGCTTTGGCCACAACTTACTTGGAACACAGAGATTACTGAATCATGGCCAATTGTAATGAAGTCTGTAATATGATATATTGTATATAGGCAAGGGTGAATTTTGTTGGGAAGGCATAGCAAATACCTCTATAATTCTTACTGGTTTGTTCTGAGATGCAACTGAATTGTATCATAAACATACTGCATTGTAGTGTAACATTGGTATTGCTGGTAAGATTAAACCACCTCATATAAATAAGTAATATTATAATACTGGTCAAATGATGATGATTATATACTGGTTATATACTGATTGTAATACTGATTATAATGATGACCAAATGTATTGAGAAATATAATCAAAGCTTCCTTAGGATGTAATACTAATGGAAACTGAGTGGTCTCAGGAAGAATTGAATTCAGCTGTCAGCTTCTTTCTATGAGTTTTTGTTCACAGGTTTATCACAAGACACAAATAACAGTAGATTAAGGGGAAGCAGATAATCAAATGAGTACAAAAATTGGAAAATGTATGAAATGGCCTTACAGGATGAATTATTTGTGGTTTTATCTCTACCTATACTGGCTCCTCCAACATTTATTCATGCTAATGCTATTGCTGTATCTTTTAAAAAATAAATGTAATGCTAAATAGAAATGCTCAGAAAAGTTGGCTTGTTTGACTTTAAGAGAGCATAGACCAAAGGGTAGGGGATTGGACTCTGTAGAAAAGGGTTAACTCATCAGGCGTGAGTTGCTCAAATCCTCCACATTCCCAAGAAAGGCCTGTTTTCAGGACTGACCTTTGGCTGTCTTCTGAGAGATGAGCTCTGAGCCCTTGGACTATTCTGCCTTAATAAGAATGTTTTCTCTGCCTGAGGCCTTAGGTCATGAGATACAGTTTAATCTAATAATTTATGCTAACAATATGATTGATGATGAAGGCCAGTTTTTGGTCTGGGGCCTACGGTGTGTATAACTGAAGTCAGTCATGTGAGTGCTACGTTCACACATGACTGACCCCTCAAAAATGCTAGACACAAAGGCTCAGTGAGCTTCCCTGGTTGGCAACACTTTGCATGTGTTGTCGTATATCATTGCTGGAAGAAGAGTGTAGGTGTTTGTGGGATGCCACTGGGAGAGGACACATGGAAGTTTGTGCTTGGTTTCTCTTAGACTTTGCCCATAATTTTAATATGTATCTTTCTCTGTCATAAGCTGTAACAGTGATTTTGAGTTCTGTGAGTTTTTCCAGGAAAACATTAAGCCTAAAGGTGATCATGGGAACCCTGACACAATGTGCGAGGTGTGGTTTTCTTTGTATTTAACCCAATTAGAGTTTGAAGAACTTAAGTTAATGTCTGTTCAGCAAATGTTGGAAATTTTAACAATTATTTCTTCAAAAAAATTTTCCCCATTATTGTTTCTCTTCTCCCTCTGGAGCTCCAATTAAACACATATTAGGTGGTTTTAAGTGCCCCACAAGTTACTAATGCTGTCTTTATAGTTTTCCTTTCATTATATTTTCTGATTGAACAATTTCTAGGTACTCTTTTTAGTTAAGCAGAATCTCTTATCTCCAATAGCTGTTTAGTACATCAATAATTACATTTCAAATATAGTTCTTTTCATGTTTATAATTTCAATTTTGAATAACTTACATTTTTATGTGGAGATTTTCTCTCTTTCCTTGTTCATATTTTCTTTTATGCTCTTGAATATGAATATAACAATTGTTTTAAAATTTTTGTCTGCCAATTCCAACTTTTGTTTCAAGATTTGTATCTATTAAATGCTTTTTTTTCTTGCTTATGAGGGTTATATTTTTACATTTTTTTATGTCTTATAAGTTTTGATTGTTTACTAGATGTTGTGGATGATGCTTGTAAAGAGTGTGAAGCATGGGCTCTCATATCTTTCAAAGATTGCTATAATGTTCTGGAAATTAGTTAATATACCAGTAGCTCTATCTTATTATATTGAGGTTTAGGTTTTATTACGGTGGATCCATAGTAGCTTTTATTGAGAACGTCGCCCTTCTCCCTAAAACAAGAGGTTTTTGTATCTTCATACTCTTGTGCAAGAATTCTGCTATCATCTAGCACAGTATGACCTGCAGTATACCTACTATTTGCTCAATCCCATAGGAACTTTTTTTAAGGCTTTACTGAGTCAGTCTTTGCAAATACACAGCATCCATGTTGGCCGAAGCACTTACAGGCATGTAAAGCCTGCCTCTGTATTTCTCTTATCTCTGGTATTTATCCCTAGAAGAGCCAGATATTTTAGCAGCCTTGAACTCCGATTTCTGGTTTTTCAGCTGAAGGGGACCACCATGCTCTCCTGGAATCACATTTTATCTTTGTTCAAGCACATACCCCATACATAATCCTGCCATTTCTTTCATAGAATTGTTTCCATATCTCAAGGTAAAGCAAAGTGCTGCTAGTTTCATTATTCCTTGCCTAATTACGTCAGTCAGAAGAGATTAGTTCTCCCTTTGTGTTTATCTTGTGACATTCTTATCATGTGGGTAACATATCATCTGGCATGGCAATTCCTTGTGTACATATTGCAGCTTCTCTACTGGTTTGTAATTTTCTTGTAGAAAGGGAATATTTTAACCAGTATCCATTTCAGCATTTGCCCAAAAATAGATACTAAATAATGTTTTCTGATAAATAAATAATAATGTTGCTTAGATGGCAGAATTCAATCATAGCCTTGGGACTACATTGACTTTTCACATCATCTTCATGTAGTGTATTTAAGAAGAACTTATCCATTAGTACCTCACAGTCCCAATGATTGTGTCAGTTGCTTTTGGTGATGTTTATGTCATGCATCCAAATGGTGTCCTCTGAACTGTCTTCCAGACAACATGCTTGACTGTCTCCTTGTTGCACACCAACTGGCAGAAATTAGAACTCTCTTTCCTCTGCCTTGGCCAGATTTTGTTATCTCAAAAGTTTTATTTGAGAAAGTCCTGCATTAGCATTTGTTGGGGATGCTGGGAAGAAAGATTATGATATGATACAGAGAGAGAGAGCAGAATGTGAAGTCAGAATTTCTCTATTTGTGTTCCATCCTTACTATTTACCAGATTAGAACAACAAAGTAAGTCATGTCAACCTCTTTTGACTTATAAATGGGGATTTATACATTCTTTCTAAGAATTAAATAAGAAATAAGCACTTTTTATATCTAACATATGAAGTACCATTCAAATGCACATACTTATTATCATCATTAAGAGTGGTGTTCATGGAAAAAATGAAAGTCACCCTGAAATAAAATTCTTTTTGTCTTAGTTCAATTTCAAAATTGTATCTACTTGTTGAACAACAGTATGCAAACACGAGGCAATATGCTTTCAAAACTGGAAGATAAGGGAAAAAATTCAAATCATAGAGTAAAATCTATACACTTACTCAAAGTAAAAAGTGCCAAATAATTCCCAGTATAATAAATCATTTATGGTTCATTTTTTAACTGGCTTAAGCAGGAGTTTTATTTGTTTATAATTTTTCTGCTTTTAAACATTATCTCTTTCTAAGTGGATTAGGAGAGCTTTATTATTTCTATATCTTTTGTTGTACATTTATTGAAGTTGCCTGAAGCTAGAAAATGTCAAGATTTTTAGTTTTCCACTCTAGCACATCCTGAGCAAGCAACATATTACATTTTTCATATAACATGTTACTTTTTCTGTTTAAATATCAGGCTGTGGTTTGAAATTTTCAAATGTTATAAAATCATTAGTTTTATCACAGAAACTAATACCTAAGTAAATGCATAATTACAAACTGCCAAGATGATTCATTCTGTTTTGTGTGGTATTTGAGGATCATCACGATATATATCTTTCCAACAACACTCCCCAAATATTTCTGTTCCTTGAACTTTAGTGATGTAATCTAACACATTGAGTACATCAGTTTTTTTGCCCACGCTGTCTCCTAAGCCTGAAATATTTTCCTTTCCACCTGCGCAAGCTAAACTTATCCTTCAAGGCTCAGCTCAATTATAATACTTGTGGGATATTTCTATTGTAATTAGTGATTAAGAATATGGACTTTAGGATCAGATTATCTGAGTTTATATTCTGAATTTACCATTTATTGACTCTGTGACCTTGGGAAATTTACTTTCTCCAGTCTTAGTGTCCTTATGGTATAAAGGAGATATTAAAGGCATCCACCTCGTAGATTATATTTGAGGATTTTTTTTTTTTTTTTTTGAGACGGAGTTTCGCTCTTGTTACCCAGGCTGGAGTGCAATGGCACGATCTCGGCTCACCACAACCTCTGCCTCCTGGGTTCAGGCAATTCTGCCTCAGCCTCCTGAGTAGCTGGGATTACAGGCACACACCACCATGCCCAGCTACTTTTTGTATTTTTAGTAGAGATGGGGTTTCACCATGTTTACCAGGATGGTCTCGGATCTCTTGACCTCGTGATCCACCTGCCTCGGCCTCCCAAAGTGCTGGGTATTTGAGGATTAAATATAATAATACACATGAGGCACTTCAAATTTCTAACCACAGAAAACATGCAATAAATATTACCTGTTTTATTTTTCTTCAAGTTAGAGTAATCACTTCTCTCTCTGTATGCTTATAATAATTTCCGTCTATTTCTGCCATAGGACTTACTTTATTCTGCTTTATTTTAGAACAGTATTATACTATATATAATATAATATTATTTATAATATATTTTAATATAGATTACATATAAATAAATAATAATATATATTTATTAATATATAATATCTATTTAAATATATTATATATTTTAATATATATTTAATATATTATAATAACAAATTATAATATATATAATATTATATATATATTATATGTATCTTCTGGGCAAGATTATGTTTAATTTATCTCCTTGTGCTCTCTTAGTAGTTAACATACTGCTTTGCACATAGGTGATACTTAATAAATTTATTAAAAGGAAATAGTAAATAAAATTAGAAGTGACACTTTGAATAACCGTTGATTTTAACAAAATTGCTACAACTTGTAATTTATTTTGGCATCATAAGATTACCAAAAGAAAGCAAAAGAGCTATTAAAGGAAATTTCAATCTTTCCTCATTTTAATAGCCAACTTCGGCCTGAGACGTGTCAATCCTGGGTATTTGTATCAAATTACTTTTCTTTCTTTCTTTTTATTTTTAGGAACCTGCTACTTCAGAAATTCATATCAAATTATATGTAAAACACTATGAACTAAATATGGAGTTAATGCTCTTGAGTGTCTGTTAAATATACCTGAGTGCAGATGTGTTGTTTTCTGGCTAGCTAATATCAGAAGTTGCTGTTGTAATTTTCACTGTATTAAAAATAGATGCACTGAGACTTTTACTTCTGGCATGAAAAAATAAAGGGTCATGTTTACCATCCCATCTTAAACAAACAAACAAAAAACCCATGACAAATAACACAACAATTTGCTTAGTTTAGAAAAAACGATCACAAATCGGTGATAACAGAGAGAAAGAAAACAAATTATGTGACCTCTATGATTGCCCCAGTTGACTGCCTGAAGAGAGTTTTCAGTTCTGTTAGAAAGCAGAACCACAACAGAAGCCATCAGCTTTGCTGAGTGGCAAAGTCAGAGTTGGGAATTTGCAGAGGACAATGTGGCTAGAATTTGGAGGCCATAAAATAGATGCATAGCAAAAGAGCCTTGGAGATCTGCAGAAGGGTTCCTTTGAGTCATTGGCTGAGTACTGATCTCTGCATGCATGGGAGAAAACTATTCTCATTTAGGGGGAAAAAAAAGAAAACTAGAAAGAAGTTGGTGGGACAAAGATAAAGCTCACACAGAGTTAGGGATAGTTTCTATTTCAAGAGTAGAAAAACCTTACAATATAGAGTTCATTATGTGGAGTCCTTAGTATAGGGTATTTTGTTAATAGTGGTGTCAAATTGCCTTGAACTAAAAGCTTTTTTATACTCACTTTAAAGAAGCTTAGAAAAAACCCTAAAAGTGATCAAGCTGATTTCAGGTAGCTTGCCTAATTCCCAGAACAGAGACCAACAATACTTAAATAAATACAACAAAATCCAGTACCAATCAATATAAAATTCACAATGCTAACCATTCAATTAAAGATTTCAAGACATTCAAAGAAGATGAAAAATAATACTATTATATATTATATATTATAGTATATATTGTACTATATAATATATAGTATTATGGTATTAGTATGTATTATACATACTGTAACCAGCAGAAAATCTTAGAATTAACAGACATGATAGAATTAGCAGATAATAACTTAAAAAGATTATAAATGTAATTTATATTTCAAACACAGATGAAAAGTTTATAATGATGAGGAGAGTAAAGAATGATATATAAAAGGCCCAAATGAAACTTCTAGAGATAAAAATTCAAAATCCACAATTAAAAAATATACACTGAATAGGATTAATGCAAGATTATACACTGCAGAAGAAAAGAATATTAAAAACAGCAAGAGAAACTTCCAAAGTGAAACATAGAAAAAAATTGAACAAGAAAATAGCATGAGTATTAGTAAGTTGTGGAACAATATAAAGGGTCCTCACATATGGTTTTTTTTTGTATTTTTTTTTTCTTTTATTGTACTTTAGGTTCTGGGGTACATGTGCAGATCATGCAGGATTGTTGCATAGGTACATACATGGCAAGGTGGTTGGCTGCCTTCATGCCCCCATCACCTATATCTGGTATTTCTCCCCTCATTATCCCTCCCCACCCTCCCCATCCCCTGCTGTCCCCCCCAGCCCCCTTCAACTGACCGCAGTATGTGATGCTCCCCTCCTGTGTCCATGTGTTGTAATTGTTCAACACCCACCTATGAGTGATAACATGCAGTGATTGGTTTTCTGTTCTCGTGTGAGCTTGCTGAGAATAGTGGTTTCCAGATTCATCCATGTCCCTATGAAGGACACAAACTCATCATTTTTTATGGCTGCATAGTATTCCATGGTGTATATGTGCCACATTTTCTTTATCCAGTCTATCGTAGATGGACATTTGGGTTGGTTCCAGGTCTTTGCTATTGTAAACAGTGCCACAATGAACATACGTGTGCATGTGTATTTATAATAGAAAAATTTATAATTCTTAGGGTATATACCCAGTAATGGGATTGCTGGATCAAATGGAATTTCTATTTCTAGGTCCTTGAGAAATTGTCACACTGTCTTCCACAATGGTTGCACTAATTTGCACTCCCACCAACAGGGTAAGTGTTCCCATTTCTCCACATCCTCTCCAGCATCTGTGGTCTCCATGTTTTTTAATGATCGCCATTCTAACTGGTGTGAGATGGTATCTCAATGTGGTTTTGATTTGCATTTCTCTAATGACCAGTGATGATGAGCATTTTTTCATATGTTTGTTTGCCTCATAGATGTCTTCTTTTGTAAAGTGTTCATATCCTTCACACACTTTCGAATGGGTTTGTTTTTTTCTTGTAAATCTGTTTTAGTTCTTTGTAGATTCTGGATATTAGCCCTTTGTCAGATGGGTAGATTGCAAAATTTTTTTCCCATTCTGTTGGTTGCTGGTTCACCCTGATGATTGTTTCTTTTGCTGTGCAGAAGCTCTGGAGTTTAATGAGATCCCATTTGTCTGTTTTGGCTTTTGTTGCCATTGCTTTTGGTGTTTTAGCCATGAAGTCCTTGCCTATGTCTATGTCCTGAATGGTTTTGCCTAGGTTTTCTTCTAGGATTTTTATGGTGCTCAGTCTTATGTTTAAGTCTTTAATCCATCTGGAGTTAATTTTAGTGTAAGGTGTAAGGTATGGGTCCAGTTTCTGCTTTCTGCACATGGCTAGTCAGTTTTCCCAACACCCTTTATTAAACAGGCAATCCTTTCCCAATTTCTTCTTTTTCTCAGGTTTGTCAAAGATTAGATGATTGTAGATGTGTGGTGTTGCTTCTGAGGATTCTGTTTTGTTTCATTGGTCTATGTCTCTGTTTTGGTACCAGTACCAAGCTGTTTTGATTACTGTGGCCTTGTAGTATAGTTTGAAGTCAGGCTTCATGATGCCTCCAGCTTTATTCTTTTCATTTAGGATTGTTTTGACTATGTGGGCTCTCTTTTGGTTCCATATGAAGTTTGAAGTGGTTTTTTCTGGTTCTGTGAAGAAGGACATTGGTAGCTTGATGGGGATAGCATTGAATCTATAAATTACTTTGGGCAATATGGCCATTTTCACCATGTTGATCTTCCCAACCATAAGCATGAAAGTATTTCCATCTGTTTGTATCCTCTCTTATTTCATTGATCAGTGGTTTGTAGTTCTCCTTGAAGAGGTTCTTCACATCCTTTGTTAGTTGTATTCCTAGGTGTTTTATTTTCTTTGTAGCAATTGTGAATGGGAGTTCACTTTTGATTTGGCTCTCTGTCTGTTATTGGTGTATAGAAATGCTTGTGATTTCTGCACATTGATTTTTTATCCTGAGACTTTGCTGAAGTTGCTTATCAGTTTCAGGAGATTTTGGGCTGAGACAATGGGGTCTTCTGAATATACAATCATGTCATCTGCAAATAGAGACAATTTGGCTTCCTCTTTTCCTAATTGAATATGCTTTATTTCTTTTTCTTGCCTGATTGCTTTGGCTAGAACTTCGAATACTATATAGAATACGAGTGGTGAGAGAGGGTCTCCTTGTCTAGTGCCATATTTCAAAGGGAATGCTTCCAAGTTTTGCCCATTCAGTATGATATTGGCAGTGGGTTTCTTATAAATAGCTTTTATTATTTTGTGATACAGTCCATTGATACCTAGTTTATTAGGGTTTTTAGCATAAAGGGCTGTTGAATTTTATTGGAGGCCTTCTCTGCATCTATTGAGATAATCATGTGGTTTTTGTCTTTGGTTCTGTTTATGTGATGGATTATGTTTATAGACATGCATATGTTGAACCAGCCTTGCATCACCAGGATGAAGCCTACTTGATCATGATGAATAAGCTTTTTGATTTGCTGTGGCATTCTGTTTGCCAGTATTTTATTGAAGATTTTTGCGTTGATGTTCAGCATGGATATTGGCCTAAAGTTTTCTTTTTTTGTTGCATCTCTGCCCTGTTTGGTATTAGGATGATGTTGGTCTTATAAAATGAGTTGGGGAGGATTCCCTCTTTTTATATTGTTTGGAATAGTTTCAGAAGGAATGGTACCAGCTCCTCTTTGAACGTCTGGTAGAATTTGGCTGTAAACTCATCTGGAACTGGGCTTTTTTTCAGTTGGCAGAAAAAATTGCTACCTCAACTTCAGCCCTTGTTATTGGTCTATTCAGGGATTCAACTTCTTCCTGGTTTAGTCTTGGGAGAGTGCAAGTGCCCAGGAATTTATTCATTTCTTCCAGATTTACTGGTTTGTGTGCATAGAGTTGTTTGTAGTAATCTCTGATGGTAGTTTGTATTTCTGTGGAATCAGTGGTGGTGTCCCCTTTATCATTTTTTATTGACTCTACTTGATTCTTCTCTGTTTTCTTTTTTATTGTCTGGCTAGCAGTCTATTTTGTTGATCTTTTCAAAAAACTAGCTCCTGGATTTCTTGATTTTTTGAAGGATATTTTTGTGTCTCTATTTCCTTCAATTCTGCTCTGATCTTAGTTATTTCTTGTCTTCTGCTAGCTTTTGAGCTTTTTTGATCTTACTTCTCTATCTGTTTCAATTTTGATGATAGGGTGTCAATTTTAGCCCTTTCTTTGTTCCTCATGTGGGCATTTATTGTTATGAATTTCCCTCTAGACACTGCTTTAAATGTGTCCAAGAGATTCTGGTATGTTGTGTCTTCATTCTCATTTGTTTTGAAGAACATCTTTATTTCTGCCTTCATTTCATTGTTTATCCAGTTAACATTCAGGAGCCAGTTGTTCATTTTCCATGAAGTTGTGAGGTTTTGAGTTAGTTTCTTAATCCTGAGTTCTAATTTGATTGCACTGTGGTCTGAGAGACTGTTATTATTTCTGTTCTTTTGTATTTGCTGTGGAGTGATTTACTTCCAATTATGTGGTTGATTTTAGAATAAGTGTGATGTGGTGCTGCGAAGAATGTATATTCTGTGGATTTAGGGTGGAGAGTTCTGTAAATGTCTATAAAGTTTGCATGGTCCAAATCTGCATTCAAATCCCGAATTTTCGTATTGATTTTCTGTCTTGTTGATCTATCTAATATTGACAGTGGAATGTTAAAGTCTCTTGCTATTATTGTGTGGGAGTCTAAATCTCTTTGTAGGTTGTTAAGGACTTGCTTTATGTATCTGGGTGCTCCTGTATTGGGTGCATATATATTTAGAATAGTTAGCTCTTCTTGTTGTATTGATCCTTTTACCATTATGTAACGCCTTTCTTTGTCTCTTTTTATTTTTGTTGGTTTAAAGTCTGTTTTATCAGAGACTAGGATTGCCACCCCTGCTTTTTTTTTTGCTCTCCATTTGCTTGGTAAATCTTCCATCCCTTTATTTTGAGTTTATGTGTGTCTTTGCACAAGAAATGGTCTCCTGAA
Organism: Aotus nancymaae; assembly: GCF_030222135.1. NCBI lineage: Eukaryota > Metazoa > Chordata > Mammalia > Primates > Aotidae > Aotus > Aotus nancymaae. The sequence continues at coordinate 32,192,277 of NW_026988455.1, forward strand.
TACAGTACACAGATGGTTCTTGGCTTTTTATCCAATTTGCCAGTCTGTGTCTTTTTACTGGGGCATTTAGTCTGTTTACATTTAATTTTAATATTGTTATGTGTGAATTTGATATTGCCATTTTTTTACCGATTGGTTGTTTTGCCCTTTGGTAGGCGTAATTTCTTCATTGCATTGTTGGTCTTTACCATTTGGTTCTTTTTTGCAGTGGCTGGAACTGGTTTTTCCTTTCTGTGTTTAGTGCTTCCTTCAGGAGCTCTTGTAGAGCAGGTCTGGTAGTGACAAAATCTCTCAGCAATTGCTTGTCCATAAAGGATTTTATTTCTCCATCACTTATGAAGCTTAGTTTGGCTGGATATGAAATTTGGGGTTGAAAGTTCTTTTCTTTAAAGATGTTGAATATCGGCCCCCACTCTCTTCTCGTTTGTAGGGTTTCTGCTGAGAGATCCACTGTGAATCTGATGTTATTCCCTTTGTGGGTGACCTGACCTTTCTCTCTGGCTGTCCTTAGTATTTTTTCCTTAATTTCAACCCTGGTGAATCTGATGATTGTGTGCCTTGGGGCTGCTCTTCTAGAGGAGTATCATGGTGGTGTTCTCTGTATTTCCTGTATTTGAGTCTTGGCCTCCCTTACTAGGTTGGGGAAGTTCTCCTGGATAATATCCTGAAGAGTGTTTTCCAGTTTGGATTCATTCTCCCCATCATCTTCCAGTACACCAATGAAGCATAGATTAGGTCTTTTCACATAATCCCATATATCTTGGAGGCTTTGTTCATTTCTTTTCACTCTTTGTTCCCTTTTCTTGCCTTCTTGTTTTATCTCATTAAGTTGATCTTCAATCTCTGATATCCTTTCTTCTGCTTGATCTATTTGGCTATTGAAACTTGTATATGCTTCACAAAGTTCTTGTGCTGTGTTTTTCAGCTCCGTCAAGTCGTTTATGTTCTTCTCTAAGCTGGTTATTCTAGCTAGCATTTCATCTAACCTTTTTTCAAGGTTTTTAGTTTCTTTGCATTGGGATAGAACATGTTCCTTTAACTCAGAGAAGTTTGTTATTACCCACCTTCTGAAGCCTGCTTCTGTCAATTCATCAAATTCATTTTCTGTCCAGCTTTGTTCCCTTGCTGGCGAGGAGTTGTGGTCTTGTGGTGGGGGAGAGGCGTTCTGGTTTTTGATGGTTTCATTCTTCTTGCGCTGGTTTCTTTCCATCTTATTGGATTTATATAGTTTTGATCTCAGGTAGCTGCTTGGGAGGCAGCCTTTCCTTTGTCTGCCTGCAGAGGTGCTGCTGGACTGCCAAGGATTCAGTGGAGCTGCTGCATCTTTTATTTACTCAGGAAAATTAGTCAGGCTTCTGCAATGGCGGCTTCCCTTACCCCTGCCGAGCTTGATTGTTCCTGATTGCTCTCTAACTGATGTTCTGGGTGTGACACTCTGGTGTGAGAGTGTTTTCACCTGCTGGGCTTTGTGTCAGGGGACCTGTCCTGCCATATGGGCTGTTTCCCTGTTTTCAGTTCCCCTTCTTTCTAGGGGGCAGATAGCTCCATCCAGCCGGCTTTCTGGCTTTTGCATCAGCCATTGCTTCCACCTAGATCTATGCTGACAGTGCTAGTGCCAGCTGAAGTTGCTATTCTGTCCTGTTCAGGCAGCTCACTGAGGCTTTTCAGCCTGGTGAAGATCTCCTGTTCTGTGGGTTGTATAAGGCTTGGGTGGAGTGCTGTATGTGAACCGAAGTCCCAGAGAGGGAAATCCCCTGACCCTCCAGTTGGCTGCATGCACCTCCTAGGTGGGCCAGTGCCCCGCCTTGCCTCAACTTGCCTTATACCCACTGTCCAACCAGACCCACAAAATGAACCTGGTACCTCGTTTGGAATTGTGGAGACCACTCGGCTACTGAGTCTCTCTTGCTGGGAACTGCTTTCTGGAGCTGCCTCTTATTTAGCCATCTTGGGATCTCCCCTAACATATGTTTAATTGAATTATGAGAAAAAGTGGAAAAAAGTAGGGGACAAAAAATATATGAAAAAGTAATGGTCAGTATGTTTCCCAAATTTGTTTAAAACTATGTATTCACAATTTACTGAAACAATACACAAATCGTGACAAGTTACATCAAATTTCTCTTAACCAATGATACAGAGAAAATTTAAAAAGCAGCCAGAGAGAAAAAGCATGTTACATACAGATGGTAAATTTTGATAGCAATGAAATCAGACTTCCTTTGAGTAACCAAGCAAGCCAGAAGATAATAGAGTGATGTAAAGTACTAAAAGAAAAAATGTAGACTGAGATTTCTATACCCAGAAAAGATTGTTTTCAACAATGAAATAAAATAAGGACTTTTTCAGGCTGATAGTTGAAAGGATCTACAATCAGCAGTTAGGTACAGTAAAACCTTATCGAAGGAAATTTTTCAGACAGAAGGAAAATGATACTCTATGGGAATTTGGAGTCACACAAAAGAATGAAGGGTAATTGAAATAGTAGATATGAGGGTAAAAGTAAAAGTCTTCTGTGTGAATTGTTTTAAGGTTCATTAAAAGATAACTGAGTGTTTAAAGCAGAAATAAGAATGACAATGTGGAGGCTATAACATATGTAGTGATAAAATGTATGACCACAATACCACAAAAGAAGAAAGTGGGGTAATATAAGTATACTGTGGTAAAGTTATATGAAACAATATTTAAAAATAAACATTATTGAAGCCTGAGAGAACCATTTAAAAATACCAAATATGAAGTATAACAAGAAAATGATAGCAATAGAACAGAAAAAAACTACACAGTTCATTCCAAAGAAAACAGAAGAACAACGAACAGGTTGGACAAAAAATAATGGCAAGGTGGTTGACTTATATTCAGCCATATTAATAATCACATTACATATAAATGGTTTAAATGTATCAAATAGATGGCAGAGATTGACACATAAAGGTAAGATTCTTCTCTATGCTGTCTAAAAGACACATTATTTTAAATGTAAAGACCCAGATAGGATCAAAGTAAAAAAAAAAAAAAAGGTGGTGAAAGATGTACTATACAAATTCAAATCAAATAAAAGTTAGACTGGCTATATTTGTATCAGATTTCATAATAAAGAGTATTACTAGAAATAGAGACATATTGCATATTGTATCCAATATCAGAGTTTCAAAAGTTATGACATAAAAACTCAGACTTGAAAGGAAAAAATAGACAAATGCACAAGAATCCCTCTCAGTAATTGCATTAATAAGTACAAAGAAAATCTGTAAAGATATAAAAAACTTGAACAATGTTATTAATTAACTTGACCTATTGGCATTCACATAACATTCTGTTTAAAAACAACAAAATAAATATTATTTTCAAGTGGAATATTTATCAAGATGTAAAATATTCTAAGCCATAAAGCAAGTCACAATAAAGGCATGAATTGAAATCATTCAAAGTATGTTCTCTTTTTTAAACAGAAGTAAATTAGAAATCAATCCCAAATACTTTGAAATTAAGTAACACACTTCTAAATAACCCATGTGTCTAAGATAGACTTGCTAGAGAAATTAGAAAATATGTAATTTATTAAAAATATAAACAAAGCAAGTTAATTTTGGGGGATGTCACTAAAGCAGTGTTTAGAGGAAAATTTATGCCATTGATTTATTATTTAAACAAAAAACAGTTCTCTAAAGAATCTAGATGTTTACCTAAACACCTAAAGAAACTAAAACTGAAGAGAAATCAAAATCCAAAGTAAATAGAGGAAGAAAAACAAAGAGCAGTAATCAATGAAAGTTAAAAATTAATAAGTAAGATTAATGAAATTAACAGTTGGTTCTTTGAAAATAATAATAGTAATCCTCTAGTTATACAGATCAGTAAAAAATAGAAAACAAATTATCAATATCAGAAATCTATAGAGATAAAAAAGATAGCAAGAAAACATTATGAACATCTTTATGACAATAAATATGACAACTTGAATAATGTGACATTCCTTGAAAGACAGGAATTGTCAAAGTTCACTAAAGAAGTAGGTTGTATTGCATCTGTTTAAAAATTTTAATCTGTTGTCAAATACCTCCTGAAAAAGAAAATACTTCACTCAGATGAGTTTCTTGCTGAATTATATCAACATTTTACAAGTGAAAAAATATCAATTCTACACAAATTATTTCAGAAAGTTAAAATTTTCCAATTTATGTTGTTGAGGTCAGCTTTACTCTGATATCAAAACCAGGCAAGATATAATAAGAAATGGTAACAGCAGACCAATATCATTCATGACTATACATTAAAAAGTCTTTAACAAAATATTTGCAAATTGAATTTAACAACTTATAGAAAAGTGTAATATATCATTACCAAATGATGTTTAAGAATGCAAAGTTACTTTAACATTTAAAAAAGCAGTCAATGTAATTCACCATTTTAACAGACTAAAAAATGAAAATCCATGTTATCATCTGAATAGATTACGGGAAAGCATCTGGCAATATTCAAAACCCATTTGTCTTTAAAATTCAGCAAACTGGGAATAGTAAGATAGCTTTTTCAATCTGATATAAATATGCAATATTACAAAAATAATTTTTAACAGCATCTTAATGGTGAAAGACTGAATCTTTTCCTCCCAAATTGGGAGCAAATCAAGGAGGTATGTCTTCACTTCCTGTCAACATTGTAGTTGAGATCCTTCACAGTGCAATAATATAGGAATTTCAAAAATCATAGAAATTGATAAGAAAAATGTAAATCTCCTTTTTTATGGCATCGTGATCGATGTAGAATACCTTAAAGATTAAAAAAAAAAACCCACCCACAATGAATAAATGAGCTCAACAATATCACAAAATGCAAGGTCAACATAAAAAAATCCATTGCATCTCTATACAATAGCAACACATAATTAGAAAATTCAAATAGCAAAATCATAGCTGATGAAAAATGATGAATTTTCTAGGGATAAATTTTATAAAATAGGTACAAAATCTGAAAAGTGAAGTCTTTAAAATTTTACTGAAAAAATTAAAAAGATTTTAATAATGGAGAGATATTTCATGCTTATGAATTAGAAGACTCAATATAATTGAGATGTAAATTCTCAAATTGATCTATGAGTTAAATGTAATTCCAACTAAAATTTAAACAGATCATTTTGGAATAAATTGACAGCCTGCTTATTCCAAAACTCATATAGAAAAGCAAAGGAATTAGAAATGTCAAAACAATTTTGTAAAAGAAAAAAATTAGAGAATCTGCACAATCTGATTTCAAGTCTCAGTATGAGGCTACAATAATGAAGAGAGTGTGCTACTTGCATAAGGATAGACACATAGATCAATGGAACAGAAAGAGTCCAGAAACAGAGATCATACATATATAGTCAAATGATTTTTGACAGGTGCAAAGGCAATTGAATGAAAAAGGATAAGCTTTTTAACAAATAGTGCTGTAACAGTTACATAGTCAGATGTAAAAAAAAAAAAAAAATAGAGAATATGGACCCTACTTCACACTATATAGTTTTGTATATACAAAATACAAAACTATAATTAACTCGGAATTGATCAAGTACCTAAATGTGGGAGCTAAAATTATAAAATTTCTTTAAAAATAGGAGAAAATATTTATAATTTTGTGTTAAAGATTTCTTAAATTGACGCAATATAAAAGAAATGAGGAAGTAAGCTTCATTAAAATGATTAACTTTTGTTATTCAAAAGACTTATAAAATGTCAAGACACTTATTGAGAGAAAATATTTGCAAAATATATCTGATAAGTACTTACATACAGAGTACATAAAGAACTCTTATAATTCTATAATAAGACACTCTGCTGAAAAAACAGTGGGCCAAATATTTGTACAGACATTTCACAGATGTCCAATACATACATAAAAGAGTGTTCAACATCATTAGTAGGAAAATGTAATACATGCGTATGTTTGTTGCAACACGATTCACAATAGCAAAGATATGACGCCACCCTAGATGCCCATCAACAGTGGACTGGATAAAGAAAATGTGGTACATATAAATCACGTAATACTATACAACTATTAAAAACGAGATCATGGCCTTTGTAGCAATGTGGATGGAATTGGAGGCCATAATCTTAAGTAAATCAATGGAGGAACAGAAAACCAAATGAAAACCAAATATCTCATGTTCTCACTTATAAATTGGAGCTAAACATTGAATACACATGGACACAAAGAAGGGAACAATAGACACTGGGGCCTATTTGAGGGCACAGGGTGGGAGGTGAGTGAGGATTGAAACACTGCCTATTGGATACTATCACCCAATAGGTAACAAATTATCTGTCACCTGACTACTTGGGTGACAAAATTGTCTGTACACCAAATCTCCACAACTTGCAACGTACCCCTGTAACAAACCTACACATGTACCCCTTGAACCTAAAATAAAAGTTGGAAAGAAAAAAAAAAACACAATGAGATACCTCTGCTACCTGACAGAATGGCTATAATCCAAAAGACTGAGAGCAGAAAGAGTTGGTGAGGAGGTGGAATGGTCTCATACACTGCTGGTGAGAATCAAAAGTGATATAACTGCTTGGAAAATAATTTAGCAGTTTCATCTTCCCTCCCTCCCTTCCTTCCTTCCTTTTGACGGAGTCTTACTCTGTCACCCAGGCTAGAATGGAGGGCATGACCTTAGCTCACTGCAACCTTCACCTCCCAGGCTCAAGCGATTCTCCTACCTCAGTCTCCCGAGTAGCTGGGACTACAGGCACGCGCCACCACACCCAACTAATTTTTGTGTTTTTAGTAGAGACAGGGTTTCGCCGTGTTGGTCAAGCTGGTCTTGAACTCCTGACCTCAGGTGATCTGCCCTCCTTGGCCTCCCAGAATGCTGGGATTACAGGCATGAGCCACTGTGCCCAGCCAGCAGTTTCTTATAAAGTTAAATGTACACTTACCATATGACCTAGCATTTCCACTCCTAGGTTTCTACCTATGAGAAACACATACATTCCTTCAGAAAATGAGCACAAAAGTGTTCTTAGCAACTTTATTCATAATAGTTTCAAACTGGGAACAAATGTAATTTCTATCAGTAGGCCAATGGATAAACAAATTGTGGTTTAAACATACAATAGATACAATTTATTAATAAAAATGAATTAACTAACATGCAACAGCATGGATGAAGCTCAAAAGTATTGTGTCAGAAGAAAGTGGCCAGTCATAAAGGAATAGATACTGTATGATCCCATTGACAGGAATTTCTTTTTTCTTTTTCTTTGTTTTTGAGACAGAGTCTTGCTCTGTCACCAGGCTGGAGAGCAGTGGCACATTCTCAGCTCACTGCCACCTCCGCCTCCTGGGTTTAAGCGATTCTTCCGCCTCAGCCTCCCAAGTAGCTGGGACCAGAGGCGTGTGCCACCACACCCGGCTAATTTTTGTATTTTTAGTAGAGACTGGGTTTCACCATGTTGGCCATGATGGTCTCGATCTCTTGATCTTGTGATCCGCCCACCTCGGCCTCCCAAAGTGCTGGGATTACAGGCGTGAGCCACCGCGCTGGGCCAGGAATTTCTTTTATTTTTTTTTGAGACGGAGTCATGCTCTTGTTGTCTAGACTACAGTGTAGTGGTGTGATGTTGGCTCACTGCAACCTCTGTCTCCCGGGTTCAAGCGATTCTCCTGCCTCATCCTCCTGAGTAGCTGAGATTACAGGCATGCACCAATTCCCCCCCGGGCTAATTTTGTATTTTTAGTAAAGACTGGGTTTCTTCATGTTGGTCAGGCTGGTCTGGAACTCCTGACCTCAGATGATCCACCCACCTTGGCCTCCCAAAGTGCTGGGATAACAAGTGTGAGCTACCAGGCCCGGCCTGCAGGAATTTCTTAAGAGGACAAAACTATACGGATAGCAATCACAGGAGCTGTTGCTGAGGCCAAGTTGTAAAGAGAGGAAATTTACTACAAAGGGGTGTAGAGTGGAAGGAATGTTCTGTATCATGCTTGTGGTAGTGGTGATATGTCAAAACCCATCAAGTTATGTGTTTTCAATTGGTGAGCTTTATTACATATAACTTATACCTCAATGACTGACAAAATGTCAGCCCCTGATACTGGGGTAATTTCTGCAGGGAGCAAAAAATAATTCTTTAGTTATTTTGCCTTTCTTTTCACTGACATCAATGCTGGTACAGGTATCACAGGTATTCATCATGTTTCATTGAAATCAAACATTCACCAAAAGTGAAGATGATTGTATTAACACACAGAAATACTCTTTGGGAGGATGTATGCTTCTATTGGTAGAATGAAGTGACAGGAAAAGTAAATAATAATCAGTCATAATCTAATTAATTGCTAAGTGGTAGAGCCTAATGTGAAAAGCTCCACGGAGACGATAGCTTCTTTGGCTTAAAGTGCTTTAATGCCTCTTGAATCCCAGGTGTGGAGAGAATGAATGAGAAGAAAAAAAAAATCTGATAGCAAAGCTGTCAGACACTTTGGGTCTTTGGCTCTCAGGAAGAAAGGTCACTGTGCTGCCCTTTCCAAAATGCTAACAGTAATCTTTCTTAGGCAGCAGCAGTAGCTCTATTATCAGCTGAGCAAGCCCCATTGTCGGTGATTGACAAGGTTTCCACCTCCAGATTTCTTCCATAACTGTGCTTAACAACTTGGGGCTTGCAAGCTCCTGCTCATGAAGAGAATTCAACTGGGCTTAGGTGGCAGAAATCCAGCATGGGCTTCATGTGGTGTGCACTCCTTATTACTGCACTTTGCTGTGGAATGTTCTGCTTGGAAAGCAAGGTGAGCTGTTTAAAACAGAACTTTGAAAGTAGGAATACACTCAGCACAACCCAAATAATTCTAGCTGTGGCTACCTGCAAAAAGACCAGTGTGAGTGGATAAACATTTTCACCTGAAACTGAATATGAGGCGATAGGTTAAAAGTCTGTTTTAACAGAACCCTGGGAAATCAGCCTGGTTCTGTCGGTTAGTAATGGGATGGTTCAGAGGATTTCACCTCCAAGTTAGGTAACTCATACCGTACAGTACACAAACTAATCTGTCAGGTCCAGTTCCATGGGTGTGCATCTCAGAAGAACCCATGCTTGGTTTAATGCTCCCCTGTCACCATCCTGAAATTAACAACTTTATCTTCGTTTGTTTTTTGAGATGGAGTTTCACTCTTGTCGCCCAGGCTGGAGTACAGTGGTGCGATCTTGGCTCACTGCAACCTCTGCCTCCCAGCTTTAAGTGATTCTCCTGCCTCAGCCTCCCAAGTAGCTGGGATTAAAAGCCCTCACCACCATGCCTGGCTGATTTTTGTATGTTTAGTAGAGGTGGGTTTCACCATGTTGGCCAGGCTGGTGTTGAACTCCTGACCTCAGGTGATCCACCCGCCTTGGCTTCCCAAAGTGCTGGGATTACATGTGTAAGCCACAGCACCCAGCCTCAATTTTGTCTTTGAGTTTGTATTTTATACGTGAAGCACAGTGGGAGAATGGAGTATGTGCATGAGCAGAGGAGTCACATGCAATATGCGTGTGCCATTCCATGGTGCCCCATTCACAGATAATGCACACACGATGCCCCGTACAAAATCCCAGTGGACCCTCGATGCATGGATGGGAAGTGAGACTTAAAGTGAGGGCAAGGTATGCATGTTACACATAAGACTCAACAAGTGGGTCCATGGAGACTCCCAAGAGGCCACACTTTCCATTTGAACCAGAACATGCTTCAAATGTAGAAAGAGGGTAATAGCATTCCAAGAAAAAGGAATAACCAAGGAATTCTTACCATATTCTTTCCTACTTGTGTCATTTTCCTGCAGTAGCCAACCGCTTATGCTGAAAATAATGTCATAGGAGAAAAAAGAAAACATAGGGCAACTCATAGTTACATGTTTTCCTTTAAATTCTTCATTATTCACCCAAAAGCTGAAGATAAAGCATGTAGAATCTGTTCCTATCAAAGTGCAATAAATACAGATGAGTTAGTTTTGTTAATTGTTTCTACTGCTCTGGTGAGAATGAAATACATATACATGTGGGAATTACAAAGCATGAATCATGTATTATAATTTTGGTAATTCTGCACATGAGATAAATACTCTTACATGTTCACTTAAAACTGGCTTCCTCAATATAAATATAAATGGTGAAATTCATGCTAATAATTAAACATTTTAATTTTTATTAACTTTGAATGACATTAAATGGCAAAATACCATGGCAAATAGAAAGAGGCTGCTGAAGAAATAAAATATTTATATTTTAGCATTTTTTTTTAAGAGTTGGGGTCTCACTTGGTCACCCAGGCTAGAGTGTGGTGGTATGATCATAGCTCACTGCAGCCTTGTTTTTCTGGGCTCAAGTGATCCTCCTGCCTTGGCCTCCCAAAGAGCTATGATTACAGGCATGAACCACTGTGCCTGGCCATTTAGGACCTTTAATATAACTTTTTTTTTCTATTTTTTTGGAGAAGGATCCCTACATTTTTATTTCAAACCGGGCACTGAAATTTATGTAGCTGGGGCCCTGCCATCGATACTGAATTCTCTCTCAAGTAAAATGCATTAGTGTTGTTTTGCATATCAAATATTGTCTGTGGAAGGCAGCCACAAACTTTATTGGTTTTGTGTCTCTAACTACTCAGCTTCCTAACATGAGTTGAATAGTCACATAAACTTTTCCTGTTTTAGGTGAGTCTGTGTTTTTGATTTAAGGCATTAAGCAATCCGTCAAGCAATTATGGAGTATTTTCTGTATGCTACTTGCTCATTATAAAAACTTTATAATTTACTTGAAGGAACAAATATTTACATAGCAATGTCATATGTGCTATTAAAATAGACATGAAAACACACAGGAGAGAGAATTGATGTATTTGAGCCTGGCAGGACAATAGGAGTTGTCAAAAAACTTGACTGAGCTGGCATTGTTTCAGCAAAGTTGAAGAATGAAGAGTTTTTGCAGGTAGTTGGTGAATTGATGGAAGGGCATTCTAGGCCAAGGAATATTTTATTCTCATAACCAGATTTGCTGCAGTGCACTCTGCTTTTGAGCTGGAGAATTTGTTGTTAGCATTCTTTCTGACTGTTGAGTTTAAAATCACAAATACACTGACAGATTTTTTAGTTTTTTTGTATAAAGTAGGACTAATTTTTGTGTTTGTGATGACATACATGCATATTTAAAATTTTTGGTTTTTTTAAGCATTATAGGGATATGAGGTGATATTTTTAAAAATAATATGTATTTATACCATTATTTTATCATTATGGTTGTAGATATTCAAAAAGGTGTTTTGCATTTTGAGCAATAGGCTGCCATTTTTTCTACTGTTACCAGTGGGAGAAGTTGTATAAAAGTTACTGTGAGAAGATGTATGAAAGTTACTGTGGTAGTAGTGGGCAGAAAGAATCAGGAGTTTTGGAGAAATTCACAATAACAAAATGATGAATTTGGGGTTACAATGCAAGATGCATTTGGTACCTGGAATGCTTTTGAAACTTGATGTTATGATGACACTCCAGTGTATTAACTGGGAGCAATATCCTGCGGGGATCAAAGAACACATCTGAAGTTTCTTCAGATCTATTCTAAGAGATGTTTGTGGTAACTGCAAGGCTTTGATCAGACCCTGGGAGGTCTGATGTCATGAAGGTCACTGTTACTATTTTGACAACGTGGAAAAGATAAGCACCGATCAGACAAACATCGTTTAGGTTTTGTGCTGCTTTCTCCATTGCCCATGATAGCAGCAATATGGATGTCAAGGAAGGAACTATATGGTAAGGGAGGTGGAGGAATTGATCAGGCATCTGGGTGGCCGAAGGGAAAACAGTACTGAGAGGAAGTTTTAGGCTCTCTTTTTCCACTGATCACTGCCTCTTTCCTCATGTTCCCTGTCTACATTGATTCAAATGGCCGTGAGCCTAGCCCTCCCTTCTCACTTGGCCACAGAGCTGGAATCTATGCTCACAATGTAGAAATGGGAACTGCAAGTCTGGCTGGAGCAGGGTTGGCTGAAGGCTATAGTTAAACCATGTTTACTTATAAACCTGTCCATGTTGGAGGCCAAGGTATGTGCTTTGAGAAAGTGTTTTCCTCTGGAGATAAATGTCTTACTCCCATCCTGCCACTCTCAGAAGAGGCTTTTATAAATGATGCTCGCTCACTTCTCTTTGTTTGGCTTTTAGCAGCAGGAAGCCAAGAAAAGGCCCACCTCTGGTTTGAAGACCCTAGGGAAGAGTTGCAAAAATAACACCTGCAGGTGTGGAGGGCTGTTCAGTGACCCCTGGTGTGCAGAAGGCCATGAAGAAATTATGAGATTAGAGGATCGAGAGAATGACAGCAGCTGCCTTTCAGCAGCTTTCTCCTCTGGCCCCGAGAATAATTCAACTCTAGCAGACTTACTTAAGGCCTAGGAAAATAGTGCAAATTGAAGAAAGGGCTAGAAATGGTTGTTGTTCACCCCAGGGTGAGAGGAGGTATTTGAGCTTTCCCTAGGATATTGAGAAGTAGACGGCTGAGCAAATCATAGCTGGAAAGTAGGAGAACATACTTCTCTACTTTGCATTTTTCTAGGAGAAAAAAATGAATCTACCTAAATGTTGAGAGCATCTTAGGTAATTTATGGGGAGCATTAGCAAAGCCAGGAAAGCTTGCAAACCAGACTAAACACCTCAAAGTTTTAAGAGTGTGCAGAGAATACAATGAAGAAATAATAAATGAAGATTAATGGCTTACTTAAAAAGGATTAAAGCAACTTTCAGTTTAAAACTGCAGCTAGCTAACAGTCCCTTACACAGACTTTTAATTTTTGACTGAACCACCCAGATAAAGACTGAAACTCATAATTCCACCCAAACTAGAAACTTCAACCTCTTTTCACAATCCTGGCAATTAGAATGGTTAGAAACATATTTAAAAGTCTATTTGTAAACTTTTCAAGAACCCAACCACTGACTCACCTGGGGACAGAAATGCCAAGTTCTTACCAACCAAAAAAAAAAAAAATACACACACACACACACACACACACACACGTATATATAGAGAGGCCAATAGCAGCAGAATTGTTGCTGTTTGAAATACCTAGAGTTTTGTTATCTTTGTTATCTTTCTCTTTTATCTATTGTAAGCCTTTTACTTACTAGTTTAGGGACCACAATTCTGAATGCAAAAAACAAAATTAAACAAAAACCAAAACAAATTAGCAGGAGGAAGGAAGGAGGGAACAACACAGAACAGAATAGAGAATTTTACCTGGGACAGTAGCCCAGTGAACACTATGGTGAGGAGTGTGGTGAGGGAGACTCCTTGCTAGTATGTTATCAACAGATGAGATACTGAGAGGGTTGACTGGGAGGGTTGGAAAAGATCTCTATCTACAAGAGTCTTAACTGGTAAAATAAAGAATATCACTGAGCTATTTTAATTTGGTATGTACCACTTCATATTTGACATCTTCCTTTTGCTGGGAAATAATATTTAAAACATAAATTTGGGCCCTAGGTTTGCTTACTGGTTCCACTTAGTAGAAAGAGCTAAGAAAAAAAAAAAAACGTGTGTGCACATGCATGCATATATCAGGAATCATGAGTGTACATTGATACCTCAAGTGCAAGCCTGTGGGGCTCCTTTCTGCCTTTTGTCACTTCACCTTGGCAGCTCTGTTGTGAGAAGTGGGACTTTTAACAACATGAATATATTCATTCAGTTGTTCAATACCTTCACATGCCCAAAATAGTTTCCAAGTTTTCATATCCACATCACCAAAAAAGTAAACCTGCTAATAATAGTTTACTGTATATTTGCAGTTTTTAGTTTTTTTAAGGCTAAGAGTATATAGTCAAATTACAGGGTTCAAAAAGTACTTGGGTAGATTCTGTTCCCCCAATCATTTCAAATGCAGATGTGTTTGTTTCTTTGTGCATTCAGTTAGAGGATTCCTCCCATTCCTGTTGGTTTAAATTTATTGTCTATGTGAAATATTGAAGTTATTTCAAGTATTAAAAGTACATACTTCATCCCCTTTCCCTTCTCCTCATCCACTTCTCCATAGGTGAGTAATTTCATTCATTTCTAATTCAGATTTTCTGTGTTTCTATTTGCAAAAAGAAGCAGATATATTTATGATTTTTATACAAAAGTCATGCTATATTTAATATTTTATACTTTTTCACTTAATATACTCTGGGAGCTATTTCACATCCATGAACAGATATGCCTCCAAAGGCACAGAGAATGTCAATATTGGGTTTGTAACAGAAAAAGTAAGAGTCATGAATAACAATATTATAAAGCCACAATCTTCCTGCTTGAAATCAAGGGAAATATGATTATATAACTAGAGTCATCAAGAATGATCATGAAGACTTAAGGTAGCAAACCTTCTAAAATTAAAGGAAAGAGAAAGAACCCTATGGTTGTATGGACAGACGATAGAAGGTCATCTTTATGAGAGGACAATAAGGCTGGCTTAGCATCCTTCAGTGCCAGAAGAAAATAACACGAGGTCTATAGAATTTGGAAGAGGAATACCTACTCAAGATATCACCTGTTTATAAAAGTAATGGAGAGATTTTCAAATGTACAAAAACTCATGGACTACAATACACATAAAATACCTTTGAAACTACTACTTGTAAGTAAAATCAAATCAAGAGAATAATCAAAACAAAAAACATAGCAATGGAGGAGTCGTTCAATGATTGAACCTATTTAAATGTAGAACTAAGATTATGTTTGAAATTACTATTAGGCAGCAAAATCTAAATGTTATAAATATTGAAAGAATGCATACATAAAATATAATATTTGTATAATTATAATGGACTAAGCTAAAGTCTCAATAATTTTTTTACCTTTAAGAAAGTGAGATAATTCCTGTTTACTTTTAAAGAAATGGTGAACAGAAATAGAAGCATGAAGATATAAAATCTAATAACAGACCATAATGCTTTTGAAATCTGGGGTGGCAAGAGTAAGAGAAGATGTATACCAGAGAAGAGATGATAAAATTATAGGAAACTGCAAGAAAAAATAAAAGGCCCTATTAAGCCAACCTTGCTATAACAACAGTGATGAATGGGATAAGATTGTTTTTATCAACCAAACATTTTATCACAAGAAAAATCAAATTGAAAAGATCATTCCACATCTGTCATCAAATAGCAACACACATAGAAGTTACAAACTAATGAAAAATTCTAAATATTTTGTAATTTGTAAAATCTCTAATGACATTTGGATCAAAGAATAAATTAAAAAAAAAAGTAAGAAAATAATAATAAAAATACAACTTTAAGGACCTATAGTATGTGGATAAATCTTTGATTAGAGAAAAGTACAAAGCTTTGAATATTCATCTTGCAAAACAAAAAATAAGTAAATTACGTTCCATATAGTCTACATGAGAAATTAGAAAAGGAACAACAAATTAAGCCAAATGAAACAGAAGGAAGGAGATAAGCTAGAAGCAGAAAATAATTTTTAAAAGTTAAGAATAATTCAATATAAAAAATGATCCATGAAAAGACTCTTTAAGGGGAAAAGCCAATAAACTAGAGAATTCATTTGCTAACTTAATAAAGAAAACCACAGAAAACAGAAGATAGTAAATCAAAAGGAAAATTTTGAAAAATTATATAACTATTAAAATATATTTGGGATCTTGGAATGGATGATTTCCTGGGAAAATAGAAATTACCAAATTGTGAAAAGGGGAAATGTAAACAGGATAATAATCATGGAAAAGATTAATAGAATTAGAAAATGTATTTGTTCCTAAACATCATGGGCCTGGAGCATCTAACAGATGAAGCATCTAACATGAGTCTGGAACATTTAACAAATGAATCCTTTCAAACCTATTAATATTTTTGTTCTTGGTAGGTTTATTTGTCAGTTCAGGCAGCCATACAAAATACCATAGACCAGTGGCTTAAATAGCAGACATTCATTTTCTTATAGTCCTAGAGGCTGGAAGTCCAAAATCAAGGCCATCAGCATGGTCAGGTTCTGGGGAGTTCTCTTTTCATGGGTTACAGGAACTTGCCTTTTTGCTGTGACCTCACAAGCAGAAAGAACGTGTCTCTTTCTCTCCTTATAAGGTTACCAGTACCCTCACGAGGGTCCTGCCCTCATGACTTCATATAAATCTAGTTATCTCCCCAAATCCCCATCTCCCATCATTGCATTTGGAGTAAGGGTTTCAATGTAAAAATTTTAGGAGGGCACAATTCAGTCCATAGCAGGAGGTTAGGAGGAAGAAAGGGTTTTAGATTAGATGTTCAAGGATTTTAAGGGAGGATGCTGAACAAAGACAAAGAGGTTAAACATCATGAGGTGTTGATAAGGGACAGAGTCTGGATCAAGTCTCTACTCTTCCAGTCTCAGTATCAGCTACATAAATGATGATATGAATATTAACTAGATGAATCTACACAGTTTGGGTTACATGGGAAACCACATCTGTTAGATACTGGACTTGGGAAAGGTCTTGGTATGGACAGCTGTCTTCAGCTGCAGGCAGTCCCTGAAGAGATACTCAGCTGAGGGCTGTCTGCTGCTGCCACTTTGAGCAGCTGAGAAAGGAATGTTTGAATGCCAGAATGAAGAGGACTCCACAATACCCACTGCAGTCCATAGCTTGCACTGCTTTGATCAGTTTTTTTGCTACAAGTTCTGCAAGGATCCTGGAGGATTCTGGTGGACCTCTTTTTTCTTTTAAATTTTTGACTTTGTGTGTGTGTGTGTGTGTGTGTGTGTGTGTGTGTGTGTGTGTGTTTTAATTGTACTTTAGGTCCTGAGGTACATGTGCAGATCATACAGGATTGTTGCATAGGTACATACATGGCAAGGTGGTTTGCTGCCTCCATCCCCCCATCACCTACATCTGGCATTTCTCCCCATGTTATCCCTCTCCAACCTCCCCACCCCCAGCTGTCCCTCCCTTAGCGCCCCCGCAACTGACCCCATTGTGTGATGCTCCCCTCCCTGTGCTCATGTGTTCTCATTGTTCAACACTTGCCTGTAAGCGGTAACATGTGGTATTTGGTTTTCTGTTCTTGTGTCAGTTTGGTGAGAATAATGGTTTCCAGATTCATTCATGTCCCTACAAAGAACATGAACTCATCTTTTTTAATGCTGCATAGTATTCTATAGTGTATATGTGCCACATTTCCTTTGTCCAGTCTATCATTGATGGGCATTTGGGTTGGTTCCAGGTCTTTGCTATTGTGAATAGTGCCACAATGAACATACATGTGCATGTGTCCTTATGATAGAATGATTTATAATCCTTTGGGTATATATCCAGTAATGGGATTGCTGGATCAAATGCAATTTCTATTTCTAGGTCCTTGAGGAATTGCCACACTGTCTTCCACAATGGTTGAACTAATTTACACTCCTACCAACAGTATAAGAGTGTTCCTTTTTCTCCATATCCTCTCCAGTGTCTGCTGTCTATTGATTATTTAATGATCACCATTCTAACTGGCATGAGATAGTATCTCAATGTGGTTTTAATTTGCACTTCTCTGATGACCAGTGATGATGAACATTTTTTCATATGTTTGTTGGTGGCATAAATGTCTTCTTTTGAAAAGTGTCTGTTCATATCTTTCACCCACTTTTGAATGGGTTTTTTTTTTCTTGTAAATCTGTTTTAGTTCTTTGTAGATTCTGGATATTAGGCCTTTGTCAGATGGGTAGATTGCAAAAATTTTTCCCATTCTGTTGGTTGCCAATTCACTCTAATGATTGTTTCTTTTGCTGTACAGAAACTCTTAAGTTTAATTAGATCTCATTTGTCTATTTTGGCTTTTGTTGCCATTGCTTTTGGTGTTTTAGTCATGAAGTCCTTGCCTATACCTATATGCTGGATGGTATTGCCTAGGTTTTCTTCTAGGATTTTTATGGTGTCAGGTTTTATGTTTAAATCTTTAATCCATCTGGAATTAATTTTAGTGTAAGATATAAGGAAAGGGTCCAGTTTCTGCTTTCTGCATATGGCTAGCCAGTTTTCCCAACACCATTTATTGAATCCTTTCCCCATTGCTTGTTTTTGTCAGGTTTGTTGAAGATCAGATGGTTGTAGATGTGTCACGTTTTTTCTGAGGCCTCTGTTCTGTTCCATTGGTCTGTATCTCTGTTTTGGTACCAGTACCATGCTGTTTTGATTACTGTAGCCTTGTAGTATAGTTTGAAGTCAGGCTGCATGATGCTTCCAGCTTTGTTCTTTTTGCTTAGGATTGCCTTGGCTATGCAGGCTCTTTTTTGGTTCCATATGAAGTTTAAAGTGTTTTTTTTACAGTTCTGTGAAGAAGGTCAATGGTAGCTTGATGGGAATAGTGTTGAGTCTGTAAATTACTTTGGACAGTATGGCAATTTTCACAATATTGATTCTTCTTAACCATGAGCATGGACTGTTTTTCCATCTGTTTTGTGTCCTCTCTTATTTCCTTGACTAGTGGTTTGTAGTTCTCCTTGAGAAGGTCCTATGCATCCTATGTTAGTTGTATTCCTAGGCATTTTATTCTCTTTGTAGCAATTGTGAATGGCAGTTTGCCCATGATTTGGCTCTCTCCTTGTCTGTTATTGGTGTATAGGAATGCTTGTGATATCTGCACATTGATTTTTGTATCCTGAGACTGTGCTGAAGTTGCTTATCAGATTAAGGAGATTTTGGGCTGAGACAATGTGGTCTTCTAAGTATACAATCATGTCATCTGCAAATAGAGACACTTTGACTTCCTCCTTTCCTAATTGAATACCCCTTATTTCTTTTTCTTGCCTGATTGCTCTGGCTAGAACTTCCATACTATATTGAATTGGAATAGTGAGAGAGGATATTCTCGTTTAGTGCCAGTTTTCAGAGGGAATGCTTCCAGTTTTTGCCCATTCAGTATAATATTGACTGTGGGTTTGTCATAAATAGCTTTTATTATATTGAGATACATTCCATCAATACCTAGTTTATTGAGAGTTTTTAGCATAAAGAGCTGTTGAATTTTGTCAAAGGCCTTCTCTGCATCTATTGAGATGATCATGTGGTTTTTGCCTTTGGTTCTGTTTATGTGGTGGATTACATTTATAGATTTGTGTATATTGAACCAGTCTTGCATCTTTGGGATGAAGCCTACTTGATCGTGATGGATAAGCTTTTTGATGTGCTGCTGCATTTGGTTTGCCAGTATTTTATTGAAGATTTTTGTATCGATGTTCATCATGGATATTGGCCTGAAGTTTTCTTTTTTAGTTGAGTCTCTGCCAGGTTTTGGTATCAGGATGATGTTGGTCTCATAGGTTGTAAACCCATCTGGACATGGACTTTATTTGGTTGGTAGTCTATTAATTGCTGCCTGAATTTCAGATCTTGTTATCAGTCTATTCAGGGATTCAAGTTCTTCCTGGTTTAGTCTTGGGAGGGTGTAAGTGTCCAGGAATTTACTCATTTCTTCTGGATTTACTGGTTTATGTGCATAGAGTTGTCTGTAGTAATCTCTGATGGTGGTTTGTATTTCTGTGACTTTGGTGGTGATATCCCCTTTATCATTTTTTATTGCATCTATTCGATTGTTCTCTCTTTCCTTTTTTATTAGTCTGACTAGCTGACTATTTTGTTGATTTTTTCCAAAAAAAACCCAGCTCTTGGTTTTATTGATTTTTTGAAGTTTTTTTTTGTGTCTCTATCTCCTTCAGTACTGCTCTGATCTTAGTTATTTATTGTCTTCTGCTAGCTTTTGAGTGTTTTTTGATCTTGCTCCTCTAGCTCTTTCAATTTTGATGATGGGGTGTCAATTTTAGATCTTTCCTTACTTCTCATGTGGGCATTTCTTGCTATAAATTTCTCTCTAGGCACTACTTTAAATGTGTCACAGAGATTCTGGCATATTGTGTCTTCATTCTTATTGGTTTCAAAGAACATCTGTATTTCAGACTTCATTTCATTGTTTATCCAGCCGACATTCAGGAGCAAGCTGTTCAGTTTCTATGTAGTTATGTGGTTTTGAGTAAGTTTCTTAATCCTGAGTTCTAATTTGATTGCACTGTGGTCTGATAGACTGTTCATTATGATTTCCATTCTTTTGCATTTGCTGAGGAGTGTTTTACTTCTGATTATGTATTCAATTTTAGAGTAAGTGTGATGTGATGCTGAGAAGAATGTATATTCCATGGATTTGGGGTGGAGAGTTCTGTAGATGTCTATTAGGTCTGCTTGGTCCAGATTTGCATTCAAGTCCTGGATATCCTTATGATTTTCTGTCTTGTTGATCTGTCTAATATTGACAGTGGAGTGTTAAAGTCTCCCACTATTATTGTGTGGGAGTCTATGTCTCTTTGTAGGTGGTTAAGAACTTGCTTTATGTATCTGGGTGCTCCTGTATTGGGTGCATATATATTTATGATAGTTAGCTCTTCTTGTTGGATTGATCCTTTTATCATTATATAATGCTCTTCTTTGTCTCTTTTGATCTTGATGGTTTAAAGTTGGTTTTATCAGAGACTGGGATTGCAACCCTGGTTTCTTTTTTTTTGCTCTTCATTTTCTTGGTAAATCTTCTTCCCTGCCTTTATTTTGAGTCTGTGTGTGTCTTTGCACATGAGATGGATCTCCTGAATACAGCACACCAATGGGTCTTGACTTTTTATACAGTTTGCCAGTCTGTGTCTTTTGATTGGGGCATTTAGGCCATTTACATTTAATGTTAATATTCTTATGTGTGAATTTGATCCTGCCATTTTGTTACTGGCTAGTTTTTTTTGCCCATTAGTTAATGCAGCTTCTTCATTGCATCGTTAGTCTTTACCATTTGGTACGTTTATGTAGTGGCTGGTACTGGTTGTTCCTTTTCATGTTTAGTGCTTCCTTCAGAAGCTCTTGTAAGGCAGGTCTGGTGGTGATGAAGTCTCTCAGTAGTTGCTTGTCTGTAAAGGATTTTATTTCACTTGTGAAGCTGAGTTTGGCTGGATATGAGATTCTGCATTGAAAGTTCTTTTTTTTTGATGATGTCAAATATTGGCTCCCACTCTCTTCTGGCTTGTAGGGTTTCTGCTGAGAGAACCACTGTCATTCTGATGGGCTTCCCTTTGTGGGTGACCTGACCTTTCTGTTTGCCCTTAGCATTTTTTCCTTCATTTCAACCCTGGTGAATCTGATAATTATGTGCCTTCGAGTTGCTCTTCTTGAGGAATATCCTTGTGGTGTTCTCTGTATTTCCTGGATTTGAATGTTTGCTGCCTTGCTAGGTTGTGGAAGTTCTCCTGGATAATATTCTGGAGAGTGTTTTCCAGCTAGGAGTCATTCTCCCTGTCACATGCAGGTACACTGATCAAGCATAGGTTAGGTCTTTTCACATAATCCCATACTTCTTGGGGGCTTTGTCATTTCTGTTACTCTTTTTTTCTCTAGTCTTGCCTTCTCAATTTATTTCATTGAGTTTATCTTCAGTCTCTGACATCCTTTCTTCTGCTTGATTGCTTCGGCTATTGAAACTTGTGTACACTTCAGGAAGTTCTTGTGCTATGTTTTTCAGCTCCATCAAGTCATTTATGTTCTTCTCTAAGCTAGTTATTCTAGTTAGCATTTGTCTAACCTTTTTTCAAGGATTTTAGTTTCTTTGCATTGGGTTAGAATATGTTCCTTTAGCTCAGAGAAGTTTGTTACTACCTACCTTCTGAAGCCTGCTTCTGTCAATTCATCAAACTTATTCTCCATCCTGTTTTGTTCCCTTGCTGGTGAGGAGTTGTGATCCTTTAGAGGAGGAGAGGCATTCTGATCTTTGATGGTTTTATCCTTTTTGTGCTGGGTTCTTCCCATCTTCATGGATTTATCTAGCTTTGATTTCAGGGAGCCGCTTGAAGATGGACTCTGTCCCTTGTCTGCCTGTATAGGCGCTGCTGGGTTGCCAGGGACTCAGTTCAGCTGTTGCATAGGCTTGCTGTGTCTTTTGTTTACACAGGGAGATTAGGCCCACCTCTGTAGTGGTGGATGCCCTTCCCCCACCAAGCTGTATCTTTCCGGGTCAAGCTAAACTCATGTGTTGGCTATGAAACTCTCAGGCAAGAGGGCTTCATCTTACTGGGCTTTGTGAGGGAGGGACCTGCCTAGCCTTTCACCTGTCTCCCTCCTTTTAGCGCCCCCTCTCTCCAGAGGCCAGTAGCTCCAGGCTCTCCCAGCCAGCCAGTGCATTGGCCTAGGTCTGTGCTGACAATATATGGCACCAGCCAGAGCTGATATTCAATTCTGTGCAGGTAAATCGGGTGCTTTTCAGCCCAGTGAAGATCTCTTGGTCTGTGGGTTGCAGAGGCTTTGGGAGAAGTGCAGTGTCTGGACTGGTGTGTCAGAGGGGGAAGCCCCCAGTCCTCTGGTCAGATGCACTTCCCAGGTGGAGCAGCACCCTGTTCTGCCTTGGTTTGCCCTCTTTGGTCTATACCCACTCTCCAACCAGTCCCATAGAAATGAACCTGGTACCTAGTTTGGAGATGCAGATATCACTCTCTGGGAGCTGTGTGCCAGAGCTGTTTCTATTTGGCCATCTTGGCCCTACCCGCAGTGGACCTCTTTCTTAAAGTAACAAGAGGGGAGTTAATGCGATGAATTACAGTCCTCTTCATTGTCCCTAATATTTACTATTCTCATTTCCTACTATCTAGTCTAGAATCATCAGGACCTCTGCAGTCTAGGTGGCTGGGGAAGATGGGGTTGACTCAGGTCCTTTTTTTTCATGGGTATGAGTCCCATTTACCATTAAAATTGGGTATGGAATGCCAGGAAACGAACACACAAGTAGTATCTTATTTCAAAACAAATTCTTCCCTGTCCCTATTACGTAACAGAAGCACTACCCCCTCCTGACCATCAGAATCAATTACCCCTGTCAAAATGATGGTGATTCCTTTATTTGCCTTCTTTTCTTTTGGCACCTGTGGTGACTAGATGACACCCATATCTTAAAATGTAATGGGATTTTTACTCTGCTCCCCTGTGGATATATATTCCTTCTCTGGGAGCCAAAACTTTTAAACACACAGATCTCAGAGTTGCAGGCACAGAATGCACAAATTCCCTGAGTTGGCCACTGAGAGTAGTTGTATTTTGCTATTATGGTCATGCTACAATTGTTTATTTAGAGCAGTGCTTCTCAGCTGGCAGTGATTTTGTCTCCTTAAGGGATGTATGGCAATGTCTGGATACATTTTGCATGCCACAAGCTGGGGAGGGGGTTTGCTATGAGGATCTACCAGAGAGAACCAGGGATGTAGCTAAACATTTCACAGTACAAAGAGCAGCATAACAAAGACTTACCCATCTCAAGACGCCAGTCCTACCAGGGTTGATTTAAATGATGGAACCTCACCCTTGCAGGGTATCTATCATCTCCAAACCAGCACTTAAGCCACGCTTTCAACAGATTGTTATAGGAGAAGCTTCTAGGTAGTGAAGAGTGTGATAAACTTGATGAATTATATGATCTTTTGTGCACTGTCACACCCTATTTTCTGTAAAATAGGTCCCCTGATCCCACATGATATTATTCAGTATCCTGAGCTAATGGATCAAACATGCTGCAAGTCCATTATGGCGGTGTTGACTGAGGTACTACAGGGAGTAAAAGCAAACTCATGTCAAGTTTGTGTTAGTTCTTGTTAAAAATGAATCACTTCATTTTCTAGAGTTGAAGGCATCCAGTGAATTTAATTGACTGCCACTGAGATGATCGGACTCTTTAAGTAGCTCACTTTTTATCTTTGTTACTGGTAGGTTGGGCTTTCAGGAACCGCAGTAAAATCCATCAGATTTGTTGAATTGACAGCACTAGGGTGGAAAATGGTGAAACAGGATGTCAACTAGGCAAACATTCAGTCTAATTAGTTATTTAATGCCTATTCTGTACTGGATGCTCTCTGGTGGAGAGCAACATGTGATACAAAGTTCTTTATATGTCATTTCTTCATTTACAGATCCATGCACATGCCCCTTCCCAGATCTCCATGTGCTCTATCTTTAGCTCTTTCTCCTTCCAAGCTCCTGATCAACCAGCCATGCCATCCATCATTGCCCGTGTGTTTATTTCTATAATATCCCCAGGACATTTCTCTTTTCCTACAAATTCAGTGATTGGTTACAGTGCCCAAAGGTCTGCACATTAGAAGGATTCCCCCTCATGACCGACTTTCAGCATCATCCCTGAATGAGGCTAAAATGAAGTGTTGTTTGTTTTGTTTGGATCCATGTGCTGACCCAGCTAATCCACGTTCCAAGCTTAGACTGTCTACTCCTCTTTCAACTGATTTTAAGGAAGCCCCAGGACAAGAGATGTGGAGTCTCAGTAATGATGGATGACAAGAGAACTGGTCATCTGTTTGCGCAGCTTACTTTCGCCATTTGCCCTACTCATGCCCAATTCTGGATATACCAATTCCATCTTATAACGGATTGCTCTTGGGCTTGCCTGACCTTGTGTCTTGGTGAGTCTGATAGAATTCTGAGCGTGATGAGCAGTCTGAACACATAGTCACTTGAAGCTGTACCATGGTCAGCTTCCTAATCATCCTAGATTTCTTTTTTTCTTTTAAATTTTGAGACAGGGTATCACTCTGTCACCCAAGTTAGAATGCAATGGTATGATCACAGCTCACTGCAGCTTCGACCTCCCAAGCTCAAGCGATCCTCCTGCCTCACTAGATTTCTTTTGATTGTGCAGATTGAACAACACTTTAGTTTGTTGCCCACTGATCTTGCCCTTAGGGATGTCATGCTTTATTACTAATTCTATACCTCTATTTAGATTAGACCCCACTTGCTGGCATCCAATCTTGCTGCTTACTACAATAAACATGCTGCCTTGTTTCTGACAGTTCAGTGCTGCTACCTGGCCTCTATTACTTTGGCAATCCTATAATCCCCAATTGCTATCAAAAAGCCAAGTTCTGTAACAGCAGCAGCCTTGGCCTATAAAGCAGAACTACCAATGGGCTTTTCAGTGCCGCTGGTGCATCTCTCACCTGCACATTTCTTATTGCTTTGGTAAGTGGAGCATCCTCTGGGTCTGCCCATGAAACATGGTAATCAGGTGGGTTTTCTGGCCTTAAGTATTATTTCCATTCTAGCAAGCTCACTTCTTTTTTTCATCATCTGCCATGACAGCTTTGGCATTTCTATTTCACATAGTGCAGGCTACTGCTTTTGCCAGGCTATTAAGAACAACATGTTATCATCTGCTCATGTAGTTTTTGCCAGAGTTTTAAACCCTGTATCACATGAGAAGATTCCTATATTCATAAACTCCTTCTGACTGTCATGGTTATTTTGGTGTGTCAACTTGACTGGGCCACAAGGTGCCCAGACATTTGGTCAAACATTATTATGGATTTATTTGTAAGGAGGACCCTGGATGAGAAGTAATAATGCCCTATTTGTCTTATAAAAACTTGAGAATAGAAAACAAATTGTATTAAAATACTCCATATTTTAAGATATGGTACCTAAGTAAATCAGAGAATTGGTATTTTCATGCTATTTCGACCATGCTAATGGTTACTGAAGTGGATTCCCTAATAAAGGTGGATGGCTATAAACATAGTCCTGGGGATAGTATTTAAATGCAGTGAATATGTCTGTACAGACAATTGCCATTCTTACATGTCTGCATATGACTTATCTTCAGTGCTGATGGTGTTCTCTATTCTATCCTCACATTTACATCTTACCTTTCTCTCCTAGTCTACCTTAATCATCTAGCCTATTGCTTTCTTTCTTCTTTCATTTTTATTTTTAGGAATTCTGTGTTGCATTTGACATTTTTCTTTCCCTGTTTATTCTTTCTATTTCAAAGGATATATCTTTTATTTTCACTTAAGTTTAGGGCTAAAGGTTTCTTATTTGTCTTTGAGTCTTACAGTTGCTTTTATTTGCCATTGGCTTTTTCACAGGGTTTCTCTGTTACCCTCACAACATTATTGTTAGAAATGCTTTTCTCTCTTTTTTCTTTTTTATTAGCTTATCTTAAATATCTGTTTTCTAATTTTCTTTTGATGTATTCTGAGGATGAAAACACAAATGTTTTGTTTCTTTGTTTCTAGTTATAAGAAAAGCCAATTGGACTGTGGCAATTTGTTCTGGTGACTAACTTAAAATACCCTTCTGCTGAGAGAATGTCACCAAAATATACCTCAGTGCTGGAAGACATTTATGTGCATAGTGTCATGTCTAGGTCACTTGTTCATCTATAGAACTTTAAATAGGTGACTACTATATGCAAGATACTGGAGAATTTGAAGAAGTATTTGGGTCAGGGGTTGCCAAGAGTACCCCTAGATTTGGTGGTTTGGAAGCATTCATAACACTCCAACGTCATTATATAAACAGTTACAGTTTATTGCAGTGAAAGGACACAGAGCAAAGTCAGCAAAGTGAAAAGGCACATAGGATAAGTCCAGAGAAAAACAGGCATCAAGTGTGAAATGTATTCATATAAAGTACACTACAGCATGCAACTGCTATGTTTTATATGTTATGGACAAGAACCTTTTAAAGCATGTGGTCAGCAAGGTTTACATTTACACAGTGATCTGTCTGCCAGGAGTTGCTCAGCAGAGAAAAATCCTAGAAATTTCTTCCCAAATGATGTCTCACATAATAGATGTATCCTGAAAAATAAGAATCAAAAGATACTGGCATACGACTAGAGTTCCATTCAGTTGTTAATCACTATTCCTGCTCATCCATTGCATCTGACCAGAATGGACTCCACTGTGATGTACCAATCAGGTTTGCAGGTTTCCATTCTGCATTGTCAGGTTTCAAAGGATTGGTGGTCGTGGCAAACATGCGGCTTTACTCTTTCTAGTATTTGGCCTAATTTCCAGTATTTGTACTAAGAATATTATTCTTTTACTCTTGAGTCTCTCTTAAGGGAACCCTGTAATATCCTTTCCTTATTGCATAAGCCATTTTTTTTTTCATGTTTTACCTTTAATTATTGTTTCTTTGTCTCCCAACTATTCACAGTTTTAACCCAACTCATTCCACAGATCTGAAGGTTTGTCAGATCTGATACAGTGCTGGCCCAGATTGCCAGCAACAGTATGAGCCTAACCAGTGCTTTGCCTTCAGGCCCTTCCTGTTCATATAGGCCTGGGTACCCAGGTATAGAACTAGTGAGATAACTCAGCTACTAAGCAATATAGCTGTAGTTACTGATGATCCCAATTTTTTCAGATGGGATGGAGGCACAATCCATCCCATCAGACCCTTAGGATTTTTTGCAAAATGGTTTAAAGATATAGTCTCAGTTTCTTGCTTAAGGGTCATTCCTGTTTCTGGCACCTGAATTTGTAGTGGTCTTCCCAGAACTGCTGCATTAGGTAGGAAAAAGAAAGTTGAAAGAAAGTGCAAAGAATTGTATAGTCAAACAATATCCTCTTCCACCTACTCTTCCTGACATCTCAGACAAAAGTGGAGGACTGTATCCAGTGGAGACCCAGCCTGACTCCGCTCATGTTGAGTGTGAGCAGACACTCTTGAAGACATGTGAGACAAACCTTCAGCCTTTATCACATTCATTTTGATAAAAATGTTCCATTTGCTTGTTCAAATTTTCTATCAGACCACTGCTCTGAGGATAATAAGCAACAGGATATTTTAATATGATGTTTCTTCTTCCATTATTAGAACCTATATGTTATATAATAAAATGCGTTCCTTTTTATGAAAAAATATAACTCCAAGGTATAAACTGGTACAATATTTTTGCTCCTGTTCTTTTGTAGCGTCTTGAGCTTTTGCATCTACCACTGAGTATGAAGATTGCAGGTCAGAGTCAGCATCGATTCTTGTCCGGACAGGCAGCAGTCTGATATAGCAATAGCTGTGAGTGGGGCCTTCCTCCAGGGGATTCTGCCACATAGCTATTCTCAGTATGTTACTTTCAGTGCTTTTTTTCTAGAACTAGATAAATATATGATAAAGTTTATTCGGAAGAACAAGCAAACAGGAGTAAGTAGAAAAGCCTTAAAAATAAAGAGTAATGGAGGGGTCACTCATTAAATCTAAAAACACATTTTAAAATCTCAATAACTAAAACAGTTGTATTGCTATGTGATGAAGCAGTCAGGTTCATGGAACCTAATAGGATAGACAAAATTCCACCTATGAAAATTTACAACAACCAAAAGCAGCATCTTAAATAAGTGGGAAAAAAGAAAAGTATGAATTTTTTTTTTTTTTGAGGTGGAGTCTCGCTCTGTCATCCATGCTGGAGTGCAATGGCACAATCTTGGCTCACTGCAACCTCCGCCTCTCAGGCTCAAGGGATTCTCCTACCTCAGCCTCCTGAGTAGCTGGGCTTACAGACACCTGCCACCATGCCCGGCTAATTTTTGTATATTTAGTAGAGCCGGGGTTTCACCACATTGGCCAGACTGATCTTGAACTCCAACCTCAGGTGATCCACCCGCCTCGGCCTCCCAAAATGCTGAGATTACAAGCTGAGCCACCACGCCTGGCCTGACTTTTTAATTAGTAGTAGTTGTAGGATAATGTGATAGTTACATAGAAAAAAGACAAATTAGCATCTTTCCCCACACTAAAAAAAATTCTTAATTGTTAAATATTTAAAAATAAAAATGAAATATTGTACAAACTAGAAGAAAATATGGATGAATTCTTTTATAACCTTTGATGGGGCAAACATCTTTCTTAATTATGACTAAAAATCCAAATGCAAAAGAAAAAGCATTGGTAAATTTGGCAAATGAGGAAATAACTCTTGCATGGCAAAACCAAACAGCCACCTATGGGGAAAGTAAAAGCAGTCAGATGACAAAAAGGGCAGTTCTTCAACTTAGGTCACAGACGTAAGTAAGTTAATATTCCTACTGAAAAGTCTTCTTAAAACTGAAAAGAACATGACTAACAAACCAATTGAAAAATGGACAAGTGGCCGAGGTGGGTGGATCACGAGGTCAAGAGATCGAGACCATCATGGTCAACAAGGTGAAACCCCATCTCTACTAAAAATACAAAAATTAGCTGGGCGTGGTAGCGCGTGCCTGTAATCCCAGCTACTCAGGAGGCTGAGGCAGAAGAATTGCCTGAACCCAGGAGGCGGAGGTTGCGGTGAGCCGAGATCGCGCCACTACATGATTACCCACTGCCTGGGTAACAAGAGCGAAACTCCGCCTCAAAAAAAAAGAAAAGAAAAGAAACGAAAAGAAAAATGGACAAGTGATACAAACTTCCCAGTAAAAGAAATTCAGATGTCCTTAGAAACCTTAAAAAGTTTTCTACCACACTCATAATAAGGGAAAAATACAAATTAAAACTACAGTAAGACTCATCCATCATATTAAAGAAAAGAAATCCAGAAGTTTGATAACTTTCCTTTATATGAGATGCTGTGGGGAAATGTATTCTCAGGTTTTTCTAAAGAGAATGCAAAATGGCACCATGCTTGTGGAAGGAAATTTGAAATTATTTTGCAAAATTCCATATGCTTTACTCTCTGACTCACAATTCTACTTTTAGGAACATATTGCAACATAACAGTGGCAACATACAAAATAATGTGTGCACAAAGATATTGCCTGAGGCACTGTTTATAACAGCAAAAAACAAATAAGAAAACAAGCAAACTAAAAGTGGTGTGAAAAAACCTGTTCCTTTGTTGGTACAGTTTTCTATCTTACTCAATTTCTTTAATGATTTACTCTGCCCCTGTTTTTCAGTTCTTGAGTCATCTTTAATAACATATATTTTGCTAGAAATTTTTATAATTTAGCTCAATTAAAAATTATTGTTATACTGCTTTAGCATTTTGGTTTTGATTTTAATAATTATAATGAAAAACATTATTTGAACACTTATTATGTCACATTCACTGTTCAACGTATTGCATATATGTGTTGCCTAATAAATGTATGCAGTAGGTACAGGTATTATCTCATTTTGCTTATGAGAAAGCTGAAGCTCAGAGTGGTTGAGTAACTTGCCCAAGGTTACCCAACTAGATGGTGGCAGAGCTTGGATTTAATCCAGACAACAGCCCAGAGCATGTGCTATTAGTCACAATCCTGTATTGTCTCTTTTGTGTATGTCATCATGAACCTTTCCTAACATGATTTACTTATTTCTCTTCTCTTTTTCTCTTGCTTATTTTGTCAGGGGTTAGATTTTTTTAACAGACTTTATTTTTTATAGTAGTTTTATGTTGACAACAAAATTGAGCAAAAGGTACTGGGATTTCTTTCATGCACCTCCGCACGTGCACAACCTCTTCCACTGTCAACATCTGACAACAGAGTGTACATTTGTTACAACTGATGAGCCTACATTGACACATCATTATTACTCAAAGCTCATTGTTTATATGATAGTTTATTTGTGGTGTTGTCCATTCGGTGGGTTTGGACAAATGTATAGTGACATGTGTCCGCCATTTTAGTATCATACAAAATAGTGCCACTGCCCAAAAATTTCTCTGTGCTCTGCCTATTCATCCCTTTTTCTCCACTAACCTCTGGCAACCACTGGACTTTTTACTATATCTATGGTTTTGTCTTTTCCAGAGTGTCACATAGCTGGTATTATACAGTATGTAGTCTTTTTTTTATGAATATATTTTTCTTTTTTTCTGTTTTTTTTTTAAATATATATTTTATTGCATTTTAGGTTCTGGGGTACATGTAAAGAACATGAAGGATTGTTCCATAGGTACATACATGGCAATGTGGTTTGCTGCTTCCATCCCCATCACCTGTATCTGGCATTTCTCCCCATGTTATCCCACCCCAACTCCCTACCCTCTGCTGTCCCTCCCCTAGTCCCCACCCACAGACCTCAGTGTGTGATGCTCCCCTCCCTGTGTCCATGTGTTCTTATTGTTCAACACCAGCCTGTGAGTGAGAACATATTGTGATTGATTCTCTGTTCCTGTGCCAGTTTACTGAGAATGATGGTTTCCAGGTTCATCCATGTCCCTACAAAGGACACAAACTCATCTTTTTTTATGGCTGCATAGTATTCCATGGTGTATATGTGCCATGTTTTTGCTGTCCAGTCTATCATCGATGAGCATTTGGGTTGGTTCCAAGTCTTTGCTATTGTAAACAGTGCTGCAATGAACATATGTGGACATGAGTCCTTACAATAGAATGATTTATAATCCTTTGGATATATACCCAGTAATGGGATTGCTGGGTCAAATGGAATTTCTATTTCTAGGTCCTTGAGGAATCACCACACTGTCTTCCACAATGGTTGAACTAGTTTACACTCCCACCAACAGTGTAAAAGTGTTCCTATTTCTCCACATCCTCTCCAGCATCTGTTGTCTCCATATTTTTTAATGATCGCCATTCTAACTGGCATGAGATGGTATCTCAATGCAGTTTTGATTTGCATTTTGCTAATGACCAGTGATGATGAGCATTTTTTCATATGTTTGTTGGCCTCATATATGTCTTCTTTTGAAAAGTGTCTGTTCATATCCTTCACCCACTTTTGAATGGGTTTGTTTATTTTTTTCTTGTAAGTCTGTTTTAGTTATTTGTAGATTTTGGATATAAGTCCTTTGTCAGATGGGTAGATTGCAAAAGTTTTTCCCATTCTGTTGGTTGCTGGTTCACTCTAATGATTGTTTCTTTTGCTGTACAGAAGCTCTGGAGTTTAATTAGATCCCATTTGTCCATTTTGGCTTTTGTCGCCAATGCTTTTGGTGTTTTAGTCATGAAGTCCTTGCCTATGCCTATGTCCTGAAAGGTATTGCCTAGGTTTTCTTCTAGGGTTTTTATGGTGTTAGGTTTATGTTTAATTCTTTAATCCATCTGGAGTTAATTTTAGTTTAAGGTGTCAGGAAGGGGTCCAGTTTCTGCTTTCTGCACATGGCTAGCCAGTTTTCCCAACACCATTTATTAAACAGGGAATCTCTTCCCCATTGCTTGTTTTTGTCAGGTTTGTCAAAGATCAGATGGTTGTAGATTTGTGGCATTGCCTCCGAGGCCTCTCTTCTGTTCCATTGGTCTATATCTCTGTTTTCTACCAGTACCATGCTGTTTTGATTACTGTACCCTTGTAGTATAGGTTGAAGTCATGTAGCGTGATGCCTCTAGCTTTTTTCTTTTTTCTTAGGATTGACTTGGCTATGCACACTCTCTTTTGGTTCCATATGAAGTTTAAGGTGGTTTTTTTCTAGTTCTGTGAAGAATGTCATTGGTAGCTTGATGGGTATAGCATTGAATCTATAAATTACTTTGGACAGTATGGCCATTTTCATGATATTGATTCTTCCTAACCATTAGCATGGAATGTTTCTCCATCTGTTTGTGTCCTCTCTTATTTCCTTGAGCAGTGGTTTGTAGTTCTCCTTGAAGAGGTCCTTCATGTCCTTTGTTAGTTGTATTCCTAGGTATTTTATTCTCTTTGTAGCAATTGTGAATGGCAGTTCATTCTTGGTTTGGCTGTCTTTAAGTCTGTTATTGGTGCATAGGAATGCTTGTGATTTCTGTACATTGATTTTGTATCCTGAGACTTTGCTGAAGTTGCTTATCAGTTTCAGGAGATTTTGGGCTGAGACGATAGGGTGTTCTAAATATAAAATCATGTCCTCTGCAGAGACAATTTGACTTCCTCCATTCCTAATTGAATACCCTTTATTTCTTTTTCTTGCATGATTGCTCTGGCTAGAACTTCCACACTATATAGGAGTGGTGAGAGAGGGCATCCTTGTGTAGTGCCAGTTTTCAAAGGGAATGCTTCCATTTTTGCCCATTCAGTATGATATTGGCTGTGGGCTTGTCATAAATAGCTTTTATTATTTTGAGATACGTTCCACTGATACCTAGTTTATTGAGAGTTTTTAGCATAAAGGGTTGTTGAATTTTGTCTAAGGCTTCTGCATCAATTGAGATAATCATGTGGTTTTTGTCTTTGGTTCTGTTTATGTGGTGAATTATGTTTATAGACTTGTGTATGTTGAACCAGTCTTGTATCCCCGGGATGAAGCCTACTTGATCGTAATGGATGAGCTTTTTGATGGGCTGTTGCAATCGGTTTGCCAGTATTTTATTGAAGATTTTTTTCATCTATGTTCATCATGAATATTGGCCTGAAGTTTTCTTTTCTTGTTGAGTCTGCTGGGTTTTGGTATCAGGATGATGTTGGTCTCATGAAAAGATTTGGGGACGATTCCCTCTTTTTGCATTGTTTAGAATAGTTTCAGAAGGAGTGGTACCAGCTCCTCTTTGTATGTCTGGTATAATTCCGCTGTGAACCCATCGGGACCTGGGCTTTTTTTTTTGGTTGGGAAGCAATTAATTGCTGCCTCAACTTCAGCCCTTGTTATTGGTCTATTCAGGGTTTTGACTTCTTTCTGGTTTAGGCTTGGGAGGTTGCAAGTATCAAGGAATTCATCCATTTCTTCCAGGTTTACTGGTTTATGTGCATGGAGTTGTTTGTAATAATCTCTGATGATGGTTTGTTTTTCTGTGGAATCTGTGGTAATATCCTCTTTATCATTTTTTATTGCCTCTATTTGATTATTCCCTTTTCTTTTTTATTAATCTGGCTAGTGGTCTACTTTGTTGATCTTTTCAAGAAACCAACTCCTGGATTTATTGATTTTTTGAAGGGTTCTTTTGTGTCTCTATCTCCTTCAGTTCTGCTCTGATCTTAGTTATTTCTTGTCTTCTGCTAGCTTTTGAGTTTTTTTTTATCTTGCTCCTCTAGCTGTTTCAATTTTGATGATAGGGTGTTGATTTTAGATCTTTCCTTGCTTCTCATGTGGGCATTTATTGCTACAAATTTTCCTCTAGACACTGCTTTAAATGTGTCCCAGAGATTTTGGTACGTTGTGTCTTCGTTCTCGTTGGTTTTGAAGAACATCTTTTTTTCTGCCTTCATTTCATTGTTCATCCAGTCAACATTCAGGAGCCAGTTGTTCAGTTTCTGTGAAGTTGTGCAGTTCTAATTTGATTGCACTGTGGTCTGAGAGACTGTTTGTTATGATTTCCATTCTTTTGCATTTACTGAGGAGTGATTTACTTCCAATTATGTGGTCAATTTTCGAGTAGGTGCAATGTGGTGCTGAGAAGAATGTATGTTCTGTGGATTTGGGGTTAGAGTTCTGTAAATGTCTATCAGGTTTGTTTGGTCCAGGTCCGAGTTCAAGTCCTGGATATCCTTGTTAATTTTCTATCTTGTTGATCTGTCTAATATTGACGGTGGGGTGTTAAAGTATCCCATTGTTATTGTTTGGGAGCCTAAGTCTCTTTGTAGGTCATTAAGTACTTGCTTTATGTATCTGGGGGCTCCTGTATTAGGTACATATATATTTAAGATCGTTAGCTCTTCTTGTTGCATTGATCCTTTTACTATTATATAATGTCTTCCTTTGTCTCTTTTGATCTTTCTTGGTTTACAGTCTATTTTATCAGAGACTAGGATTGTAACCCCTGCTTTCCTTTGCTCTCCATTTGCTTTGTAAATCTTCCTCCATCCCTTTATTTTGAGCCTGTGCATATCCTTGCATGTGAAATGGGGTTCCTAGATACAGCACACCGATGGGTTTTGACTTTTTATCCAATTTGCCAGTCTGTGTCTTTTGATTGGGGCATTTAGCCCATTTACATTTAAGGTTAATATTTTATGTGTGAATTTGATCTTGCCATTTTGATGCTAGCTGGTTGTTTTGCACATCAGTTGATGTGGTATCTTCATTGTATTGATGCTCTTTACCATTTGGTACATTTTTGGAGTGGATGGTGCTGGTTGTTCCTTTCTATGTTTAGTGCTTCTTTCAGGAGCTCTTGTAAAGCAGGCCTGGTGGTGATGAAATCTCTGAGCAATTGCTTGGTCATAAAGCTTTGCTTATGAAGCTTAATTTGGGAGGATATGAAATTCTAGGTTGAAAGTTCTTTTCTTTGATATTGAATATTGGCCCCCACTCTCTTCTGGCTTGTAGGGTTTCTGCTGAGAGATCTGCTGTGAGTCTTATGGGCTTCCGTTTGTGGGTAACCTGACCCTTCTGGCTGGCCTTAGCATTTTTTCCTTCATTTCCACCCTGGTGAACTGATGATTATGTGCCTTGGGGTTCCTCTTCTTGAGGAATATCTTTGTGGTGTTCTGAATGTTGGTCTGCCTTACTAGGTTGGAGAAGTTCTCCTGGATAATATCCTGAAGAGTGTTTTCCAGCTTGGATTCATTCTCTCCGTCACATTCAGGTACACCTACGAAACATAGATTATGTCTTTTCACATAATCCCATATTTCTTGGAGGCTTTGTTCATTTCTTCTTACTCTTTTTTCTCTAATCTTGCCTTCTCATTTTATTTCATTGAGTTGATCTTCAATCTCTGATATCCTTTCTTCTGCTTGGATGCTTTGGCTATTGAAGCTTGTATATGCTTCTTGAAGTTCTCGTGTTGTATTTTTCAGCTCCATCGCTTCATTTATATTCCTCTCTAAGCTGTTTATTCTCATTAGCATTTCATCAAACCTTTTTTCAAGGCTCTTAGTTTCCTTGCATTGGGTTAGAACATGATCTTTTAGCTCAGAGAAGTTTGTTATTACCCATCTCTTGAAGCCTGTTTCTGTCAATTCATCAGACTCATTCTCCATCCAGCCTTGTTCCCTTGTGGTGAGGAGTTGTGATGCCTTGGAGGAGGAGAGGCGTTCTGGTTTTGGGTATTATCATTCTTTTTGCGCTGGTTTCTTCCCATCTTTGTGGATTTATCTACCTGTGGTCTCTGTGGTTGGTGATTTACAGATAGGGTCTTTGAGTGGATGTCCTTTTTGTTGTTGATGAAGTTATTTCATTCTGCTTCTTAGTTTTCTTTCTAACAGTCAGGCCCCCCTGCTGTAGGACTGCTGGAGTTTCACTCCAGACCCTGCTTGCCTGGGGATCACCTGCAGCGGCTGCAGAACAGTAAGAGTTGCTGCCAGTTTCTTCTTCTGTTATCTGTGTCCCAGAAGGATACCCGCCAGTTGTCAGTCTGAGCTCTCCTTTATGAGTTGTCTCTTTGGTTATACAGGGGTTGGGGAACTGCTTGAGGAGACAGTCTGTCCCTTATAGGAGTTCAAGTGCTGAGCTGTGAGCTCTGTCATTCTGTTCAGAGGTGCTGGGCAGTTATGTTTAGGTCTGCTGCAGTTGAACTCATAACTGCCTTTTTTTCCCCAGGTGCTCTGTCCTGGAAAGGTGGGGCTTTATTTATAAGTTCCTGTCATTCTGCTGCCTTTTTTCAGAGATGTGCTTCCCAGGGAGGAGGTAGCGTAGTCACAGTCTGCCAGCAGAGCTGCCTTGGGCTCTGCCAGCTGCTGTGTGAACTTCCTTGCAGTTTTGTTTATAGGGGTATAGTTCAAACTGCCTCAGTAATGGTGGACTGTCTCAGTAAGGGCAGACTGCCTCAGTAATGGCGGACTGCCTCAGTAATGGTGGCCTGCCTCAGTAATGGCGGACTGCCTCAGTAGTGGTGGACTGTCTCGGTAATGGCAGACGCCCTTCCCCCGACAGAGCTGGTCCGTCCTGGGTACAGCTGTGCTTGCTGTGACTCAATCCAGAGCGTTTCAGATTGCTGCTCTTTGTAGGGGTGGGACCTGCTGAGCCAGATCACCTGGCTCCCTGTTTTAGCCCCCTTTTTTCAGTTGAATGGGTGACTTTGTCTTTCAGGCAGTCCAGTCACCAGTTGAAACAGCACCCGGATTTGTGTGAGTTTTTGTTCGGAGACCTGCTGTGCTGGCTGAAACAGCTGCGCTGGAGACTCATGGCACTTTTCTGCCTGTGAATCTCCTGTTCTGTGGGTAGTAAAAATTCATTTGGGAATGTGGTGATCACTCACCCTCTGTGTTTTCACTGGGAACTGCAATCCAGAGCTGTTCCTATTCAGCCATCTTGGATCCTCTCTCTATAGAGTATGTAGTCTTTTCAGATTGGCTACTTGCACTAAGCAATATGCATTTAAGGTGTCTCTATGTCTTTTTATGGCTTTATTGCTTATTTCTTTTTAGGGCCGAATAATATTCCATTGTCTGGATGCAGCAGAGTTTATCCATTCACTTATTATAGCAACTCTTGGTTGCCTCCAAGTTTTGATAATTATGAATAAAACTGCTAAAAACATCTGCAAACAGGTTTTGTGTGGACAGAGGTTAGCTTTTTAATAATAACTTTTAAGATATAATTCACACATCATACAGTTCACCATTTAAAGTGTACAATTCAACGTTTTTTAGTATATTCATAGAGTTGAGCAACTATCATCACAATCAATTTTAGAAAAATTTCATCACTGCCCAAGGAAACTTCACACCATGAGCAGTCACTCCACATTAACGCCCAGTCTCCCCAGCCCTAGCCAACCCCCAATCTACTTTCTGTCTCTCTGAATGTACTCATTTTGGAGATATCTTAGAATTATACAATATATGGTTGTGACAGGCTTCTTTCACTTAGCATAGTGTTTTCAAGGCTCATCTGTGTTGTAGCATGTATCAATACTCAATTTTGTTTATTACCAAATAATATTTTATGTATGGATAGTACATTTTATACACCCGTTTATCAAGGAGTGAACATTTGGGATGTTTCCACTTTTTGGCTATTATGAATAATGCTGCTATGAACATTTGTGTACAAGTTTTTGTCCAGGTGTATATTTTCATTTCTCTTGAGTATATAACCAGGAGCAGAATTACTAGGTCACATGGTCACTATGTAACATTTTAAGGAAATTGTCCAAGTGGTTTCAAAGTAGAATTACTGGGTCACTATGTAGCATTCTGAGAAAATTGTCCAACTGATTTCTAAAGTGATTACCATTTTTAAATCTTACCAGCAATGTACAAGAGTTCCATCTTTTTCATATTCTCAGTAATACTTGCTATTGTCTTTATTATTTTAGCCATCTCAACAGGTATAAAGTGGTATATCATTGTGGTTTTGATTTGCATTTGCTTGCTAACTCATGGTATTGCATTTTTTTCATGTACTTATTGACCATTTGTCTATCTTCTTCAGAGAAAAGTGTTTTCAGATTCTTTGCCTATTTTTACTTTGGTTACTTTTTATTATTGACTTGTAGGACTTCTTACATATTCTAGATGTAAGCCTTTTATTATGATTTGAAAAATTTTTCCAATTTTATGGGTTGCCTTTGTAATTTCTTGATGGTGTCCTTTAAAGCACAAGAGATTTTTGTTTTGATAGTGTCCAATTATTCTATGTTTTCTTATGTTAGTTTATGCTGACATATCCATGGGCATTTTTATTTCAATGATAATGTTTTGATGAAGGTTCTTTCTCAGGTCTATTTATTCCTTTCTTATATTTTTTCTGATTTTTTTTCCACTTATCTCTTTGTTTACCTATATGTCTTTACAATTACTTCCCTATAATTCTTTTGTTTTCGGTATGTAGGGCTATTTACTTTTCTGCTTTGTGCATTGGTCAATGTTCCCTTCATGGTGCTTACATGACAGTTTGTAATTTTTTATTGATAACTATTCTGCAGATGGGGTAACAATTCTAGTGGAATCTTATGAGCTCTGAGATGTGAAAGTGTTTCTCCAGAGAATGCTAGGTCATACTTTTGTTAGAACTAGAAGCGTTCCACAGACTTTGGATAAAGTGTTATGTGAATGTTACAGCTTGTGTTTTATAGAACAAACATGTATTGTAAATTCAAACTCCATTCCCAAACTAAAAGGAATAGACTTTAGGTTTGGTTAATCCCTAATGATTTTTTTTTCTCATTCAATTCCTAAAATAAAGGGCAAGCTTCTTTAGGCTAATGGTTAGGGAAGATTTTTGCAACTCTTCCCCTTAAATGATATTTATAGATTGGATGTAATTTGTAGATATAACTTTCTTTGTTAGAGATAGAAACTAAAGGGATAAGGATATTGCCAGATTCTTGTTAACCACCTTTACCTACCTTTCCCTCAGGAATTCAAGAATTTCAGTCACACTTTTGAAAACCTGACTCAGTACATTTTTTTTCCCACACCAATTCCACTTTCTGTTTTTACTATTCTGTTTAAGATACTTACAATCTGCCTAGTTCTTGAATTATCTACATAGAGTCATTAATTCTTGCCCTGTATCCTTCTACAGCAGAGCTGCCGCCATCTGACATCAATTCTACCTTTAAATGGCTTCCTTACTTCTCCAATCAACTCTAACCTCATTGTCACTGTACCCGTTTACACCCTTATTATTTCTTACGTGGACTATTGCAGTATCTTTCTAAGTGATTTCTCCGTATGCATATTTCCCCTCAAACTATCTTCTAATGTTATTTAAGATAGAGATTTGATCACGTGATCAACTTACTTCAAGAAACATTGTCATCTGCCCATTGGGTAAAGACTGAAGTGGATATACATTTTATTTTTCCAAGTTCTTCTCTTCCTATTGTTCACTATATTACTTATCTTGCAGCCAAACCAATCTATTGAATTTCCCAGGACACCTCAAATATAATCACACCTCTTTGTTTTTCCTCTGCCAGAATTACTGTCTTCAGTTCTTAGGTAGTTTCTACTATTTATTTAAGGTCCAAATCAAGTGCCATTGCCTCTGTATATCTTCCCTGTCACAGAATGGAAACTTTCTTATTTATGTTACCATTTACTCTTTGCATACCTCTATTTCAGTAGTATCTTACTACACTATAAACTTTTACATGCCTGTTTTGCCTTTTAGAATATGAACTCCTGCAGGGCAATAGCCATTTTTTATTCATCTTTGTCATCTCTCTCTGCCTGGCTGGCATGTTGCTTAGAACATAACAGACACTCAATAATTTTCTTTAAATAAATTAATGAAATAATAAAGCTATATTATTAGATCAAAATAGCCACAGGAAAATGTTTTCAATTGTAGACAATATTTATCTTCTTATCTAGTACCTGCTGCAGTGCAGACTAATAATTCAGTGGGGGACCTGATACCTGCTGATATGGAAGCAAAATTAGAATCTTTGAATCTTGTTATCCTCTTTCTTTAAAATATAAATAGGAACTTGTAGCTTTCAGTTTCTATGGAACCAGATAAGCAAATATAACCAATAAATTATTTATGTTAACTAATATTGGCAGGGATTTTTAAAATGCTGTTTTAAATCTTCTTACTTCAATTATAATACATATTCACAATACATTTAGAACACACAGACAAAATATTAAGTATAATATTACCCTTTGTGAGATACACAATAATTTTGAACACATTTATGTAATATTGGTAACAAAATTGAAGCCAGAGGGTATATTCTGTTTTGTATTTTTACTATTTAAAATAATATATTAAAATAATCTATTATTTTGGATACATTCATCTGTAAGTAGCAGAAAGTTTCAAGTCAAATGGGCCTGGCAGTAAAGAAATCTATTTACTCTCATCACTGATAAAGGTTAAGAGATGACTCTGGTTGGCTTATAGTGAGTGTGATCTCTCTGGGGACAGGACAGAGGGTCACCTTTCTTGAGTTACATGAGGAGGAGGAGGGGTAGCTATATTAATAAAATCAGAAACCTATTCCAAAGGAAGAAGGTGGGGGCAGAATGATATTGACATTAGGCAACCTGCAGTGTCAATCACAGATTTTCCTCATTTTTTTTTTAAGAAGTGAATCCTATTTCATTTAAAATCACTTAGTTCTCTGATATGGATATTTTGATATTTTTTCTTCAATATTTTAATATCATAAACAGCACAGCTGTGGAAAATCCTATAGCTAAATTATTGTGAAGATCATGTTTACATATACAATTTCAGGTCTAAATTAAGCAACATATTAAAGCTTTGAAATATACTGAGGTGTTGCTCATGGGAAAGTCACTCAGTTTTGCCAGCAGCATATGAGCATAATTGTTTCTTTGACAATAATGAGCACTTAAAAAAAAAAAATAAATAAAAGAAACTATCTTGGCCAGGGCTTTTTTAGTTGTGTTGAGGAAAATCTGTGCTTCTACAGAACCTGATTTAGGCCAGTATCGGTAATATCACAAGCTGACTTAGGCTACCAGTGGTTTTTTAAGATTATTGATGATGAGTTTATATCAAGTTACTGTTTTCTCAATCCAGACCCTTAATTCTCTGTCCTATTTTAACAATAATTGCAAATGCCTCCTTATGAGTAGCAAAGAAAACAAAACAAAAACAAACAAACACTTAAGTTATTCATGTATAAGAAAATTTTGGAAAAGCCAAAGAACATCTTAGAAAAGATAGATTTTATTAGAATAAATCAACATTTTTTTTTCTAACTTTCCAAACATCCAATTCTCTATACAGGATAATTGGACCTAAATCAGTATGTATCTTGCTTTGTGACAAGCATATATATATATATATGTGTGTGTGTGTGTGTGTGTGTGTGTGTGTGTGTGTGTGTGTATAAAACCTCAGGAATCCATTTAGCTCCTGCCCTACTAAGACCAGTTGGCTGATAGACTGAGAGGGCTGTGAAAGCTGCAGGTAAACCCACTAACTCTGCCTGGCTGCTCATGAAATCCTTTTGAAGTTTGAATTATCATTATTATACAAGTTATATATTAATATATCACATATGTATTATATATTATACATATGTAAAATAATTATACATATATTCACTTATTAAGACTTTTTTCCTGACCTGTATTTCCTGGTTCTGTATTTTAAAGGTTCCATTATTTCAAATAGGTTGACAATTCCTAGGCTAGGTATTAAGTTCATGTGAGAACAAGTGCTTTTTACTCTTTGCAGAAGTTGTGAAGACACTTAGATGTCATGATGGTGATAATTTCTTTTTTCTTTTTCCCCCTAGTTTTCCTTTATAATTGAGATATAATTCACCATTTAAAAGGATACAATTCAGTTATTTTTTTTAGAAACGTTAACAACTTGTGTTTCTAGGTGGATGGTGTACAAAAGAGTGATTTGTCATATATTTTTACTTTTCTGTGGGTTTGAATTTTTTTATACTTCAAGTTCTGGGATAGATGTGCAGACGTGGAGGTTTGTTACTTAGGTATATGTGTGCCATGGTGGTTTGCTGGACCCATCAACCCATCATCTACATTAGGTATTTCTCCTAATGCTATCCCCTCCAGCCCTCTCAAACCCCAGTAGGCCCCCGTGCGTGATGTTCCCCTCCCTGTGTCCATGAGTTCTCATTGTTCAACTTCCACTTATGAGTGAGAACATGTGATGTTTGGTTCTCTGTTTCTGTGTTAGTTTGCCGAGAATGATGGTTTCCAGATTCATCCATGTCCCTGCAAAAGACATGAACTTGTCCTTTTTTATGGCTGCATAGTATTCCATGGTATATATGTGCCACATTTTCTTTATCCAGTTTATCGTTGATGGGCATTTGGGTTGGTTCCAAGTCTTTGCTATTGTGAATAGTGCTGCAATAAATATGTGTGCATGTGTCTTTATAGTAGAATGATTTATAATCCTTTGGGTATATATCCAGTAATGGGATTGCTGGGTCATATGGTATTTCTATTTCTAGCTCCTTGAGGAATCACCACACTGTCTTCCACAATGGTTGAACTAATTTACACTCCCATCAGCAGTATAAAAGCGATCCTATTTCTCTACATCCTCTCCAGCATCTGTTGCTTCCTGATTTTTAATGATCATCATTCTAACTGGCGTGAGATGGTATCTCATTGTGGTTTTGATTTGCATTTCTCTAACGACTAG
This sequence comes from Aotus nancymaae, assembly GCF_030222135.1. Taxonomy (NCBI): domain Eukaryota; kingdom Metazoa; phylum Chordata; class Mammalia; order Primates; family Aotidae; genus Aotus; species Aotus nancymaae. Next base: position 32,234,959 of record NW_026988455.1, read on the forward strand.
TTATTGTGAGCTTTTTTCATATGTCTGTCGGATGCATATGTGTCTTCTTTTGAGAAGGGTCTGTTCATATCCTTCACCCACTTTTTGATGGATTGTTTTTTTCTTATAAATTTGTTTAAGTTCTTTGTAGATTCTGGATATTAGCTCTTGGTCAGATATAGATTGCAAACATTTTCTCCCATTCTGTAGGTTTTCTGTTCACTCTGATGATTGTTTCTTTTGCTGTGCAGAAGCTCCTAAGTTTAGTTATATTCCATTTGTCAATTTTGGGTTTTGTTGCCATTGCTTTTAGTGGTTTAGTCATGAAGTCTTTGCCCATGTCTATGCCCTGAATGGTATTGCCTAGGTTTTCTTCTAGAGTTTTTATGGTTTTAGGTCCTACATTTAAGTCTTTAATCCATCTTGAGTTAATTTTTGTATAAGCTATAAGGAAGGGGTTCAGTTTCAGTTTTCTGCATATGGCTAGCCAGTTTTCCCAACATTATTTCTTTTTTTTTCCTGCAAGGGTTCATTCTGTTTTGAGAATGGGTGGCTTTGAGCATGGGAACTATATTCCTTCTCAGGTCAGTTTCCCAGTTTTATGTACACTTAGAGTATTTGTTGGCTTTTCTGCCAAGTATTTGATATCATAAATATAATAGATCCACACATTTAAAAGTGTTTCATTTTGGTTTCTGTGTGTACAAATTATTGTAATCCATAGCATAAAACACTAAAAAATCACACATCTCATGGAAAAGTGTTTAAAACTATAGACAGTGCTCCTGTGCTTAGGTGGCTGCCACATGTATTACCTCATTTTCAGAAAAAAATGCAAACAGAATCTGCAACTTTAAAAATATATTTGTAAACATTTTATAGTCTTTCTCTTTTTTTCTTCTTTTCCTTTTTTTTCCTCCACTTTTATTGTCTTGCCTCAACTCTGAATGAGACCTCGGGAATCCATTTAGCTTCTGCCCTACTACGACCAATCAGCTGATAGACTGGGAGGCCCATGAAAGCCGCAGATAAATTAATAGCAGAGCTAGTGCCTGCGAACCATGCCTGGCTGCTCTTGAAATCCTTCTGAAGCCTGAATTATTTGTATTAAGATAGGCCAGCACTCAGGCCCCTATGAGTCAATTCTTTGTAACAGTTGCCAATATTTTTATACCTGAGAGAGCAGCTTCATTCTTTATTATTGCTCAGGAATCAATACTCCCATTGCCCTCACAAAATGCTATACAAGCATTATTGGCATTTCACTTGGCAGTGAAGGGTATCAACATCAATCTCGCCAACTGCACACCTCGCTAACCCTGCTCTACTCTCCTGCGTCTGTTTGTATTCCATCTGGGCTGTCCGCGGCTGCTCGATTTGAATGGGGATCCTTAGCGCAGCCCTGACACGTTCTATGATAAGGAAATGGAAAGGCATCATTTAGCCTTTCAAAGTAACCGTCCCTCTCCCTGCTCATCTACTCATTTTGCGCTTGGAGAGTTTGCAGTATTTAATAAAATATCATTTCCTACCACCCTGTGGTTTTCTAAAATTGCCATTTCAGAGCTCTTCATTAATAGCCAAATGGCAGCTTCTAATCCCATCCACTGGAAGTTACTATGAATTTTAAAGTAATTTCTGGGGTTTGAAAATGGCTCCTAAAGAAACATGTTTTAAAAAATGACAACTCATACACATGGAGGTGTCATGTGCACAAAGAGCCATGGTGGGAACTGCAGCTACGTTCAGTCTAAATACTAAACATGCATGCTGCCTTGGCTGTTTAGCAAACTCAGTAAAAATGCTATTCACTCACATGTAAATTCCCCTTGCATCATGCAATTTTGGGGCAATATCTAAATGAAAACCATTATAGGGGATTCCGTTGTATGTCAGTCTCATGCTGGGCATTATCAATATGTAGTAGATGTTTGATCAAAAGGGATATCCAGAATACATTTTAAAAAGTCATGCAACTCAATAATAAAAGAAAAAATATCCCACTTAAAAAACGAGCAATGACTATAGTGAGACACCACTTCACACCCATTATGATTATGACAGTCATTTTCAAAGAAAAGAAAAAAATACAAGTGTTGAAGAGGATATGAAGCTATTGGAACCACTGTGTATTGCTGGTGGGAGGTGTAAAGTGGTGCAGCCGCTGTGGAAAGCAGTTTGGCATTTCCTCAATACCTTAAACATAAAATTGCCATATAACCCAGCATTTCCACTCTTAGGTATATATCCAAAAGAACTGAAAGTGGGAATTCAAACAAAAGATTGTATGCCTGTGTTCAGTGCCACATTATCTACACTGGCCCAAGGTGGAAACAACCCAAGGTCAAACAACAGAAGACCCTTCTCTCCCCTTCCTCTTTTTCCCCCTTTCTCTTTTCCTTTTCTCTTCCCCTTCTTCTCCTTCATTTTTGAGAGTCCTTCCAGAAAGGGATGAGGTTGATTCCTTCTCATGAATTACTAATCATTTGAATTACTTAATGACATAAACATTTAGCAGTAATTCTGCTCACCTGGAGACCTTGTTTAAAATTTACTTCTCCCAAACCCAGTCCTGGAGAGAATGATTCAGTAGTTCTGAGATGAAGCTTAAGATCTACATATTACAAAACTGCCTACGAATAATTCCTGTAGTGGAAGCTTAAGGCCTGCGCTCTGTGAAACTCTAATAGGGGAAACCTCAGACCAATTGAATACTATGGAATGTAATATTTCCTTTCATTGGCATAATGACTTCTGACTGTGTTAGAGCCATGTTTTGTTATTGAATGAGATATTATACTTGCTCTTATTCAAGAACGAAAACAGCTTTCCTCCTTTCTGGAAGAGTGGTCTGTAAACACTTGCTAGCTCAGGTCACTCTCTTGTTGTACATTTAGTAGAAATGGCCATAAGGATATTTAAAGTGATCATTTTGACAACATCTCTAAGTAATTCTTGGCCTTATAATAGGTGGATCTCTTCTATAACCATATAGCATTGGATTTATAATAAGGATCATTTTGTCTCTAAGCCTTAAAATTGTATTAACTCTTGCAAAATTTCAGGTCCTAAGAGATGACTAACAATCAGTTGCTTTGGGCTGAAATCAGGACCTGCCAAACACAATATTCCAAAATTGGCAATCTTTTTTTTTTCTCTCTGAGTTCCTCCTTCCCTCTTCATGGTATGTAAGACCATTTATTTGTTCAGATCAAATAAAGGCATCTAGAGCTGCATGTATGATCTAGCAAAGTTATTCTCTTTACCTTTCCTCTCTCAAGATACAACCAAACTGACTACATGTCACCCTGAAATTTGGAGTCATAGTAGAGAGATTCTTGTTCTGGCTCTATCATTTGTTGGTGGAATGACTTTGCACGTGTTATATGATTTCTCTGAGCTTCACTCTCTTTCTCTGTCAAACTGTGATATTGGTGGTGATGATGATTATGGTGGTGGCAATGATCATGATAGTAATGATGATGATGATGGTGTTTGATGATGATGGTGGTGGTGATGATGGTGGTGGTGATGATAATGGTAATGATGATGATGATTACGGTGGTGATGATGATTATGGCAATGATGGTGGTAATAGTGATGATGATGACAATGGTGGTGGTGATGATGATGATGGTGATGATGGTGGTGGTGATAATGGTAATGATGATGATGATTATGGTGGTGATGATAATTATGGCAATGATGGTAATAGTGATGATGACAATGGTGGTGATGATGATGGTGGTGATGATGGTGGTAGTGATAATGGTAATGATGATGATTATGGTGGTGATGATAATTATGGCAATGATGGTGGTAATAGTGATGATGATGACAATGGTGGTGATGATGGTGGTGGTGATGATGGTGGTAGTGATAATGGTAACGATGATGATGACAATGGTGGTGATGATAATGATGATGGGGCTGCTGCTGGTGAGGATAATAATGATAATGATGGTGATGCTGCTTCTGGTGATGAAGACACTTCACAAGACTGTCGTCAAAGTTAAGATGTAGTATGAATAAAATGAATTAGTGAGGTTTGTGAAAAGATCTAAAACTATAAAATGCCATAGTTGTTTTGTTTTTTTAAATTGTATTTTCAATTCAGGAATTAGAATATTTGTATGCTTTATATCAAGGAGACATATTTAGCCTTAAGTTTTCCTCAAAGGACAGGAAAATATTTGAAAATTACAAATTGTATTTGTAGTCATGCATATATGTGAACCTGTATGAAATCCTGTCAGTAATATTGCATTTAAGAATTGAATTCGTTTCAGTGGCAGTAAAATGGCAAAGTTATTCTTTCTTTCCCAGGAGAGAAATAAGTGGTTTTTATTTGCATCACTTGAAATAATTTTCTGAAGGAATTTTATTTTCTTCGAACCTCTGTTCATCAGGTATAAATAAAAATGGCTTTGAAAAGATAATCGTTCACTTGGTTTGTATTTTGGATATTAAAAGAAAAGACTTTTCTGAATTTTTATATATTATAGATATTCTCTTCACTAGACCTTAATTCGTGTAAGTGTTTCCAGAAAAAAATTAATTCATTATAATTTTTAAAGTAGAAAAAGTCCTGGAATAGGAGTTGGAAACTTTTAACTCTAGTTTTGTCGTGTGTTAAACATGCTACCATAGGGGAGTTAATTAACTACTGATCATTAATCTTCTCCTCTGTCAAATGGCTATAAAACAGACCTACCCCTATTCCCATGGCATCTGAGGGCAATTACAATATTTGTGAAAATACTTTGTAAATGACCAAGCTCTGTATAAATTGAAAGTGCCGTATTTTTCTGAATCTAGGATTCAGAAATACATCAATCATAAGATGTATTATTAGTTACATTCCACTAAGAACAAAAATGCTGCCAATTTAACTATAAAAAAGTGACTTACTGTTGTTTGATGCATAAATGGGTCATACCAGCCCTTTTAGTTTTGTATGTCCTTTAATCTATTTTAAGAAATATGGTGGTACTTAATTGCTTTGAATTGTTTTGATTGGCAGAAGATAAGCAATCTTTTTTGCATGTAAACCAGTAACAAAATATAACAAAATGCCTTATATTTTTCTAGATCTAGTAAGTCATTTTAAGAAAACACGGAATTGTAGTCATTCCTCCTGTGGTGAATATTTGCTCTGCTAATCTTAAACATACACATTTTTTGCTGTTTCCATGTCTTTATCCATAATAGTTTCATTTCACTGCTAAATCAAGAACAATATTTTGAAGACATTTTAAAATGGCAATTAAACCCAACATGTGACTTACTGCCAATGCACATAACTCAACTGAGGTGACAAAAATGTAAACAGGTATATCTAAATTTGTTCAAGCACAGTCAATGAAAACTCCTCTCTGACTGCCAACTTGCAGCTAGTGATTGTAAGATAACTCTTTATTTTAAGAGATGTTAAAATGTGGAGCAAAAGATATTTCAAAATTAAATATTGCATCTATGTAATTAGCCACAATGTAATATTATTTTATTCTAAATACAAACTGAAGATAGAACATTTACTTGTTATACCTTGTTAATAACAGGAGTGTGAGACCCTTTGAAAATCATCCAGTTTCCTGATGTCTCAGAAAAATAGCCAGATGCCTCATTAGTACAGTAAAGCACCAAAAACAACACTTTGGTCAATGATGGGTCACGTATATGATGGTGGTCCCATAGGATTATAAGGCCATATTTTTACTGCACTCTTCTCATGTTTAGGTATGTTTAAATACACAAATACTTAACCTTTGTGTTACACTTGCCTATAGCATTCAGTATAATAACATGCTGTACAGGTTTATAGCCTAGGAGCAAAAGGCTGTATCATATAGCCTAGGTATATAGTAGGCTACACCATTTGAATTTGTGTCAGTATACTCTAGATGTTTGCATAGTGACAAAAATCACCTAATGACACATTTCTCAGAGTGTAGCCTATTAAAGTGACACGTTATTGTATTTGCAGAAAGTATAGAGTCTGCTACTAGTACTCTCTTCTACACACTAAACTCTCACTTTCGTCAGACTTTTAATATGGCATGGTTTTGAAACCCTTTCTTTCTAACACTTTTCTGTAAACTAGGCTTCATTATTCAGAGCTCTTTAATGCATTGTATATGGAATTACTTCTACTTGTAAACTAATACAATTAAATTGTAAATTAGTTGTAAACTAATACAATTAAATTTCTAGTTGTGAACTTCCAGTAGAAGTTTAATACAATTAAACTTGTAAATTTGTCATTGTAAACTAATACAACTAAACTTCTAGTTGTAGTTATTTGAAAGGTAGAATGACCTACAATTTTTAAGTACAAGCAATAGTTTAAGTTTCTGGGTAACTCAAAATTTAAAAACTGATGAACACATGTAGCATATACTTGGAGTGTAGTTTTATTTTTAAATGGTGATAAAAATTTACATTAAACTAGTTATATATAATTATTTTCAAGTAAGTACTTTTTTAAAAGTTTTTTTAAAATTTTTAATGTTTTCATTTTTTAGCGGAGTTTTGCTCTTGTTGCCCAGGCTGGAGTGCAATGGTGTGATCTCAGATCACTGCAACCTCTGCCTCCCGGGTTCAAGTGACTCTCCTGCCTTAGCTTCCTGAGTAGCTGGGATTACAGGCATGTGCCACCATGCCCAGTAAATTTTTGTATTTTTAGTAGAGATGGGGTTTCTCCATGTTGGTCAGGCTGGTCTCGACCTCTAGACCTCAGGTGATCTGCCCACCTTGGCCTCCCAAAGTGCTGGGATTACAGGCATGAGCCACTATGCCCAGCCCCTTTTTATTCCTAGTAATTTTTGTTCCTCATCCTTTTTTGTGTCTTTATCCAACTCCTTTTAGAATGTTGAATTGACAGAGTCAGAAGCAGGCTTTTGGGATATACGATTTCTAGGGCTGCTGTCACGAAATACCAAAGAACTAGGTGGCTTAAAACAAGAGAAATGCATTCTTTTACAGTTCTGGAGGCTAAAACTCTGAAGTTAAGGTGTTGGCAAGGCCATGTCCCTCTGGAAGCTGTAGGGGAGAATTCTCCCCTGCATTCTTCCGGTTTCTGGTGGTCGCTGGCAATGCCTGGCAGTCCTTGGGTTGCAGCTACACTTCAGTCTCTGCCTCTATTGTCACATGCTGTTCTCCCTGTGTCTCCATCTTCATAAGATGTTTTCCTTTCTTATGAGGACAACCGTCATATTGTATTTTGTTCCATTATGTCCCACCCTAATGACTCACAGTAACTTAATGACATTTGCAAAGACCTTATTTCCAAATAAGATCTCATTCCTAGGTGCTGGTGGATGGGACTTCTTTATACATCATTTCAGTGGAGACAGTGCAACCATAGCATCTGTCAACATTATTTTGCTGGGTTAATATTAAATCATTGGTCTCTGCTGTTTGTGTACAATAATTTGACTGGCTACTACAGTGATATTCTTTCTTAACATTCAACCTATGTTTCTCCATTCTATAAAAGGGATATAAAAAGAGAACCATTTGTTTACCAATTGATTCACTAAGTCCCTGTTAGCTTTGTGTCCTGGATTTTCATATTAGACATGTCCTATCAGAGCAAAACATGGGTGGAATGTGACAAGCCATTCTTACACATTTATGATTCATACACATTTTATGATAGCTGCTCCTTTTCCCATGTATTCACAATCCATTTCTTTAGTAGTCCATCCTTGCATCCAGCAGTTTGTTTGCCAACACTATAATTTTCCACTTGAAAGTGGGACTGACTCTGGCTTTTTTCCAGTTTTCAGACTCCTTTGCCCTTCTCTAAGATTTCTCATAAAATAAGGATGGTTGTTGAGTGATTTCATTTACAAGTTCTCTTAGAGCCTTGGGATGCAATTCATCTAAGCCAAATAACCTGAATTCATATAAAATAACTTTACTACCTTTGGACTTTCTTTTCCCTTATGAATGCTAGTTTTATACTTGGCAGAAAAATCAGAAGCAAAAACAGAAATTTAGACATTCCATGTACTTTATATCAAACTTCTATGTAACACCTTATGCCCCTGCAGTGGTCCTGGGCCTCTTTTGTTCATTTTCTTATTTATAAAATAACACTTAAATAGTTTTGTTTTCCTTAGCACTTGATATATGCTTCACTTACTTTTGGTCTCAGACTTCCTAACAGTACAGTTTCATACGCATCCTTGGTTATTTATTCTTCTTTCCATTCTTGGGGCCTGATTTCCTTCATGCATTTTTTTTCTTTGTTTCTTTCTCCTAAGATGACTTTTCCATTCTGCCACTGGAAATGCATCAATAAGTGTTTCCCAACTCTCTTGAGTCCAATCCTTCAAGAGGCATACTCAGAACCACATGCTAGGGAACCATTAATTATAATATTTTTAAAACATGCCCCTCTAAATATTTCAGCAAGCTATTTGAAGCAGGCTTTTCTCAGCCTTTTCTACTGTAGGTACTGTGATCTAATATTATAGGACTGCTTTCTTCTAAGACATTCGATATGGTTTGGCTCTGTGTCCCTACCCAAATTCATGTTGAAAGGTAATCCCCAAGGGCTGAAGAAGGGGCCTTGTGGGAGGTGACTGAATCATGGGGGTCTCAGTGATAGTGAGTGAGTTCTTACAAGATCTGATGGTTGAAAAGTGTGGCATTTCCTCTCGCTCTCTCTCTCTCTCTCTCTCTCTCTCTTTCTCTGTCTCTGTCTCTCTCCTTTTCTACCATAGTAAGAGGTACTTACTTCTGCTTTGTCTTCCACAATGATTGTAAGTTTCTTAAGGCCTCCTAGCCATGCTTCCTGTAAAGCGTGGAACTGTGAGTCAGTTAAACTCCTTTTATTCATAAATTACTCAGTCTCAGATAGTTCTTTATAGAGTGTGAAAATGAACTAAAACAACATTTATCATTTCCCCATCACCAAATAACTCTGTTTGTTAAAATTAAGTCTACAGTAGGTCTTCTTAAAGCTATTTCTTCCACCACTGGGTAATTGAGATTATTAGAAAATCTAGACAAGAACTTCTCAGAACCTTTACTTTTAGCCAAATGAGATTTGATCCCTTTTTATAGACAAATGAAGTCCTCACCATTGCTGTATTTTTCTTGTCTCTATGCTAAGGAGGAACATACTATTTTCTCTCTTCACACAGAATGTGACCTGTATTATCACAACAATATTCCTTTTATTTATTTTTTTAAATAATTTTTCTTCTCATTTGCAACATGCTTCCACCAATGTTTTAAGTATTTCTAAATATGAATATATAAAACAGGTTGTTTAAATGGGATACATCCTCTCTTAGATTTGACTACATTACTAATACTATAGATTTGAAGTTCAAAAGATCATGAGAGAGAAATCTCTCATGCAGAATTTAAATCTTCCAAAAATGTTTTAAGAATAAATTCCATGTCTCTGGCACCATTCAGCCAAATCAAGAATAGATTATCCTTCCTTTGTGAAAGGTTAGGCTCTGATTGAAGGGTAGTTTTAATTTAGGGGGAAAAATGGATCTCTCTCATGAGGTAAGATTTCTATGGACTTCAACCTGAGGAGAGTGTGCAGTAACAGCTGCATGGGCTGGCTAAAACTTTCATAGGAAACCATAGTCCTTTGGCCTGAGGAATAAGAGAGAGAGATTGAGGCTAACTATAGCCATTAGGATATTAGGAAAGAATCTTAGAAAAGAGAAAGCTAGAAAGGGTTAGCCCCAGATTTGTGTATATACTTTGACCAAATTACTGGATGATTCCAGAGCTACTATTATGTGGAAAACAATCCAGTTAAAGAAAAATAGTGAAATTGATATTTGAGCTGCTAACCAAGAGACAAAGTTGGCAGTTTGAGTCCAACTAAGTTAACTGCCTACTTAGAGAAAAAGTAGCACTCTTTTGAGGAATAAAACAGAATTCATATAACAGTCAGAGGGTAGGGGATACAACCTCAAATTACTTAGCATGTGAAGAATTAGAAAAATATGACTCATCATTCAGATAAATAATGATCAAAGAGTAACAACTCCAAGATGACTCAGAAGTTGGGATAGCCAGATTCTTAAAACACCTATCAGAACTGTGCTCACTGAGAAAAATATACTTGGGGCAAATGAAAAGATAAAAAGAAATCACATCAGGCAAATAGAAAGTATAAAAAAGGAACAAAATATAGATTATTGGTTTGGCAAATAAAATATCAGAAATAGAAACACAGAGTAAAGACAACAGAAGAAAAGAGTCAGTAACTTGGTGAAGATTGTTCAATAGAAATTATCCAATTTGAGGAACAGAGAGAAAAAGTATTGAAAAAGAAAAAAACAGGGCATCAGTGACCTGTGGGACATTATTAGAAAGAGAATAGGGAGATAATAAGGGGAAAATATTTGGTGAAACAATGACCAAAAATTTCCTCAAATTGCTGAAAGGTACAGTTTTACAGATTTAAGCAGCACAGGGCAACTCAAATATAAGAAACACACACACACACACAAATGCCTGAGCAATTATAGTCAAACTGCAGTAAACCCAAAGATAATGAACAAATCTTGAAACTATCCAGAGGAAAAAAAGATAAATTTCATTTAGCAGAACAATGCTTTGAAACACTGCTGACTTCTTATCAAAAACTATGGAGGCCAGGAGATAGTGAAAGACAATCTTTTAAGTGCTGAAAGGAAAACCAAAAACATAAAATAATCAACTCAGAATTCTATATCTGGTGAATATATGTGTTTTGAACAGATTTGGGTATGCATCAGGGTGTGAACTTATTGAGATGTTTTGCCAAGAAGCTCTACTATAGACCTAACAATTGTAGAATAATGCTTTACTCAGTGCTACATCATAAGAATGTTTGAATTCTTCCCTGTTCAAAAAATAAGATATATCTTTATCTTCTGCTTCTCTCCATTGTAAAGAATGTTTCAGAGCTAGCACAGAATAGTTTTTTGTTAATAAAAGAAAGTTTAGCTGAAAGCAGTGGCTTGTGCATGTAATCCTAGCATTTTGAGAGGCTGAAGTGGGAGGATCGCTTGAGCCCAGGAGTTCAAGACCAGCCTGGGCAACACAGGGGAACCCCATTTCTACAAAAAAAAAAAAAAAATTAAAATTAGCCAGGCAAAATGGCACATACCTATGGTCCCTGATACTTGGAAGGCTGAGATGTTAAGTTCTCTTGAGCCCAAGAGATTAAGGCTGCAGTGAGCTGTGATCACACCACTGCATTCCAGCCTGGGTGACAGAGTGAGACTGTATCAAAAAAATAAAAAAGTAAATGAATCTGTGACAGATCATAGAGGAAATAACTTCTCAATACTCAATTGACAGTAGGGAAAGTTGGATCTCATTCCTGTTAATTATCAAGTGTATGAAAAAGGGAGATAAGTCACTTTATGTGAGAAAGGCAATGTCTGAGAGCTTGTCTATGAATACACATTCTTTGTTTCATTCTACCTAACATGGGTGTGTGTGTGTGTGTGTGTGTGTGTGTGTGTGTGAAGTATTAATTCCTGTTTTTCATTTGAAATGATTCAAAAAGGAAGGCTTTTAAAACCAAATATTGAAAATCCAGCAAGGGTAGTGTCTATTTTTTAATGTTATCTTTAGAATGAAATAGATGGAATTTGTTGAAAAGTTCTACTGACTTACATTCAACTCTTGGATTTCTAAATTTTTCATTCACTGCCTTATAAAATCTGGTGCTTAACAATATTTTGGAGTTAAATATTTGGTCAATTTTACCCCTAAATTATATATAAAAATTTATATGTATTTTAATATTGAGGTAAAATCTTTAGCTGCCATATTTAAACAATTTATAGCTAAATATGTCTATATTTTTCTTCTTAATCCTTTCTACTGTGTCCAGTTCTTAAGATGTTTTATATATGCATTAAAATTTTTAATTAAGCACAAGTGATATATGAACATTTTCTTCTTGTATAATATTAAAAACTTCAGAAAAAATGCAAATAGCTTTAGATCTTTTGTGTTATACCCAAGCAAGTTAGATGGAACAGCGTCATGCTCCAAGTTTGAATCACAAGTCCTTTATTAATAAGCTGGTGACCAAGAGACAGTTAATGCTCAAAATTCTCTCAGCCCTGAGAGAATTCTGTTCTATACCTTGGCTGGATTCCATTTTATACCTTCCTTAAGGTAAGGGATGGGGAGCCTAGCTGGAGCAGAGTTTACAGAAGCAGAACAAGCAAATTAGATAAGGAGGCTGGTAACTAGAAGGCAAGAGGTTCTCATGATTGTTGATTTTCAAGGAGGGTATACACAAGCAGTTCCCATGATTGCTGGTTACCAAGGAGGGTATTTGGTATTTGTCATATAATCAATCAAGGGGGGGCATTCACAATGGCAAGTGCACTTGCCAAGCAGACTATGGTTACAAAGGTTATATGTTTCTATAGTTCTAAGTACAGCATGACCCAGCACAGTAGCAAGACCCAGGTATGCACTTAAGGGAGAAGTGGCAGGAGGGGTGAGGTAGAGGTCAAGATGGAGTCTATCTGCCTCTCAGCAAAATGGAGTCTGTCTGGCTAACACAGGGTAGGTTAGCACATTTGAAAGCATTCACAAAACCTGGCCCTTTGTTCTGAGTTAGGAGTTTAGTCTATCATTTCAAATATATTCTTTAGATAGATAGCTATCTATAGATATCCTATAGAAAATTTGTAACAGTGTTTTGAGTATTTTTCTTGGATGTACTTTCTTGTGAATATGTGCAAGTATTTCTCTCAAGAGCAATATGAATAGAAAAATTATTAGATTGTAAGGTGTGAACATTTTAATTTCTCAATAGAGAATGCTATATTATTCCCAAGTCGTTGCAGCAATAAACCTTTCTACTTGTAGGACACTCTTTTACTTGCATTTTCACCAACTCTTAATATTTTAAGCTTTTAAAGTTTTGTCCACATAGTGAGGAATCAGCAAACTATGGCTCATGCACGAAATCCAGCTAACTGTACTTTTAAAGCCTGTAAACTAAGAATGGTTTTAATATTTTTAAATGATTACATTTTAAGTGGTTAGACACATACCTAGAAAATGTCCTTTATTTTTTCTGCTTAATCCACAAAGTCAGATATAGTTAATGTTTGGTTCTTTAACAAAAATGTGCTAATCCTTGATCTCAGGGATATTAAAGGGTAAGTCATGATTGTTTTAATTTGCATTTTCATGATTACTTAGTAAAATTGAGCCTTTTTCCATATGTTTATTTGACATTTGCATTTTCTTATCTGTAAATTGTCTGTTTTTTGTATTTTTATTTATGTTTCTATTTTTAAAATTGATTTGAATGAACTCTGTGTTCTAACTACCCATTTTGGTGGACACTGTTGTTTCCTACCTAGTAGTCATCTTCTGCACCCATTATTTTTTTGCCAGTAGAACTCTAGTTCTTTCTTAGGTATTGGGGGTCATGTGCTTGTGGGTATCTGAGCTCTCATCTAAATCTTAAGGAGGTGGGAATGTAAAATAATAATTATTCTCAATAACTGTGACAATTGCATTCCCCCTTGTCTGTGATTAGTTGAGGACTGAGCATGTGATGAGATGTGTTCATGTATATTTATTTTCCTCTCAATTTGAAAAAAAGAAAGACTAGGATAGTTATATCCCTTGCAAGCCTCTGTTTGCTTTCTTCTCATGAGACTTCTGAGAATGTGACAATCATATTTTGAGCATACCAGTAGCCCAATTAAATGGACAAACTACTATACTGAAAGCAAACAAAACAGTGAAATGAAAAAAAGTGGGTTCTACATTTTTTTTTTTAATCAAGGAAGGAAGGAGGGTGAGAGGGAGGGAAAGAGGGAGTGAAGGAGGAAGAGAAAAAGAGAAGAAAAAGAAAGAGAAAGAGAAAGGAGGAGAGAGAACAGGATTCTTACTCTATTGCCTAGGCTGGAATGCAATCTATAAATAGGTATTAAAAACCTCTTTTATGCTGATAATTGTGCTTAACAGCGAAGACAGGAAGGAATAAGGGAAGAAAACAACAAACAAACAGCCAACCAATATTTCATTTAAGTCTGTGAAATGCTATGCAAATGCTGAATTATGTGGTCACTTTCAAAATAGGTGAAATGTAATACTGAGAAAAATATATGTTCTATGGGCCTGGGATGAACAATTCTATAAATATTCACTGAGTTTACTTGTTCCAGGTCTGAGTTCAAATCATAGATGTCCCTGTTAATTTTCTATCTCATTGATCCATCAAAAATTAACAATGTGGTGTCAAAGTCACCCGCTATTATTGTGCGGGAGTCCAAGTCTCTTTATAAGTCATTAAGAACTTGTCTTATGTATCTGGGTGTTCCTGTATTGGGTGCATATATATTTATGATCATTGACTCCTGTTGTTGCATTGATCCTTTTACCATTATGTAATGTCTTTCTTAGTTTCTTTTAGTCTTTATTACTATTAAAGTCTATTTTGTCAGAGACGTAAGTTACAACTCCTGTTTTTTTTTTTTTTTTTTGCTCTCCATTTGATTGGTATGTCTTCCACCAACTCTTTGTTTTAAGTCTTAGTATGTCCTTGCTTATGAGATGGATCTGGATACAGAGTACCTATGGGTTTTGACTTTTTATTCAATTTGTCTGTCTGTGTCTTTGATTGGGGCATTTAATCCATTTAAATTTAGGATTAATATTGATATTTGTGAGTTTAATATTGTTGTTTAATGCTAGCTGGCTATTTTTCCCATTAGTTGATGTAGATTCTTCATTATGGAGATACTCTTTACCTTTTGGTAAGTTTTTGGGATGACTGATACTGGTTGTTCCTTTCTGTGTATAGTGCTTCTTTCAGAAGCTCTTGTAAAGCAGGCCTGGTGCTGATGAAATCTCTGAGTGCTTGCTTGTTCGTGAAAAATTTTATTTTTCCTTCATTTATGAAGCTTAGTTTGGCTGGATATGAGATTCTGGGTTGAAAGTTCTTCTCTTTGAGGATATTGAATATTGACCACCACTCTCTTCTAGTTTGTAAAGTTTCTGCTGAGAGATCTGCTGTGAGTCTGATAGGCTTCCCTTTATGGGTAACCTGACCTTTTCTCTAGCTGCCCATAGAATTTTCTCCTTTATTTCAACTCTGGTGAATCTAATGATTATGTGTCTTGGGGTTGCTCTACTTGAGGAATATCTTTGTGGTGGTCTCTGTATTACCTGGAGTTGAGTATAGTCCTGCCTTACTAGGTTAGGAAAGTTTTCCTGAATAATATCCTGAAGAATATTTTCCAGCTCGGATTCATTCTCTTCATGACATTCAGGTATACCTATCAAACATAAATTAGGTCTTTTGACATAGTCCCATATTTCTTGGAGACTTTGCTCATTCCTTTTTACTCTTTCTTCTCTAATCTTGTCTTGTTTCATTTCATTAAGTTGGTCTTCGACTTCTGATATCCTTTCTTCTGCTTGATCAATTTGACTGTTAAAACCTGTGCATACTTCACAGAGTTCTCGTATTGTATTCTTCAGTTCCATTAATTCACTTATATTCCTCTCTAAATTGTCTATTCTCGTTAGGATTTCGTCAAACCTTATTTCAAGATTCTTAGTTTCTTTACATTGGGCTAGAACATGTTCTTTTAACTCACTGAAGTTTCTTATTATCCACCTTCTGAAGCTTAATTCTGTTAATGGAACACACTCATTCTCCATCAGGCCTTGTTCCCTTATTGATGAGGGACTGTGATCCCCTGTAGAGGGAGAGGCATTCTGATTTTGGGTATTGTCAGCCTTTTTACGCTGGTTTCTTCCCATCATTGTAAATTTATCCACCTGTCATCTTTGTAATTACCAACTTTCAAATTAGGTCTCTGAGTGGACATCCAACTTGTTGATTCCCAGTGCTGGAATCTGAGCAACCCACTGCACCAGCTTAAACAGCAGCATTAAGATTCATGGTGCTTTTCTGCCTGGGAATCTCCAGTCTGGCTTCCTTCTTGAGTTACTTTTTCAATCAACTGAATAGGTGACTCTGCCTTCCCGGAGCTCCAAATGTCGACCAAAAGGGGGCCCAGTCCCATTTACTCTGCACCGGGAACCACCATGCCGGGGCACTGGCAAAACCACCATGCCGGCCACAAGAGTTGTGCTGGCGTCCCATGGGGCTCCTCTGCTGGGAATCTCCTGGTCTGTGAGCAACAAAAATTCATCTGAAAGTGTGGCATCCTCTCGTTCTCTGCACTTTCACTGGGAGCTACAATCCTGAGCTGTTAGTAATCGGCCATCTTGGATCTCTCTCTGGGTTCTACATTTTAGAGTCTTTTTATAGTTTAGGTTATTTTTAGGTGAGGCTTCAGTTATTTATAGCTAAAGATATCCTAGCTAATGTATCTAACATTTGGCACTATTCCATATAAATTTTAGAGTCATGTGATCATATTCTAATCACTTGAACTGATTAGAATGACTTTGCATTGTAGATTAATTTGAACTTACATAATATCCATAAGATACTGAATTCTCCCATAAGACTCTGTTATTCAATTCTTGCTATGGTTTGAATGTTGGTTCCCCTCCAAATTTATGTGTTGGAATCTAATACTCCATGTAATAGTATTGAGAAGTGGAATCTTTTGAGAAGTCATTAAGTCATGAGGGCTCTGTCTTTGTGAATAGGATTACTGCTCTTATAAAAGAGGATGAAGAAATCTGCGTTACCTCTTCTGCTATTTGAAGAGAGTGAGAAAGTGCCATCTTTGAAGCAGACAGCAAACCTTGTCCAGATGCTAAATCTGCTGGCATCTGGATTTTGAATTTCCCAAGCTCCAGAACTGTGAACAATCCATTTCTGTCATTTATAAATTATCCAGTTGCTCTTGTCTGTTTGTGCTACTCTAACAAAACACCTCACACTGGGTGATTTTTTTTTTTTTTTTTTGAGACGGAGTTTCGCTCTTGTTACCCAGGCTGGAGTACAATGGCACGATCTCGGCTCACCGCAACCTCCACCTCCTGGGTTCAAGCAATTCTCCTGCCTCAGCTTCCTGAGTAGCTGGGAACATTGGCTGATTGATAGATAGTAGGAATTTATTTCTCCCAGTTCTGGAGTTTGAGAAGTCCAGCATCAAAGTGCCAGTAGATTTGACATTTGGTAAGGGCTTGCTGTCTGCTTCCAACCTGGTACCTTTTCTCAGATGATGGAAGTGGGCAAAAGAGACTGGGGACAAATACTCCCTCAAGCCCTTTTTATAAGGCCACTAATTCTATCCATGAGGATGGAGCTCTCATGACCAAATCACCTCCTAAAGGCCTTACCACTTAATACCACTGCACTGGAGATTCGGTTGTAAGATCAGGAGAGATAAGAAATTCAAACCTTAGCACCAGTCTAAAGTATTTTGTTACTGTTGTCTGAACAGACAAAGACAGTCTTCTATTAGAACTTTAAATAAGATTTTCTCTAGAAATATTTCGTACATTTGTATTCAATTAATTACTAAGTACTTTATAGTTCTTGTTACCATAGGAAATGGCTTTTATTTTTCTTATTATGTTACATAATTGGTTTATGTTGGTGAAACAAAATCTTGTTATTTTAAAAATAATGTTGTGGCTGACACAAAGGCTCATGTCTGTAATCACAGCACTTTGGGAGGCTGAGGTGAGAGGATCGCTTAAGGCCAGGAGTTCAAGACCAGCCCGGTTAACACAGCATAACTTTATTTCTATGAACAAACAAAAAACAAATTTAGCCAGGTGTGGTGGTGCAAGCTTGTAGTCCTAACTACTTGGGATGCTGAGGCAGGATGATTGCTTGAGCCCAGGAATTCGAGGTTGCACTGAGCTAGGGTTGTGCCACTGCACTTTCAGCCTGGGTGACAGCAAAACCCCTCTGTATCTTTAAAAAAAAAAAGAAAACCAAAAAAACCCAAAAACTAATGATAATAATATTGTATACTACCAACTTGCTACATTTATTGTGATTTTGATAGTTTATTTATGGTTTTCTTTGAGTTTTCTGTGAAGTCAGTCATACTATTAACAAATAGTTATAATTTTGTGCCTTGCCTTAAATTTGTTGCCTTATGATTTTTACATCTTGAATCCTTACCTTATTGAATTGTTTTGGGAAAGTACAATGTTCAGTAGAAGTTATGAAATGTCATTCTTGTATTATTTTTGTTTCATTTCTGAATTTAATGAAAAATGTTTTAATTACATAATCTGTAAGATGGATGCATACTATAGATTTACCATGGATAGAATTAAAATAAATTAAGCTACCTCTTTTTTTATTCTAATTTTCCAGGTATTCTTTTTCAGTGTTATGAATAGGTCTTGAATGTTACAGAAAAAAAATTTGCCTCTATTTAGATAACATATATTTTTCTCCTTTAGTATGTATTGATGTGGTGAATTATATTGATGGATTTATTAACAATCAATGTTGTATTCCTAGAAAAAGCCTACTTTATTCTGAGTGAATAGAGAGAGCTGCTCCAAACATTTTTTAGAATTTTATTTATATATTGTTTATTTTCCCCCAAATAACTAGCTTTGGGATTTGTTTATTCTTTTGATATTTTGCTTTATTCTTTCTACCTCCATTTTCTGTTTATTACTTTTCACAGATTTTATTTTTTAAAATAAATTATTTAAATGAGTGCATAGTATAATTTTAATCCTTCCATTTTTATCTTAAGAAACATTCAGGTGATGAATTTAACTTTGAGACCTGTTTTAGCTTGGCTATATAATTGTATTTTTTCCTCATCAAAAATGTTGAATTAGATTAATTTTATTTTTTTGAGACAGAGTCTCACTCTGTCATGCAGGCTAGAATGAAGTGGCACAATCCTGGTTCACTGCAACCTCTGCCTCCCAGGTTCAAGTGATTCTCCTCCCTCAGCCTCCTCAATAGCTGGAACTACAGGCGCAAGCCACCATGCCTGGCTAATTTTTGTATTTTTAGTAGAGACAAGGTTTTGCCATGTTGGCCAGACTGGTCTTGAACTCCTGGCCTCAAGTGATCCACCTGCCTTGGCCTCCCAAAGTGCTGGGATTACAGGCACGAGCCACTGCCCCCGCCTCGAGTTAGATTAATTCATTGATTTGTTTCAATTTAGTCATCATATATTGTGCACTTCTCTTATCCCAGACTCTTCACATAAGTTATTTAATTTATGTGAAGAGTCTCAGACAGCCCTGGATATTATTTTAATTTCCCAGATGAGAAAACAGACTTCGAAAGATTAAGTGACTTGCCTAACGTCACTCAACTAGTGACTGGAAGAACATGTGGCTTACTTCTGTCACATGGAATCCTCACCAATATCCTTTAAGCAGGACCATGCTAGCAGCATAGTCTCCTTCATAAGATTTTCATTGGCTACATATTTCCTCAGTGTATATTTAGATTTGATGCAAGAGTGGAATATAGGAGTAGGAATGTAAAAATAAAAGACTGAACTTTCTATTATGCTGAAATGTTCCATATCTTCTGTCACTAATTCTTTGAGCTTTGCTTCCTTTTAAATTTGCTTCATGCAAATAAGTTTGATGAGAACATGAATTTTTCATGGCAAAGGTTAACATTGGAGTCATGAGCCTAAGGAAGTTTTATGGTAAGGAATTATTTCAGAAGTATAATTGTCAGAGCAAGGAAAATTAAATTTTGCAGTCTATTTTTTCACCCTTACTAAAAATGTTGCTTGTTGTAATAGTATCACCTCACCTGAAAGTTATAGGTAAAAATGACTAGAGTGTTTTTTGATAGAAACATTTTTTGTAATCAAAGTTCATCTTTAACTAGTAGAACCAGGACTATTACAATTGAATTCATGATCTTTCTTGGGATTAGGGACTTTTTTTCTTAAAATGGAAAAAGAGATGACCATGTATTTCCTTGTATTGCTCTTAACAGAATAGCCTAAACACTTAGGAATATGATATAACTCCTCTTCCAGCACCAAACTACCAAACTCGTATTTTAAAAGATAAAAGAGAAACAGGAAAATGAGATTTTAAAAAACTCCTTTAGTGGCCAACTTATCCACAAATGTTTAAATTAGTGGTCTTGTGGTCAGGGTAATGAAAGAAACAAACACAGTCTCTGACAGGAACTGATGAAAAGGTTTTCTTTGCCAAGTGAATTTGCTGTAAATGGAACATAATCCTTTCAGTGAAATTAGGGAAGTTATTTGCTTTTATTTTTTACTTGTATTAATGTTCTTTGCCAAGTGAATCTTCTGTATACAGAACATACTCATTTCAATGAAATTAGGGAAGTTATTTGCCTTTATTAATTTAATATTACAAGAGGCAATGCTCATGTTATTTATTGTGTCTTAAAAAATTTTACTAAATAATATTGTGAACTCACAAATGAATGAATTATTTTACTCCAGACAACGGGTCCATTCTAAGTTTGGGTAGATCTTGATTTTTATCAAGAAATACCGATTCTGTCTGACAGGAGCTGATGATTTTATTCAGGGAAACCAACAAAGTTTCATGGCCTCACAATTTTCATTAAAGAAAACACTCTCCAGAAACTTTGCAATGTGATAATATCGATTAAGTTTTAGCAACTGATTACAATTTTACTATATTGTTCTCTCAGGCAAGACACATGATTTTTTTTAATATACTTTTGATTTTTTTTATGAGGATAGCAATGAATTAAAATCCTGACTTATTTCTTTCTTGAATGTCAGATCCAAATATTCTCTGTGTCATTTTTTTAAAGTAAAAAATGTATACTTTTTGGAGTCCTTAATATTTGAATTGGAGAATGAGAAAGACAATTTCTTTGCCAAGTAAATCTGTTATATACAAAATATACTAATTTCAATGAAATTAGGGAAGTTATTTGCTATGATTCTTTTTGCTTTTATTAATTTAATATTATAAGGGGCAATGTTTGTGTTATTTATTATGTCCTAATGAAGTTTACTAAATAATATTGCAAATGCACTAATGAGTGAATGAATTATTTCACTCCAGATAATGGGTCTACCCTAAGTTTGGGTAGATCTTGATTTTGTCAAGGAATACAAGTTATCAATATGTGGATTATTGCTTCATTTTCCTTTCTTTTCATTTTCCTGATGGAAGTGTGTAGTTAGGTGCTAAGGCATTTGACATCTTATTTCAGTGAATGATTTAATTCAAACCTTACCTCTGTGGGTGTAGCAGGGATGGGAAGGAAACCTGTTTGGAAGCCTGGAACCATGGAGGTCACTCTTCATTTCCTCAGGGTGTTATCCAGATGCCTTCCTATTTGTGCTTTTGCTTCACTTCACCCAGCTGAGCATGGCTGCTTTCTTGATCCTTTACATTTCACACCACTGAGCTTGATTGTTTTCAGGCCCATAGTTGCTCACTTGTAGTATTACTCACACTAATATTGTAGGCTTCAAAGCTCAGCCAAAGCCAGTCCCTGGAGATACACAGATGGTGAATCATTAAAGGGCATGCAAACTACCAAGAATATCAGTGGTCCACGTAGGCTATTTGTGCCAGGTGAATTTGTTATTTAAAAGGCTTGGCCATTGTATTTTGGAGTTAGCGACCTGACTGATGCTTTTGCCTTCATGATTACACTAGAGAGAGAGAAAAAAAAAGTTCTGGCATATTGCTCCAGGAGTTTTATTTCACATACTGGCTTCATTTGAGAAAATAAGCCCAACTCTTGCTAATACTGACAAACTGACAACCTGACTTCTCTCTTACTGTTTGCAATATGCTTCTTTCTGATATTCAGTCTTATCCTGTCTTTTATGTTAACAAAGCCCTCTATGTAACTCAAATTGCTTCTTTGAAGAATCATAAACTATTAGAATCCCACTTCTATCTCTTTATTGCCTTCTTTGTGGAATAATGAAATTAACATGACTCATCTTTGAACACCAAATTCATGGCCTTTGTAATGCTAGTGGATTTATAAGTCCATTCTCCAGAACTCCAGTGCCTCCAGATAAAAGAGACTTTATGTACTCACTAGGTATAGAAACATGATATTTTAGGGATATCAAGATATAAACTGTTCTTATATTACAAGCTATTAGTTGAAGCTTGATCTACAAGGGGTTGCAAGAAGATTAGCTTTTATACTTACTCTGAGTGTCCAATACCTAGACTGCTTGCCATGCTTATTTCAGATGAACAGACCATTCAAATTATTGGATATTTTCACCCATTCAGGTATACATTCATATTTCTTGGGTACCTACTGTGTCCTACTAGAGACTCTGTTATGTATGAGAAATACAAAGTTTAAAAAAAATACAGTGTCTCTTTCAAGGAACTATAGTTTAGTTTATTGCAGCATCATAGGATGTATAGTTTTCATATCAGTTAAGTATGCATTTATATAATTCTTAAATATATTTTATGCATCTGTGTTGATCTAGACACCAAACAGGAGTATACTGGCATGTCTGTAACACCCACCCTAATTTCCATGCCACTTTCTCTGCCCACATCTCTCATGATTTGTCTTTGTATTATTTATTCTTGTCAAATAGAAACATGCCTACAATGTTCTCTTACAATACTGGAAACTCCCCAAGGAAAAGCTCATATTTATAGCCCCTACACTGAATTTTTCTCAAGTAAATTCCGTAACTTAATTAATTTTTGATGGTAAAATTAAGGTGACAATGTATACAGCATTGACAAAAATGGTCAGTAATTATTCAAGTAGCTGATTTCCTAATTTGTATGTTAGCACACTTATTTCACTAAGTTTGTTCTGATGGGAGAGTCAGAAGACTTTGGTTTCTGGTTCTAGCTTTACCACTGGCTGTGTAAGCTTTGGCAAGTCCTATAACTTGTCTGTACCTCAATTTCCTCCCATCAGTTTCTAAAAACAATGACCAAATTAACCTCAATTCTATTGATAAATGTATGTGTTCTTCCTGGTAAGCATAACCAAAATAGACAATTTGCAGCCTGCTTGGTTTAGAGTACATGATGGGAAACAGATGGTATTAGAATTTCCCTATTTTTAATGTTGAGACTTAAGAAGTTGTTTTCCCAGAATATATTCTCAAAGAAGAGTAGATGATATTCATCACCATGATTTTTAGGTTCTTAACATATAGACCATGTAGGAACACAAACATAAAAGAGAAAAGGGATAAAGGTGTTAATGAATTAGATGAAAATGATGGTTACATTTGCCTGAGAGAAATCTTACTATTAAATGAAGATTTATTCAACCCTGGTTCCTGCATAATTTCCCTTTCTCCTGCTGGAGCAGAACATCTGCATTTCCTAAGGCCAGAGTGGTCTTGATGGTCTCTGTGATGAGGGTAGATGCATTTTACTTTTCCCTAATTAAAAATACATTCCCCCAAACATTTTTTTCTTTAAGGAGAAAAAAATACAAGGCATTTTATGAAGATATGTTTTTATATATTAAAAACCATATTTAAAAATTATGAACTAATGTGCATATAATCATTAAACACATATTTGTATATATACTTATAAACACTTAAGTAACTCCTTATTCCAATCTTCTTTTTCATAATCAAATATTTTAAAACATCAGGATGAAAAAGAGATCTTTTCGTTTTTCTTCTTCCCACACAACCTGGAAACAAATATTTATGGAGTATGTCCAGCTCAGTAGAATTGACACTTCTGAATTTTTAGGTCAACTGAGCAAGGTTCTCAAGGTGAATATTGTGAATTTCACCTATCACAAGTCATATTTTGTCAACATTAGATAATCTAGGGTATATTTTACTCTTCAGAAAAGATTTTCTTCATTCTGATTGCTGTTATTTGAATTATGAATTCATGGAGGGAACAGATGCTTTTAAATTTCATGCACCTGGAGACAAATATATTAAATATTCATTTTATTTTAGGAATCTAAATTGCTAAGTATTTTAACTTACCTTATGTATCTTAGCTATGGTACATTTGTTTGCATGTTCAAGTTCTTTTAACTTCTAATTTTTACAGCCAGTCTGTAGGAAGCAGGCAGAAGGTCATATTATTGGCTTGGTTGAGAGGCTAAGTGATTAGGATTTTTCAAGTTAGATGTAGATTTTAAATTAAATATTCCAGTCTGTTATCTTTAACTTATATAAAAAATAATTGACAAAATTAGGCCAGGCATGATGGCTCATGCCTGTAATCCTAGCACTTTGGCAGCTGAGGCAGGTGGATCACTTGAACCTTGGAGTTCAAAACCAGCCTAGGCAACATGATGAAACCCTGTCTCTAAAAAAAATACATATAAAACCAGCTGAGTGTGGTGGTATGTATCTGTAATCCCAGCTATTCGGGAGACTGAGGTGGCAGGATCACTTGAGTCCTGAAGGTCGAGGCTGTGGCTAGCTGAGATAGTGCCACTGCACTCCAGCCTGGATGACCGAGTGATACCCTGTCTCAAAATAATAAAAATAATGACAACAGATAAAATTGACATCAAGAAAAATCAAACACTGAGTAAATTTTCATCTGATGAAGCAATGTATCTTCATAGGAGATTGTCTCCAAAAGTCTCAATTTGACAAGTTCCTGTATCAAAGGTGAAAAGAGTGGCATAAATCTAAAAACAAATTCCAAAGCCAGCACAGACCAGTAAAGTAATGTGCAAAACAGGTATTCTTAATACTCAAAGGGTGCTGTGAAGGTGATGCCTGAGAATAACAGCTAGGACAGCATGTGGCCACAAATAATTCTCAAAGAGCTGAAAAGTCAATAGGAGACAAAAGAAAAAATGCAAACTAAGACACTTAACACCTTTAGGCATTAGGAAAATACAACTTAAAATCACAACATGTGGCCTGGCATGGTGGCTTACACCTGTAATCCCAGCACTTTGGGAGTTTGAAGCAGGTGGATCACTTGAGGTCAGGAGTTCGAGACCAGCCTGACCAACGTGGTGAAACCCAGTATCTACTAAAAAAATACAAAATTAGCTGGGTGTGGTGGCTCATACCTGTAATCCCAACTACTTGAGAGGCTGAGGCAGGAGACTCGTTTGAACCTGGGAGGCAGAGGTTGCAGTGAGTTGAGATTGCACCATTGCACTCCAGCCTGGGCAACAAGAGTGAAACTCCATCTCAAAAAAAAAAAAAAAATCACCATGTGATACCTATATACACATATTAGGATGGCTAAAATTAAGAAGATTGAAACTACCAAATGTTGACAAGGATGTAGAGCAACTGGAACACTCATGTTTTGATGAGAGAATAAAGTGTTACAACCACTTTGGAAAACTGGAAGTTTCTTAAAGGTTAAACACATACTTACATTATCATTTAGCCATTCTACTCTCAGCTCTATACCCGAGATAAGTGAAAGCATGAAGTTTCATTAAAAAACCTGTATGTGAATGTTCATAGCAGTATTATTCACAATATTTAAAACAATCCAAATGGACATTACACTATTTGATTCTATTAACAAAAGATTCTAGCAAATTTAGACTTTCTTGTCAGTAAAGTCATATTGGCTCTTGCCTGCCATAAGAGGAGAGGGAAGGATGGACTGCAAAGGGATACCAGAAAGCTTTTGAGGGTGATGGAAATGCCCTGTATTTGATTGTGGTTTTATGGGTGCATATGTTTGTAAAAATTCATCAGATTGCACATTTTAAATGAATACTATGTCTTGTACATAAATTGGACTTCAATAAAATTGAAAAAAGTGACCCAGTCAAGGAAAGACCTTGGACAGCTATGAGCAAAGCAAATCAGTATAGGAGTAAGAACCCATCATGAAGTAAAAAGCAAATCCAGGGACAAAATCTAGAGAGAAGAAAATCTAAGCTTGATTATTTTTGCCCTACAGGTATTTCCTGCTTTTCATTTGACTAATGAATGCAAACCTGTGGGATTAATTGACAACTAAGTCTGGGATAATAATAATGATAACACTTTAATAACTACATCTATAATTTATAGACTATTCTATGACAGAATATACTACTAAGTTCTTTAAAATATATATGCCATATATTTTGACCTCATTAAAAATTTGAGGGGTCGTAGAGAGATCTTTCACCATTTCCTAACTTTCTTTTTTTCCTCTTATATCCTTCCTTTTACTCTACTCATCTGCTACTCTTGAGAAACAATTCTTTTAGTCCCTTACAGGGTGGTTCTCTACATATTCAGTCCTCTTTCAGGGTCTTATCTGTTATTCCAAACAGCTTTCTACGAACCTTCCTTCAAAAAAATGAATGTCTACTCTTCTTAAAGAGGCTTCTGGAGTACAGTTTTCTCTATTCAGAGAAATATGCGTGCAGGCAACAAAATTAGGATTCTTTTTTCAATGTTCATAATATTCCCATGGCATGGAAATAATTGTCCTAATTTCCTTATGCAGCAGCTGAAGTGTTAAAGGTTAAGAGAGCCGGCCTGAGTTCATGCAGTTACTGAGTGGTGAATCTAGAATTTCGTTTCAGATCTTTCTGATTTCAAAAAATGCATCCTCCACCCCTTAAACTCAGTCATTAAATAGAGATTGGGGCCTTGCCCAGCTGGAGTTAGAAGTGGTGCATGGCATCTGATGCTGACAGTAGGCAGGGAGGGAGCATACTTGAATTAGTAGTTTGCTGGGAAATCTAGAATCAGGGCCCAGGGAGAGGTGTGGTTGGATATATAAAACACAACACAATGATGAAGTTGCCATTTACTAATATGATGAATTTCTGTGTCTTCCCATAATGTACCAAGCACCCTTTTAGGCCCTGAAGATCTAGCATCAAATACAACATAGCTCCTGCCTTCAGTGAGTTTCCAGTTGAGAGGGAGAGACAGACTCTTGGGTCAATGTTTGATATTCAATAATTCGTGATACAGGTACACATATGATAGCTCAGGGGTGGCACGTACTTAGTATTCAGTAATGATTAATCTATACCTATGCTGTGAGGTATAGAGAGGGGCATTTAAGTCATAATGGCAATGCCAGAGAAGACATTTTAGAAAGGATGTTAAAGCACAAATATATAAGTGAAGAGTGAATGAAACATTCCAAGAAAATCCCTTGGCACCTGCTCATGCTGGTAGGCATGGCATAAAACTGAGTTTTCCAGGAACACATTTGTCAGGGCTGGAGTGGAGGGTGAGTGTGAGCAAGGCAAATGTTATATATGAGGCAAGTGAGGGAGGGCAAGGACAAACTCTAAAAGGGTCTTGTGTGTTACATTAAGGAATTTCAACTTTTTCCTTTATGCTTAGGGAGCCATAGAAGGACCTACAGCAGGTGAATGCCATGATAGTTTATGATAGTGGAGATATGAAAAGATGGTTGCAAATTGTCCCAGAAATGTAGCCATCATTTTGACCTAACTCTTTCTGGCACATTGAGCAAGATGTCAGGGTGCTTTGGCTATAGTAACTAGGAAGGCATTCATGGCCGACATTGATTCTGTAGGATTGACAAAGTTCTCCTTTGAGATTGGTGGTAGGAAAAATAAACTAAAAATTATTGAATATTAAGTGTGGGCCAGACCCAGGGCTAGGTTCTTACTGAGTTATTTTATATAGTTCTCACAATTACTCTATGAGTGTTGATGTTACACTCAGATATCTAGGTACCCAGTCAGGTAAATACTGTGGCATCTGAGGCACAGTAAATGTTCTCTACATTTACCAGGTTAGGTTAATCCCTACTACTGTTTTGTCCAAGATACTGGAAGCAGAAATAATGGGTGCCACTTTGAGACAGCGCAGGTAAGAGCCAAGGTGTATCTTCCATCTCTTTATTTCTTCACAATAGTAAACTTGGAAATACTTACCATGTATTTCAGATGGCATAAATTCAAACTGGAGAATGGCCAACTAAGACATTGAGTGAGTAAGAAATATGCCTCTATTTTTTGAGTCACCGAGATTTTAGAGTTATTTATTACTGCGCTGTACGATAAACTATCCTCACTAATATAGTGTCCCTTCAAATAGATATTATTTATATGTTTGTACATTTATTTATTTGGAGTTAGGTCTATAAATAAAGAAGTTTTTAAATGTCAACTGGAGGGCTCTGACTGCTTTGGGCAAAAGAGAACCAAGGACACATCACCAGTTTTATCAGAAGTCATGTGTGAGGACTTGAGTGAACTAACAGCAAAGCTGCGATTCAGTCTATTGGTCTTCTGTCACTACTGTGAATTAGTACCTTAGACAGTAACATGACTAGCCAGTCCCTTATTCCAATTTTTGGCAATATTAGCCCTAGTATATAAGTAAGGAAGCTGAGGTTGAGGGAAATAACTCATTCAAGACCAAATGTTTAGTAAACAGCAGAGATTATATTTGTATTATTTTATTGAATTATTACAACTTACTTGATTTCAGTCAATATGCCATGCTGTTTATTTATGTTAGTGAGTTGTCCACTGAAGAAGGTTATAGAATGATCAGTTTTATTGGTATTACATTTTTTGTCCTTATATTTCTTTTATATCATCTTGTCCTTACACCCACCTTCCCTCACCCCAGCTTAAAGGTGAACAAGCTGGGTATCAAGGGTCTACAGAGAAGCATTGACTTTCAGGAGACTCACAGCCAGTTAGAGATAAAAACACGGTCATAAAAACCTGTGCCTGTCCTAATGAGAGCTTTTCCACTGCAGGAAGATCACATTAAAATGTTTCTCTTTCTTTCTCCCTTTTTCTAGCCTGAAATATCGTCTTTGTCTGTTAGATTCCATGAGCTTGTTTGCAGAATCAAACACAACCAAATTTTTGTTTACTCTCAATTAATAAATGGCTTTGGGTTGTTTACTAACAGCACACATTCTGGTTTGCACAAAGATTCTTTCAGACTAAAAACCATGAGAGAGCCGTGCAAGTTGCTGTCAGACACATTTTAAATTTTATTTCATTAGGTGTATCTGTCAGGGTGAGAGAAGACTTTAGGCTACTCAATTTTTGGGCCCAAACTGCCCGGAACTGACTTATCAAGTGTCAGGGATTTTATAAACAGTAAAGCAAAGTAACAAAAGATTAGCTTGTGAATTTGAAAATGCCGAGTTTGAATTCCATGTTTACCACATGATCGTTGGCTATTCACTTAAAGTGAATTCACTCCTAGCTTCTGTTTTCTTAGTTATTAAATGGGGATAGGAAAACTGAGACTTTTCTCCTAAGGCAAATATTGGTTAACTTCAGTAATTTATCCTAGAATAGGAATTGTGGTAGCCTTTGGCAGGGGAGAGGTATGAAATTCTTTAACTTTCAAGGGCTTGAATAAGGAGATCTTGGGAAAGGCATATATCTTGACACAAATGTGGCTAAGTCCTTGGCTTCTTATGATATTGACACCATGGTCACACTCAGGAAACTGCTTCTGTTTGCGCTTAATAGAAGCTATATATGCAGCGGGCTCCAGGACTAGCATGACGATGGGGAGACAGAAACATCATTTTTTTTTTTTTTGTATTTTCATGAATACTAAAGATTCAAAATCACAAGTGGCTAAAGGCAAGAAGCAAGAAGCAATGAGGACTACTTCATAATCCATGTAAGCATTTTGGGAGTTCTTAGCAGTTCTTTAGAATGAGGAAGCTTGGAGAAGAATATGCTTTTCATTTTAGGTATAGAAATTGAAATATTTAAATTTGAATACTATTGTCTTTTTGTAGCCTTATTTTCTTATTCCAAGCTGGTCAAGTTAGGCATATGGCTACAATAATATTTTCAACTTATCAGGTTTGTTGTAAGGATTAGATATAATATAGTTTGTAGCTTAGGATACTTAGAGCTGTAGCACTGCATAGTTAGATAATATAGTTAACATAATGTAGTCCTGACACCTGGTAGACAGTCAATAGTGATAGCAAGCAGCAATATTATTTTAACAATTAGTTTTATCAGATACTACTGCTTAGGATAGTTGGGGCATTGATGAATTAAAAGTTTAAAAAGCCTAAATTTTACCTAATCTTCTTCTTTAAAAAACCAATTTTATCTTTAGAAACATTTTTCTGCTAATAATACCAGTAACTCTCTGCAATCTTCCCTTTCTCCATCTTTTAAATCTGGCATGTCACTTCCTGCCTTGAATATTTTAACTATGTAGTTGTCTTATCTCTCCAACTACACTATGCACTTACAAAAGATGGAGAACCGTATCTTATGTTCAGTGGTGATATTAAAAATGTTGTGTTTTGTTTTGTTTTGACATGGAGTCTTGCTCTGTCGCCCAGGCTGGAGTGTAGTGGCACAATCTCAGCTCATGGCATCCTCCGCCACCCAGGTTCAAGCGATTCCCCTGTCTCAGCCTCCTGAGCAGCTGGGACTACAGGTGTGCACCACCATTCCTGGCTAATTATTTTGTATATTAGTAGAGACGGGGTTTCACCATGTTGGCTAGGATGGTTTCGATCTCTTGACCTCGTGATCTGCCTGCCTCAGCCTCCCAAAGTGCTGGGATTACAGGCATAAGCCATTGCACCTGGCTTCAAAATGTTTATAACCAATGCAGTACAGACATCACCAATCAAAGTACATTCTGAACGTGAACACCCTGGTTGGTCCTACTGACACATAGCAGTGGAATTCTGACCCATTTTATATTTCTTTGAATCTTTCATAGTGCCTTCCACATAAAAGAACCTCAGCAAATACTTCCTGATGATTAAAGTTTGAAAACAGTGATTAAAGTGATGTCAGAAGGCAGCCGGCTGCCAAGTATCCTCTCAAGATTTTGATAACCTTGAAAAATTTATCCCAATTAGTTCCTCAGCTTGATGGGCTCACAAACTCAGTTTAACTGAACTTGTAAACTTCTATATAGATTGTTATTCCAATTAATTTATTTAAAGTGAGAATTATGCATTACTGTTCACACTGGCCTTAGCAGTGCATTCCTCGGATGAAGGCTGATTTATGTGGGGAGTCAAATTATCATAAGGGGGAATTGTGCTTTGCATCACATTAAAAGTGAAACCCTTACATTTATAGTCAATTGGTTTCCAACAAAGGTGTCAAGTCTAGTATAGGAGAGGATAGTATTTTCAGCTGGGAAAATTGTATATACACATGCAAAAAATAGTATTAGCCCCTTACCTCACACCATAAACAAAAGTTAACCCAAAATGGATTATAGACCTAAATTTAAGGGCTAAAACCATAAATCTTCTAGAAGAACACATAGGATAAAGTCTTTGTGACTCTGGGTTAGGCAACAGTTTCTTAGATCAATAAAAGAAATAATTGCTGAATCTGGCATTATCTAAATTAAAACATCTTCTCTTCAAAAGAAAGAAAAAAAAAAGACTAATACCAGGCTGGGAGAAAATATTTTCAAAATACATATCTGATAAGGACTTCTTTCCAGAATGTATAAAGAGCACTTACCACTCAAAAATAAGAAGAAAACCTAATTAAAAGTGGGCAACATATTTGAATAGAGATTTCACAAAGAAGATGTACAAAATGCTAATAAGCACATGAAAGGATGACCAATATCATTATTCATTAGAAAAAATGCCACTCGAAACCTCAATGAGATACCTCTACATACCCACTAGAATGGCTGTAATCCAAAAGACTTGCAATGCTAAGTGTTGGTGAGGATTTGGAAAAACTGAAATTCTCATACATTACTGGTGGGTATGTAGAGTGGCATAGGCCCTTTGGAAAGCACCTTGACAAGAACTTAAAAGATCTAATACATACTTGTGTCTAACTCAGCAATTCTATTCCTAGCTTTTTACTCAAGAGGAATCAAAACATATGTTCTTGCCGAGACTCGTTCCTAACTGTTCATGGAAGCTTATTCATGGAATCCAAATGTCCAGAAACTGGTGAATAGATCAACAAAGTATAGATCCATAAAAAGGAATGCTGTTCAGCGAGTTTTAAATGGTATACTGATAGTTATAATAACATAGATAAGCTTCATGTATATAATGCTAAGTGAAAGAAGCTCAACACAAGACTCTCTAGTGTATGATTTCATTTCTATAACACTCCCAGAAAAGACAACTCTATAGAGACAGAAAACAGATTTATGGTTGCCTGGGGCTGAGGGTGGGAGTGGAAATTGATTGCAAATGAGCCCAAGGAACTTTGTGGGTGATGGAAATGTTCTAAAACTGGATCGTGCTTATGATTATGCAACTGTATAAATTTACTAAAAATCATTCAACTGTACACTTACAATGGGTGACTATTATGATATGTAAATTATGCCTCAATGAATCTATAAAAAATCCAAGGGCGGGCGAGTGGGCTGCTGAATAAAATCTTTGAGACATCAGCTCTTTTGACTGTGTCTATCCTTGCAACAGAAACATTCACTGCCTACAGTAATGTTTTGCTCAAATTTGCCTGGTTACATCTATCCTGAACAATGAAGAAAGGGATTGAAAATATATTTCTGTGATTATATTTACTTAAAATTCTGCATTGACCAAGGTTCATTCATATGAACACATCTGTTTTTTGGTTATGTTAATATCATCAATATTGTTCTGGTCTGAGGATCACTTTATCTCTCAGATGATTTGGCGTTCCTTTCTGCTTTGATTCATTTATGTCCGTTTTATGGCTTAACAGAAGGACAATCTTAATTCTGGCAGTTTGTAGCTTAACTAACACCCACAGAGGCTAACTCGTTTCTGACTATGTATTAACTCGAAGGTAAATATTCTCCAATAACACCAAGTTGTTGTACATTGTTCCCATGTACCACACACACACACACACACACACACACACTGCTGCTACTACTTCATTAATAACCTACAGAGTTTCTATTTTTCTAAATATATTACCTGGCTTTCCCGCAAACTTACTAAATTACTTACCACAGCTGAGTTTTGTAGACATGGAAAATAGAATTTAAATGGGGAAATATATGCCACAGGTATTCCTTACAGGTGTTCATAAATTTATCCAAGTAGAGGCAGAACACTGAAATATATTTTATCCTTTCTTTCAAATCAGAAAGAGTGAAAAAGAGGTAGAAAATATAAATATATTATGCAATATAGGGTGTTCACTTCTCCAAAATGTAAATAAATTATTTTGGGGGAAAGGATTTAAAGAATAAGAATTTGTGTTGGTTGGTTGTTTATAAATTTCCTTTCCAAATCAGCAAAATGATTCAAGGCAATACTGTAATGAATGAAGCATTACTTTCTGATAGATTCAGGACCTGGTTGCAACAGCTCTTTTGGAGTGGGCTTCTCTCACTGAAAAATGGTAGCAGAGATAGTGATTTGGTTTTCTTTGGTGGGGCTATATCTATCATTCTACCATCACTTCTGTGAAAATCACTAGTCAGTACAACTAGGTCTGGCTTGAGGAGGATGACACTGATAAACAGATCAGGTCCAAATACACCATAAATATCACACAATGATTCATATAAAAGGCCAAAGCAAAGCCTGTTGAACCAATGTATCATTCTAAATATGATGCATATAGAGATGTTCAAAGAGGTTTCTGATTGCTGCTGTCCCAGCAAAACTTCTTGTTTTTTTTCCATTAATGATGAGGCTGAAGTCAACATTATTCTTCCTGGCTTCTCTTTTCTCGTGTGCATGGCCCATGTGCTTCATAAGAACATTTAGACGTGTTTATTTGTGCAATTCAGAATTTCTTCAGTTTCAGATTCTTATCAGATAACTTTTTAAGTGGAATCCATCCCATATATTTGTATTGTCCCAAAACATTTGTCATACTACTGAAGTGTATATTACTTTAGAAAAACATTCATGCCAGTAGTGTCTAAATGGGAAAAGTACAGCCAGTGAGGGAGTAGGATGATCCATTAGGGTGTGGGAAGAAAACACTAGAACTTCTCTCTCGATTTTATCTAAAATAAAAAATAAGTTTCATTAGTGTTTAATATATGGATTGGGACTGGCACACCCATTGGGTCACTGTACAATGTCACACACTGTTCATGAGGTACTTCTCTGCAATAAGACAGGAGCCCCACAGTATGGAGGGATTGACCCAATGTTAAGCCTGCTTGTTTATTAATTCTAAGCACACAATACTTCACAAAATGGAAGTCTTAAACAAATACACTTATTGAAAACTAGAAAAGTACAAACAATTAAAAAGCACATATGGCAGAGCTGTAGTTCTAGCAGTAGCTTTTTGGCAACCACACCAGGAAGTAAAAACAATTGTTATCTAATTATGTCTGTCAAGAAGATGGCCAATTAATTTAAAAAATCATAAAGAGAATTCATTGAAATGGGGTTTTATATCCACCTTTATTGACACAAAATGTGTTTTGAAGTTTAATCATAGTGTATATGTATGTAATGTGTACATACATATATAGACATAATATGTGTGAATGTATGTGTAATAAAAGCATGCATGTATTAGAGCGCTTCTTTTTCTAACTGGATATGCAATCAAGGCATTTGGAAACCATTTAGTTAGAAATGTCCCTTGGAAGTATATTCACTTAGTTCTAATTGTGGATGTTTCTGGTTGAGGATACATGTGTAAGCAGGGACTGAAAATATATGAATTCTGAGTGATAACAAGGAAACTAGCAAACATAAAATATCAGAAGTAGTGGATTCTGTGGCCTAGTTGTGAAAACGGATACTCTGGATGTATGAACCTTTATGCTATGTGGGTCACTAAGTTTCTGGGTATCCTTGTGAAAACCTGGACCCCAGTTCCCATGTTCCATATGACCAAGAGGAGCAGTAGCATGATGTTCTGCTGCTCCACTCATGAGGTCAGGCATTAAAAATGACAATGCAACATGTCAAACAGAGTACAAATTTCAAGATAAGTGTCACAAGGTAAAAGGTTAGCCATAGAAGCCCAGATATTAAAATGATTTATTCTTAATAACCGATCCTTATATGTGAAAAAACAAAAGACACTTGGATTAGCCCAAATAGTTTTACTAGCAATCATCCACCTAGAGACATCGACTTAATTAGCACGACTTTGGAATAATTAGTTAAGCAAATATGTATTGAATGCCTACTAAGTGATGAGTGAGTGCTAGGAATGATGGATGCTACCAGACTCTAGGCTAAACTTCTTAAACATATCATCATGATTACTCCTTACAGCAACTTAACATAGATGCTATATTCCCCATTACAGAAATAAAGAAATTGAGACATAAAAAGGCAAAATAATGCGTTCAAATTCTCAACAAGAGTTCCCAAAACAACCTCAGCTTTTTGATACAATGTCAGTCCCCTGATGGATGGAGAACTGTAGGGAGAGGGGAGTAATGGAAAAAGGAGGAATGAAATTGGGATTTGGGAGAGCAGCAACCTCTCTTTCTGAGCTACTGTCTTATGGAAACTGCCTGAGACTTGCATCTAACTTCCTCTAGTTGTGTTAATTTAATCTTTCACCAAGCTCCAAGACACAATCTGGCACCATGGAGGACAAATAGAGAAGGCTTCTGTACCCGTAGCTCTATGTCAGTGTTTCAGGCTTGTGTTCTTCCCGTTTTGACCTTGATTTCATGGCTGTCCAGTATCTGGTCTTCAACTCATTCTCCTCTGGCTGCTTCTACTATTCCTGAAAAGCAGGCTCTCAGAGACCGAGCTGTTTGACATCAGCTGCTAGGTGTTTCTCAAGCTAACTATAACCTCTTTGGATCTTTGCTTATGAGTAATACCACACTGAGGTCCAGGAGGCAATCAGCATCTGCCAAACCCTCTCACCTGCCCTGTTCTTGTTTGAATAAACTCTTCAATCGTGACTCTTTTTAAGCAGATGGTACTGGTGGTGTTCTGTCTAACCTGGGATCCCTAAGAAATTGGCCTATGCCTTATGGTGCAGATCAGCTTGCTCTGCTGCCCTGCTCAGAAGCCTTCTTTTTAGGCTGATCTAACTGCTCTGCAAGAGAAGAAATTTTTCTTCTTACCTTTCTGAATCTGGCTTCCTTCCCATGGCTGATTCTCAATTAAAATAGGGCAGAGGTGGGTGATTGTACAGTTTGTTTTGACTCTTTCCCACGTTGCCCTTTGTGTTGCTTCTGCTCTTTGACATTCG
The DNA here is from genome assembly GCF_030222135.1 of Aotus nancymaae. Lineage (NCBI taxonomy): Eukaryota > Metazoa > Chordata > Mammalia > Primates > Aotidae > Aotus > Aotus nancymaae. The sequence continues at coordinate 32,270,888 of NW_026988455.1, forward strand.
GGCTTTATAAGTATCATCATCATTTGCATTTTGGTTTTATGTATTTGTTTTGTTTTAACAAAAGAGACAGAATAAAGGTGAAATCTTTGTTTTTCTGCTCAGCCTCTGTGTTCTCTTTCTCCCTAGAGGTATTCGATATCATGAATTCCAGCTGATATTATTACATTTTCTTCATCTATATGTCCATAAATAGTGAATAATAACAACTAATGTTTAATGAGCACTAAGTATTCACCTAGCAGTGTTCTAAGTTATTCACATGCATCCTTTTCTTGACTCTTGGAAATAAGTGCTGTTATCATCTCTATATTATAGATGCAACAACTGAGACACCAAAAAGTTAAATAACTTGCACAAGATTACACAGCTAATAGGTAGCAGAGATGGGGTTCAAAGGCAGGCCTCGGACTTCAGAGCCAGCCTGCAGCTTAATAATATGCTAGTGCTTTTAACCAATGTTATGCAATCTTCTGTGGCATTTGAGTGATTTTTTAAATGTTCAAAAATACAATTTTTAAAATCTCCTTCAATTTATTTATTTATTTTCCTTTGGAGACAGAGTCTCCCTCTGTTGACTAGGCTGGATGGAGTGCAGTGGCATAACCTTGGTTCACCGCAACCTCCACCACCTGGGTTCAAGCAATTCTCATGCCTCAGCCTCCTGAGTAGCTGGGACTACAGGTACACACCACCATGCCAGGCTAATTTTTGTATTTTCAGTAGAGACAGGGGTTGTGCCATGTTGCCAGGCAGGTCTCAAACTCCTGACCTCAGGTGATCCACCTGCCTTGGCCTCCCAAAGTGCTGGGATTATAGGCATGAGCCAGTGTACCTGACCTCAACAGTGTTTGAAGACATGTATTAATCCAATCATTAATATCTACAGTTGTATAATATTCTGTCAAAAATGTCAGTTATATCAATCATAATTTACTATATCCTCTGGATAAGTATCTAGTGTTTCTGATTTTTCACTATCTCAAGCTATCCTGCAGTGAACGCTGTTGTGGTTATCTCCTTAACAGTCACTTTCCCTTCCAATTCAAATGTTGTTATTTCACCAGTGATTTTTGTCAGTTGCTAAAATGATGTAGTTAAATTCTTCTTATCAATATCTGATTGATTAGTAATAATTTAATCCTTTGCTAGACTTCGCATTTTAAAGAGACCCACTTGTTAGCTGCATTTAACCCACAATGGTTGAGGTGACTATTTGAACAGTTTCAGAAATTAGGAGGAAGGGGTGGATATGAAGAATATATATGACGAGAGAGAGAGAGAGAGAGAGAGAGAGATTCCCAGTACCTTCAGGATTTCTGTTATTTATCTAGTAAAACTAAACTTTCCTTTCCGTATCATGAAAATTTGAGTCTCCATGAGAAACTTTGTATCAGTACCAATATTGCAGAATGGTATATTGCTACCTGAACTACTCTCAGTATTCTTTTCCTACCTTGTAAATAGTAAACGTGTAGAGAGGGTGTTTATTAGATTACAAAATGCTCTGGGGTGGGTGCAGTGGCTCACGTCTTTTTTAATAAACAGCACTTTGGGTGGTCAAGCCTGGTGTATCACTTCAGGCCAGGAGTTTGAGAGCAGTCTGGCCAATATGGCAAACCCCCTCTCTACTTAATACAAAAATCAGCTCAGCATGGTAGCACATGCCTGTAGTTCCAGTTACTCTGGAGGCTGAGGCAGGAGAATCAATTTCTTGAACCCAGGAGGCAGAGGTTGCAGTGAGCTGAGATTGCACCACTGAACCCCAATCTGGGCAACAGAGCGAGACTCTCTGTCAAAAAAAATATAAAACCCAAAAACAAAAAACAAAATACTCTGGAGTATAATAGCTACTATTTATAAATCTTGATAACATATGAAACATGTTTATGAATCTTGATAACCACACAGTGAATATGTTTGCATATGAAGTGGGATTTCCTCTGCCGTGCAGTTTGTCTTGCTGTTCAGTATTTTGAGTTGCTTTCCCTTTAAGTGAAGCTCCAGGTAGAAGCATCAGAGTTATCTACCAGAAGTCCAAGAATATTTTATGTTGTGATAGCTGCAGTTTTTTATTTATAGAAAAGCTCCTCTAGTATCGAGTTTTTTGCTGGATGAATGCACTGTGAATGAATTTAGTTGTCTTTTGTTATTTTATGTATTTTAAGTGCATATAGTGCTTACCATATACATATCTTGATGCATGGCACAGATGTTGTTTTGAAATAGAACCACTGGGCCTTTAACAAGTAATGTTCAAGTTACCCTTAACAGCACAGAATCAAGGAGGAACGTTGGCCATGGAATTGGAACAATTAGCTCTAATTCTAACATTTACAGGTTTGGTGCAGTTGCACAATTTATTGTAAATGAAAGTCATAACAATACTGAGCTCATCATGTAAAATGATAATATCTTCTAAATTAATATAATATTTTCAAATGAATTTTTAAATATCTAACCTGTTTCTTAACCACTGAGTAATATGGTCACCTGATGCAAAGTCATGAATATATGGAAAAAACTTTAAAAAAATTAACTATAAAATGAACATACTCATTTCCTCTGTTCCCAGAGTTGTCGTGTGAAAAACAAATGGCTTGATATGTGTAGAGCACTGTGTGTGAGAGAAAGGCCTGGACCCATGGGAAGCTTTCTACCTTGTGATTTTGTTTTTGGCAGATGACTCAACCAGCATCCACAAGTGAGAATAGGCATTGATTACCTTAAAATTTAAGAGTAGTGCATCTCAATCAGTTAATCCAGGTACCTCTCCCCAAGAGAGGCCACAGACAAAGTTTAATGGAGGGTACACCTACTCTCCCTTTACCTCACGTATTTAAATAGCTCTACAGAGAGAATGAAATGCCATCTTTTAGAGAAATATGAATTGCATAGAGTAGTAGCAATTTCATTCCCCCAAAGAAGGGATTACATGATGTGTTCTCCCACCTTCCCACAAGATTGGGAGTGGCCAAGCTGACTTCCCCGTCCTCTCCACAACCCTCACATAAGGTAAAGAGTAAGGATAATATGTGAGAGAGTGCTGAGCCACTGAATGGATGGATCATTTGTTCTTCAGGTTTGAATGTGGAGAAAAGGGCCAGAGGGATGTGACAGAGTTGAAAAAGAAAGTTCCAGGGTACATGTCGATGTTTGTTATGACAAGGACATGTGAGTGGAATCTGACTGAAGGTGAGCTGGAGGCTGAGAATTAAGCTCTGTTCCATCACTGTTCCCTTCCTGGTGCCACCCACTGGGCAAAGGGAGCCTAACATTCAAAGGATGTGGAGAGGATCATCTGGAGTAGGGCCTGAGGAGAAGCGGAAAAAGCCAAGTCCCAGTCAGTTACCTTATGTAAGACAGTTTTGTAGGGTGAAACTCCTGGAGGTTCCACCCAAGAACCCATAGATGCCTCCCATGAGGAAGTCAGCATCTGATGGGGAATGGGAAATGAGGACAAGACAGGGATGGCGTGACAAAGAGAGGCTGATATGCTGTAAGCGGTCACCTGTGGAATGTATTCTTTCCACCCCTTCATCCCTGATCCAACCCCAGAAAGGAAATGACAGCAAAGATGGTGGGAATGGCTTGAAAGAAGAAACCCAATCATTTGCTCTCCATATCCTTCTATAGCTGCAGGAGCCACCAGTCTAGTCTACCTGGGAGGGTAGAGAAAGAGTCCTGTGAATTGAATACGAGATCAAAGTTTTTACATGGAGAACACCAAAATTAGTTTGAGATGCCATAAAATTTGAGTCAGATATCACTAGGGAAACTAAAATCTAGTGAGAAGGGAAAAAACAAACAAAAAACATTTTCATGGTGATACCTTAAGTTGATACACCTTGATAAAATTAGTTAAACCAATGATTAATTATAAAGATTTCTCTCCTTATAGGACCAAATGTCCTGAGCAGTCATTCCTCCAGATGGACCTTATGAGCTTTTCACTGGGTCCTGGCAGAGAGGGAATTTGGCCTGCTATCTATATGGCCAATCTTGAATTGTTCATGCATTTGTTCATTTATTCAATCTACATTTATTGAGCATTTAGTGTGCCAGACACCACACTACTGAACCAGACTCTTGGGATAATTAAGCTTGCCAAATTCTCAGTTCACATGATTTCACGTGGAATAAAAAACTTTTTTTTTTCCTGCAGTTTTTGAGGCACTGGCAGATACTGCACAAAATAAATTGTGGGCTTTACAACAGCAGTCTGAACTGCCTGGTAGAAATAATGATGACCATGAATCTGGGGTTTTCCAGGATGGTCTGGGTTTCTTATAATTTTATTTTTCAGCAAAGTAAATTTATTCAATATGCAGCTAAATGCAACTTATTTTTCATGAGCTTGTAGTGCTTTCTATTTAAATTTATAAATGGTGAAACATCCTTTGTTAGACCACATGCTTCAATATTTTATGTGGAAAATATGGGTGCTTAATGCCATAAGATTTTTTTAAAGCAAATCTAGATCTAGATTATGCTGACAAAAATATGAAAATTATTGTTTTCTGGAAACCCAGCTTTCCTGGCAGCTGTATCTCTTAGAATGTGACAGATTTTAAAGGTAAAACATGCTGCAGATAGAGTAATAGTTTGCCTTAATGCCAATTTTAACCCACAGTGATATAGTCCTCTGATAGCACTATGCTTTAGAAGGTAAGGAAGCACCAGAGTCTTTACTGAGGTCATACCTTCTGCAAGACAAGATGAAACAGGGAGGAAGTAGAGTGTTGAGAGACAGAGACAAAGGGAGAAAGCACTCAGAGAAGGAAAGAGAAGAGAGAGCCGGGGGAAATAGTTCGTAACCATCTCAGTTCTCATCCCCAGATAATTTCTTGCACAGGCCATTCAAGAAGCATGATGAGGATAATAGCCATTGTTTTTAGATTCCTTTTAGTTTTATTGTGGAATAATTTAATTAAAATAAATTTTTATTACCCTTTTGCTCCCTTTGCCTGCTCTGTCTCCTGCTGTAATTTCCTGTAAAGGAGATGCGTGATGTCCTCTGGGCATCCCCAGTAGCTTTTCAATCATCCATTCATGTCTTCTGAGTTAGTTTCATTTTGCCAAAAGAATCCTTTTCATATTTAGCATTCTTGTCACCGAAAATGAGTTGTCTGATTATCTAATATACTGCATAGTTATGGGGAAAAATCCTTCAAATTTTTGTTAATTTCCTCTTTGAACATGGTAGGCTAGTAAACAGAAACACCCTAGAAATAAATTTCTTTTAGAAACATGCCCTTCCGTTGTTCCAAATGTGGTAGGCAGAATAATAGCCTCCCAAGAATACCCATATCCCAATCCCCCAAAACTTGTCCATATGTTACCTTACATGCCAAAAATAAAAAAGACTTTGCATTAAGGACCTTGAGGTGGGAGATTCTCTTGGATGATATGAATGGATCTAATGTAACCATAAAGATCCTTCACATTGGAAGAGGAAAGCAGAAGTTAGGTCACAGAAAGATGGATGATGGAAGCACAGCCAAGCAAAGATGCTACACTGCTGGTTTTGAAGATGGATAAAGGGGCCATGAGCCAAGGAATATGGGCCACCTCTAGAAGGTGAAAAAAAGCAAAGAAACAAGAGTTTTCTCAGATCTTCCAGAAAAAATGCTTCCCTGAAAACATCTTGATTTTAGCCCAGTGGAACATGTGTCTGACTTATAAACTTTGTAACTGTGAGATAAGAAAACTTCTTTAAAGCCACTAAGTTACAACAGCAATAGAAAACTAATTCACCAAATACTCTTTCTGAGTATAGATTGAATCCTAAACTTATTAGCTTTTAATTGCATTATTCAATAAAAGTCTTCCTAACCTCTCTGGCCTTTAATGACAATTTTTATATAATTGAAGATGCTACATTGGCATTTTCTGTACATTTCCTTTCCAATCATTGCCCTTTTCAAAGCCAACTTTCAGTGGCAAGCTCCTTGACTGAAATTTGCTTGCATAGGTGACCTTTGTCCATTTCCTTTCTAACAATTGCCCTCTGGATGTTTCCTTTCTAATCATTGTCCTTTTTAGAAGCCAGTTTTCAGTGGCAACATCCTTGCCACGGAAATACACTTGCATACTTCCATTACCACTTACTCTTAAATTTAATCTTAATCACATTTGCAGTAGATGAAAGACCCAAGCTAAGTAGGGCTTTGTTGATTTTATATCAGCTGACAAAATAGGAGAGAACATTGTCCTTCACGTTATATTAGCAAGATTTCTCTCAATTTGTATTAAAAGAGTGAAATTTGCCAAGATCACTCTCATGTTGCACTGTCACATGAATATTCCATTGCTAATAAGGTTATCTAGAAAGGAAGCCAGTCTTTAGAACAAATATTAGTGTCTGAGACTAGGAAAATCTTGGCATAACTCAGTTGGCAACTTCACTAATTGGAAGCAACAAATTAATATGAAACTAGGATTCACTTGTATAGTCAGTTTTTCAAGAATGTTTTCTCTCATGCATTTTCATACAATCTCTATTACCCCGTAATATGTTGAAGTTTTAAATCTTTCACTTAGGTTTCTTAGACACTTACATCAGATATAGGAAAAGTAAGAAAAGAAAATTTGTGGCTGTCTTTTTTTCTTTGTAGGTTTAATAGGGGCTTTGGAAAGGCTGTACAGGATTTTAGTCAAAACAATGCCTCTGCTACAACTTCAGTTGTGATAAACAGAGACAATAACACCCAGGGAGGTCTCTGTACAGATCTAGCAAGTGGCAGGCAGTGGTTCTTTAGGTTCTTTGTTAGTGGGAATCTAAACTTCAGTGAGATTTTTTAACTGTAAAATGTGTGGCCATAGATTCATTTATAATAGCAATATTCACATAGCATTAAGTTTTTTAAATATATATATATATAATTGTACTTTAGGTTCTGGGATACATGTGCAGATCATGCAGGATTGTTGCATAGGTACATACATGACAATGTGGTTTTTTGCCTCCATCCCCCCATCACCTATATCTGGCATTTCTCCCCATGTTATCCTTCCTCAACCTCCGTATCCACCTCTGTCCGTCATCTATTCCTCCCCAACAGATCCCAGTGTGTGATGCTCCCCTCACTGTGTCCATGTGTTCTCATTGTTCGATACCCACTTGGGAGTGAGAACATGTGGTGTTTGGTTTTCTGTTCTTGTGTCAGTTTGCTGAGAATGATGGTTTCCAGATTCATCCATGTCCCTACAAAGGACACGAACCCATCATTTTTTATGGCTGCATAGTATTCCATGGTGTATATGTGCCACATTTTCCTTATCCAGTCTATCATCGATGGGCATTTGGGTGCCACAATGAAAGTATGTGTGCATGTGTCTTTATAATAGAATTATTTATAATCCTTTGGATATATACCCAGTAATGGGATTGCTAGGGCAAATGGAATTTCTATTTCTAGGTCCTTGAGCAATCACTACACTGTCTTCCACAATGATTGAACTAATTTACACTCTACCAACAGTGTAAAAGTGTTCCTATTTCTCCACATCCTCTCCAGCATCTGTTGTCTCCAGATTTTTCAGTGATTACCATTCCAACTGGTGTGAGATGGTATCTCAATGTGGTTTTGATTTGCATTTCTCTAATGACCAGTGATGATGAGCATTTTTTCGTATGTGTGTTTGCCTCATATATGTCTTCTTTTGAAAAGTGTCTGTTCATATCCTTCACCCACTTTTGAATGGGTTTGTTTTTTTCTTGTAAATCTGTTTTAGTTCTTTGTAGATTCTGGATATTAGATTTTTGTCAGATGGGTAGATTGCAAACATTTTTTCCCATTCTGTTGGTTGCTGGTTCTCTCTAATGATTGTTTCTTTTGCTGTACAGAACCTCTGAAGTTCAATTATATCCCATTTGTCTATTTTGGTTTCTGTTGCCAATGCTTTTGGTGTTTTAGTCATGAAGTCCTTGCATATGCCTATGTCCTGAATGGTTTTGCCTAGGTTTTCTTCTAGGGTTTTTATGGTGTTAGGCCTTATGTTTAAGTCTTTAATCTATCTGGAGTTAATTTTAGTATAAGGTGTCAGGAAGGGGTCCAGTTTCTGCTTTCTGCACACTGCTAGCCAGTTTTCCCAACACCATTTATTAAACAGGAACTCCTTTCCCCATTGCTTGTTTTTGTCAGGTTTGTCAAAGATCGGATGGTTGTAGATGTGTGGCATTGCCTTCAAGGCCTCTGTTCTGTTCCATTGGTCTATATCTCTGGTTTGGTACCAGTACCATGATGTTTTGATTACTGTAGCCTTGTAGTGTAGGTTGAAGTCAGGCTGCATGATGCCTCCAGCTTTGTTATTTTGCTTAGAATTGTCTTGGCTATGTGGACTCTCTTTTGCTTCCATATGAAGTTTAAGGTGATTTTTTCCAGTTCTGTGAAGAAGGTCATAGATAGCTTGATGGGGATAGCATTGAATCTGTAAATTACTTTGGGCAGTATGGCCATTTTCACAATATTGATTCTCCCTAACCATGAGCATGGAATGTTTTTCCATCTGTTTGTGTCCTCTCTTATTTCATTGAGCAGTGGTTTGTAGTTCTCCTTGAAGAGGTCCTTTACATCCTTTGTTAGTTGTATTCCTAGGTATTTTATTCTCTTTGTAGCAGTTGTGAATGGGAGTTTGCTCTTGATTTGACTTTGTGTTAGTCTGTTATTGGTGTATAGGAATGCTTGTGATTTCTGCACATTGATTTTGTATCCTGAGACTTTGCTGAAGTTGCTTATCAGATTAAGGAGATTTTGGACTGAGATGATGGGGTCTTCTAAATATACAATCATGTCATCTGCAAATAGAGACAATTTGACTTCTTCTTTTCCTAATTGAATATGCTTTATTTCTTTTTCTTGCCTGATTGCTCTGGCTAGAACTTCCAATACTATATTAAATAGGAGTGATGTGAGAGAGGGCATCCTTGCCTAGTGCCAGATTTCAAAGGGAATGCTTCCAGTTTTTGTCCATTCAATATGATAATGGCTGTGAGTTTGTCATAAATAATCTCTATTATTTTAAGATACAGTCCATCGATATCTAGTTTATTGAGAGTTTTTAGCATAAAGGCTGTTGAATTTTGTTGAAGGCCTTCTCTGCATCTATTGAGATAATCATGTGGTTGTTGTCTTTGGTTCTGTTTATGTGGTGGATTACAAGAGTTCAATGGTGTGTGTAAGTGTGTGTGTGTTGTGTTTACATGTGTGTATGTTGGAGAAGTGAAATGCCTTCATGAGACACAAAATAATCCTTTCAAAAGATGATTCTGATGCTAGTTCAAGGAAGCACTTTCTAATTAGAAATCAGGATACACCAAATAGGAAGCAAAATAATAAAATCACTGAAAACGTATTTGGAAATGTCCTGCTTCTTGTTTTTCCTTGTTTTCCAACTATTTTCATTCCCTATATTGTTTTCTGCTTTCTCTATAGGACGAGGGTTTTGACTTTGTAGAGATATTAAAAGCCTTCACAAGATAACTCTATTATCTCCCCCAATAACAACAAAGTAACTTTCCAATAGCAAACATACATAAATTTGCACCTACAATCTTACAATGAAGATATCTCTATTATAAAAAATTTTGAGTTCTTCCTCCTGTGACATGCTCCAGAAATTTACACAATTGCCTGTTTCTTCTTGCTCTTGTATAGCAAACATTTCCCTCTTAATTGGGTTCTTCTTGCTATGATTGAAATGTTGTCCCCCAAATTCATGTGTTAGAAATTTAATCGTCAATACAATGGTGTTGGTGGGCAGGTCTTTTGAGAGATGTTTGGGTAACTTTTAACTACTTATGAGAAAGTATCAAGTAAGTGGATGGATATTTAGGTGTGAAACAAGTAAATAGTATAGGCTAGAAAAAGATCTTTGGGATTCATTAGTTTAGAGATGGTAATTGAAGGTCTAGGCAAGAGTTAGATTTCCACAGAGTGTATACAGTAGAGAGAGAGAGGAACACCTCATGAATAGATTAATGCTGCTATTAAAATGGGCTTGGAAAAGTGGTTCAGCTCTTTCTTGCCCTTGTACCTTCTGCTATGTGAGGACACAGCAAGAAAACCCTCACTAGAGGCCAGCATGTAGATCTTGGACTTCCCAGCCTTCAAAACCGTGACAAATAAATTTCTGGTTTTTATGATTTACCCAATCTCAGACATTCTTTTAATAGCAGCATGAAGTGAGTAAGACACTTTCCATCAACTTTTAAGCATGCTTGTCTTTTATATTGTTTTGGATCAGCAAAAATAATCCTCCTTAGCCTTCATATATCACATTCTCTTTTCCTCCCCTCCACAGCCAAAGTTCTTTAGATTACTTCTGAGTTCACCTCAATTTGGCATTTGATCTCGTGACTCCATTAAAATTGCTGTCATTTATGTCACCAATAATGTCCATTTCACTAAATTAAAGGAATATTTTCTTTTATTATAGTGAATTAATATTCACTATATTAAAGAAAATAAATATTTTCTTTTCTTCTTGATTGCTTAACTGTTCTATCTCAAAGACTTTTTAAAAATTTTTGATTTGTGACACATTATTTCTTGGAATATTCCCTCTTATCTGTTTATTCTTTTCCTATTTCCATTTTAGGCACAACCTCCTGGACCTAAATTGGCTGATGGAGTTAATCACAGTTCTATTTTTGACTGTCTTCTCTCTCTACTGTATACACTACTTTTTGGCCATCTAACTGTTGCCTACACCTTCAATTACAATCTCTAAGCTAATGAATCACAAAGATCTTTTTCTAGCCCAGGCTATTTTTTTGTTTCACACCTGAATATCCATCCACTTAGTTGGCATTTTCTGATAATTAGCGAAAAGTTACCCCACTAAATATGTCCAGGAAGACATTTACACTTACTCTGTATCCTACCTCTTCCCGTTTGTCTTTTTCAAGTGAATGCCATTGGTAATGCCATCAGTGAATGCTCAAATATCCATACACATATGCAAGCTAGCAGCTAGTAGTCATCTTTGACAAATCCCCCTAACCTAATGCCCCCATCCCATTCAGCACTAAGCCCTGTCATATTTTACTTTTTAAAGAATTACTCAAATATATTCACTACTCATCATCTCTATCAACTTTAACCTAAACTACCACAGTAAATACTTCCCTTTCAATGCATTATTTTTTTGCAACATAGCTAGTGTAATCTTTTCATAATGTAAATCTGAATAAATTACTTTCCAGGTTAAAATTTTGTGATGACTTCCTACTGCTCTAAGAATAAAAACAGTGTTACTTTCCATGTTCTGTGGTCATTTGTACTGTAGCCTTCACTGCCCCTTCAGTGTCAGAGTGCACCATACACCTATCCTCTTTAATTCACTCCAGGAATGTTGTCCTTCTTTCAGCCTCATATGCAAGTGATATTCCTCCAAGGATAATTTTTTTTTCCTTTGAGATGGAGTCTCACTCTATCATCCAGGCTGGAGTGCAGTGGCATGATCTCAGCTCACTGCAACCTCCACCTCCTGGGTTCAAGTGATTCTCTTGCCTCAGCCTCTCAAGTAGCTGGGATTAAAGGCATCTGCCACCATGCCTGGATAACTTACATATTTTTAGTAGAGACTGGGTTTTGCCATGTTGACCAGGTTGGTCTCCAGCTCATGACCTCACCCATCTTGGCCTCCCAAAGTGCCAAGATTACAGGTTTGAGCCACCACACCTGGGCCCAGAGACAGGGTGTTTATACATGCTTGAACACTCTCATTTCTTTTTTCTATTAAACTCCTACATGTCAAGGATCACCTCTTCATGGACTCTTTCTTTGATGCTGCCAACTAGACCAAATCCCTCTCATGAAAAAATGTGTCTTTCCTTCATAACATTTAGAACAGTTACAATTTAATATTTAGTTGTCTAACTGTTTGATTAATAACCATACTACTTAGCTTCATGAAACACATGGTATATATACAGTGCTAAGCCACTATATGCTTTGTGCTTAAAGTCAGTTAGCAAGATGACCTGGGAAAAAATTTGTTGAATAAATACATAGAAAAGACTTATACATGATTTTAACCTGTTTTAGACAGTGGTTGACTGAGTCCCAGACAGGTGAATCACTAAAATCTAAACTCAAATTGCATAATTTTAGTATGGGGATTAATCTGTCACATTAGCTTATGTATTTAAATGTGCTTTATGCTCTCTTTACCATATTTATTTAAATCTGAGTGAAGTCAACATCAATTATTTTAATAGTGGTGGCACTGGAAGAATTACTAGTCTGCATTTAATGCCATTATAATTAGTTAACTTTTATAGACATTAATCCAAACCCAAACTTTCTTGTCTAAATTCCTTTAGATTATGAAACTTTTTGTGCAACATCAAATTTTCTACCTTGGAATGAACTAGAAACATATGCATGATACAGAAAGCAACTCTATAGGAAGTGGGTGCAATGGATTCTAGCTACTTATGACTTGGCCTGGGCAAAACTCCAAATCAAAGAATGGCAAACCTTCCCTATTAATCTTCTCTTTGTAGAAGGATGCCAGCCATTTGCTTATTTGTTCTCAAATCAATTACTAGAAATTCATTTTTCTACTCTGTTGCAAGGAACTGCTAGCTGCTAGGTAGGGTCAGCCAACAGGAAGATAAGACTGAAGAGTAAGAGAGATGAGTTCAAAGTTTATCTCTCCTCTTATGTTGACTTAGGAAGCATCTCTGCAGCAGTTGCATCTCCTCCTTAACTGCAGCTCTTGGCAGATAACCTGTCATTCAGTAGTTATAGCTCCCACAGGCAACTCCTCTTGTAGTTCTTGCCCTCATCACATGTCCTTGGCTTTGGGGCTTCTGTAAAGTCACATTCTTCTTTCTCTAGCTCTGTGGAATGATATTGTCTTTCCTGTTGTTGCTACTCTGTGGGTTGCTTCATGATCTCCCACTTCGTTTTTCAGCTCTACAAAAATTTGTGTAACCCATTGCCTGTATTGAATTTTCTTTATTCAAAATACTAAGATTGATCTATATTTTCCTGACTAGACCTTGACTGATACAATTATTTTATATTAGTATTAGTCCCAGGAAATAGACCTTAAGAAGAAATTCTGAGCTTAGATTGTTTGCTTCTTTTACCTTGAACACAGTGAAGAATTTCTTTCAGGTGAAAAATGAAATATTATAATTAAAGTGTCTCATCAAATAACATCACAATAACTTAAATTATTACCTAGTTTGTTTGAGATAATGTACTAGCTGAAAGCAAGTCTTTTGGGAAAGCAAGTAGTGTTTCATTTGACTACAAAAATGGAATGACTGTCTCTGACTATGCTGAACTACTTATAATAAGAAAATGATAAGTCTAGACCTTTAAACTCTTAGATCAAAGCACAGCCAGAGAATCCAAGAGCTGCTTTGGCACTCTTAGAATATTCTTACCAAGAGGGAAATTATGGTTGAGAATCAGAATTATGTGTAGTATACAGAGTTATTATGCAAATTGCAAACACAGACTCACCAATTTAGTGTGTTAGTGCTAAGCCATTAATTATAAGTAGTGAAGCCCTGAGAGTTGGGATGGGGGATATTTGAGCAGATGCAGTTGAATTTGAAAACTCTGAACATAATATATCCCCAAATTTCTGTAACCAGCAAATGCAGCCATGTGCAGTGAGGCTCATCTTTCTTTACTTAAGAAACCTTTAATCTTTTCATCTGAAGAAGTTGCCATAAAAGGAGATGTCTATTTTTTCTCAGTAATCACAAGAAGCATCTTTTATTGCTTCTGAACCCAAAACTACAGTCAAATGCCAACACACCTCAAGTGGAGAATTATAAGGCCTGGTCCAAGAATAAGTAATGTATACATAAAAAGAATTGCAGATATTTGCTAATTTTTATTGGAAATTCTCTTGAAAATGTGTGGAGATATAATCTATGTAAGGAAGAATAAGGAGCACAGAATATAATGTAGGATTTGTCAGTATTTATCAGTATCGGTATATTTATTTGAAAGTCTGGATTAAATGTATTAGTTCAAGGAGCTGAAAACTGTACTAAAACTTTGATTGGTTGGTTAGCTGAAACATAGAGTTAATAATTGCCTATATGAAGTGAGGATAAGATCCCCAAACTTTCCTGGAATAATGCTGATGGAAGATTCAAAAGCATAAGGAGATGATAATGTTGGAATGTATTTATTATATTCAACCTACTTTCTCTCTTCTGGACTATTCTTGCAAGAGAACCCACAGGACTCTTCTTTTACTAAACCATTGATAAATGCATTAATGAGGGGAGCCTCAACATCTATGGTGAATTTCCTCTGCAGGCTGTGGATGACACCAAGATTTGATTACTTTGAAATAAATTCATTTTAATGGGAAGATGAGATCTTGGAATGTCAGGGATCAGGTAGCAGTAGCACTTTACTGGCAGAGACAAAATGACCATAATTACTGTAATGAGCAGGGAGGGTTGAGTGGCAATTCAGATGTTTTTACCTACAGAAATCTATGGTGGTAGCTAATTGATTACAGTTTCCCTAGGAATTAAATAGAAGGATAGCCCAACAAAGCATTATTTGATCTAGTGAAGAGAAAATCATCTTGAGTAAGTACCACAGGAAGTCACAGCCTCTCTTCTTCCCAGACATTAGTCAATTCACAGAGCCAAGCCTAAGTAGGAGACTATGTTTCCTTGAAGAAGGATTCTAAAAAACTGCCACAAGTATATACTATAAATCATCCTCTAAATTGTACTCTAAAGGGCCTTCAAATTATTTATCAGGATGACTCTGCAAAGAGGAAAGAGAATAGGTCACAGGACTAGTGATGCCCTGAAGGGGAGAACTGCATATGATGTAAGATATTCAACTTTGATATGGACATGATGATTGGTGGGCATTTACATCTCCCCATTTGAGAAGAGGATGAGAACAGCTTCATTTAATGCAGAATAGCTATTTTGTGGATTCTTTGGATAACAGTTTGTAAAATGGGGAAAAAAGGCTGTTATAATTAGGGAGTTAAATATGGGCATACAATAAATAAATACATAAACAAATAAATATATAAACATACAACGTATGTTGTACACCAAAAATGGGGTGGACTGTGTAGGACAGCTGATGTTTTCTCTCATACTCTCTGTACTTCTCCAGCTCTGGTTTGTGTCACAAATAAATACATTTCCCATATTCTTTTGCTTATGAACCTTGGATGTGCTTGACCAATGGGAAGTACTAGGGAGAAATAAACAAGGAAAAATGAAAAAGCCTGTCTGTTTCTTCCTCCCTCACTCTATCTGGTAGCATCTTTGAAGCAGATCCATCTCACTTATGATTTCAGCTCCTACCAGGAAGCATACTGCACTATCTTCTATCACTGAGAGGAAAAATTCCCGCCATAATCCTAGTTCTAGCCAGATATCCTTGGCTTCTGAGTTTCCATAACACAACATAGTGGTTTTCTGCTGTTGATAATTTCTGGATTGCCTTACTGTCCCTATTTGGTTTCTTAACCTTTCTATCACTTCTGTAAACAATGCCCTGCATTCAATTCTCTTTGTTTGAAAAATATTTTCTTTTGTTTGAAATACTTGGAGTTGAAAAACCTGGACCCAACTGATCTGAGAAGTGAAAAAGCTGGGGGAACAAAGAGAACACAGGTTATTTCAATTTCAGCTCATGCGATTTATTTCAAGTGGTACTGAGTAAACTTGTTAATTCTCTTTGATGTGGCATAAAGCTGAAGCTCCTTCATGTCACACAAGGCTCTCCCTAATATGACTTCTGCCTATCTCTTCAACCTACTTTCTGACCCTTCCTGCCTTGTCACAGAATGCAGCTGTTCAGAATCCTTTGGCCTTCCCCAAATGGGCATTGCTGCTTTTCTGCTCCATACCTCTGCCAGGTCTGGAAAGCCACTGCCTCTGAATTCTTGTTTTCTCAAGACTCAGTTCAAGTGCTTCTTGCAGTATGATGCCTTCACTTGACCCCTAGACAGAATAATTACTATGCTCTTTAAACTCTAATTCTATTCCATGTATTTACATGTATTTCAACTCATGCAAAACACCATGAGATCCTTGAGGATAAGGAGTTAGTCATCTCCATATTCTTGTAAAAAGACTCTCAAGTGTTTGACGGATGAATCATGGAAACAATAATGATGATGAGTGGTGCGTATACTAGGATTTCTTAAAAATCAACCCATTATCTTCCCAAAAGCAAAGTGAATGCTTTCAATCATCGAAATTTTTTTGACAGCTGAAAATATTAAATAATAGCCTATGGCCATAGCTTTCCTTCTGTATAAAGAAGCAGACCTCATTTGGAAGACATCTGTACATCACTTGGGCCCTCCAACCAGTTAAAGAAAAATGTAGCAGTCTGCCAGCAGCTTGCTTGTTTCATAGTCGCTTGTTTTCCAGCCCATAGGATATTGGCCGTAATCCCAATGAACAAATGTTGATCAGAAGTCGGGCAGGCTGTGAAAATCGAATAAACAATGGCCCTCTGACAGGCTAGATTAAAGCATATTTAATGTCTTTGGAACTCACATTAACAATCATTCTAGGTTATTGTGCAGGCCTTCATTTTCTATTTACTGGAGTATTGCAACTGCCTTCAGGGGATTGAAGCTACTGCCCGGGCAAAACAGCTCAATCACGCTGGCCCCCTCAATGATAGTGACACAACCAGAGCTGTGCTCACCAGGAATTTTTTTCTCCTTTCTGCAAACGTAATGTATCATGAGTGGTTCTCCTGGGTAAGAGGTAAAAATGATTTGTAGAAATCTGTGAAGGCTGGGGGCACAGTTTTCTACTATTTTTGTGATGATTTATATTTCTTTATGATCCTGAAGTGCTGCGCTGTGAGAAGGTTTGCAATTTTGTGGTTCTGCTGGTTTAAACCAACCAAGATTAAGCCTATTGGATTAACAGGACGGATTTTCTTTGCCCCTGTCTCTCATCTCTGCTAGGCAGGAGAAGGAGTGAAGGTTGAAGAGATCTGCCCTCCCTCTTCTCCCCTCTGCTGAGCAGCAGCTCCAAATAAGACACAGGTAAAAAGTGCCACATGGGAGACCCTTTTCAGAAGCAGTCTGTCGGGTCTCTGATAGTCGTCAGCATTTCGGAGAGGCAACTGAAAAGTGTGGTTTGGCTTTGCCAAGGGGAGAAGAGGTGACGGTTTGTTCAAAACATTTCTAGTGTCTGGAAAAGATCCCAGTCTTGTGCCTGGGGCAAAGGGCATTAAAAAGAGAAGCTCTGCTGTCACCTGCTTCAAATTGTTTTTGCCTGCAGCTTAGTAGAACAGTATACTGAAGAGAAAGAAGACCAGGGGAGGGAGGGCCACCTTCTTACTCCAGGCATCTGAGAGAGGAAGGAATGTTCTGTGTTTAGAAGATAAAACCTTTGGAACTAAAATTGAGGGATAACTAAATAAGTTATTTCACCAAGCTCCAGTTATCAAATTACAATATTCTCTTCTCTTTTTTCTATGAGCTTTTTCTACCCTGGTGAAATGCTCTATTCTTAACATCAGTAATGTATAATTATCCACATCTCAGGAAAATTGTGGAGGATTGCATTACACTAGTGTTCCCCACACTGTGTTCCCTTAGGAAGGTATTTCAGGAGATAAAAAGTTCAGTTGCCAATAAGTTTAAGAGCAAATACTTACTGTCCCTCTGTGTTAGTTTCCTATGCTACTGTAACAAATTGCCCCAAATGTAGTGGCATAAAATAACACAAATTTGTACTCTGACAATTCTGGAAGTCAGAAGTTCAAAATGGGTCTCACTGGTCTAAAATGGTTCGAGGTCCTGGTGGGGCGGTCTTTCTTCTAGAAGATCTGGAATAGAATCCACTTGCTTGTCTTTTTCCGCTTCTGGAACTGACCTACATTCCTTGGCTTGTCTTTTCCAGCTGCCCACATTCCTTGGCTTGTAGCCTTGGAGGCACCCTGACCTCTGTCTCCAGTGTCTTGTAAGGACTCCTGTGATCACATCAGGCCCACCTGGATAATCCAGGCTAACCTAATAACCTCTTCATCTCAAGATCCTTAACTTAATTACATCCTCAGATCCCAGGTTGCCATGTAAGGTAACATAGTCACAGATTTGGGGGACTAGGACAGGCATTTTTGGGGGTCATTATTCTGCCTAGTGGTTCCTCACTCACGGAAACAATGTTTAAAAGCACAATAAAGGTTCTGTAAAGTCTTGTAAATAATTATGTTTTATTTTCTTTAACCCAGAGGAGGGCTCCAAACCTATTTTCTTTTTCTCCTTAATTCCAAGAATATCTGTTCTTTTATGGAACACAGCTTGAGGAATGAAATAATAAGCAATAATTCCAGCATTCAGAATGTAACATCCTTGATTTGATTATCACATTTCAGCCCACTCTTGAGTAGGTGGTGATGGGACAGAAGAGGATTCAAAATTTGACTGTTTTCATAAGAGTGACCTCTGGCAAACCATGTAAAATCTCAGAACCTTAGCTTCTTTATCTGTGAAATGGTGATAAGAACAAGGATAACCTGCTTTGCTTGACTGTTGTGTAGGTTTTCAACAATGATATGTGAGAAATCCCAGTGTAAATTGTAGAGTTAAACAGTATAAATTTAGGTCCCCTTGATGGATCCTACCCATAACCCAAGAGCTTTGGGAGACCTAGACAAGAAAATTGCTTAGGTCAGGATTTCAAGACCAGCCTGGGCAACTTAGTGAGCATCTATCTCTAAAAAAAAAAAATAATAAATTAATGTGGCCAGGTACGATGGCACATACCTATAGTCCCAACTACTCAGGAGGCAGAGGTGGGAGGATCTTTTGAGCCCAAGAGTTTGATGCTGGAGTGAGCTGTGATTGCACCACTGTACTTCAGCCTGGGCAGTAGAGCAAGATGTTATCTCTAAATAAACAATTCAATAAACAAAGTAAGTTTAGATATCGCAGGGAAAATGAACTTCTAAACAGTGACACTTCAACAAAATTTTCATAATAATTTTCTCCATTCACTTTCCTTTTCTGAATTATCAGTTAAAATAACTTCTGAGATAATTTAGAAGCCTTGAATATCAGCTTAGTAATTGTTGGCTTTTGGTTTTAATTATGGTACTGTTTTAATCTAGTAACTAGGAATCAGCGATACGTGAACTATTTACACATGTCTAACCATCAGTTACCCTTATGACTAACTTGGGAGATTATTTGAAAATTGTTTTTTATTCCAGATTTTGTTCTTCTTGTGAACCATGCTCACCCCAAGGTTTTATCTTAGTTTTGTTGATGTCCACTCATAGGCTACAAGTGAGTTTCAAATGAATTATATTTGAGTTGCTGTGTTATCTAGTATTTATGATAATCTTTGTTTATGCCAATTTCTCTTTTGTGTGTGTGGTAATAATTCCTGTTATTCACAATATTCCGTCACTTCTCCATCCAGACACAGGGTGGGGTAGTACTTCCCATCACTAATGAATTTAGGCATAGCCATGCAACTTGCTTTGGCCAATAAAATGTGAGTGGAAGAGATCTGTGTCACATCTAAGTGGGAGCTTTAAGAGCCAGGGTGCAGTTCAGCATCTTCCTTTTAATTGCTTTAGCGTCTGTGAAGGCATCTGCAACACGGAGCTCTCTCAGCTTGCATTCCCCAAGAATTACAGAGAAAAGAGTTTGTCTGTTGACCTATTTCGGACTTGAATGTGTGTGAGAAATATAAACTTTTGTTGGTTTATACCTCTAAGATTTTGGGGTTCTCTTTATTGCAGCTTAATCTAGCCTAACCTGGTTGAAACAACGTAGAATCTTTTATCAGATCCCCATTACTTTTAAACACATGAAAATATGCATTTGAAAGTTTTTATTAAGCCATAAGGAGATCTGGAAAGGTTCATTTTGTTACTGTAGAGACTGAGCTAAAGTAATAGGAAAATCTGTTAAAGTAATAGGGAAATAGAAAGATCAAGGGATTTGCAAATAGATGACCTCTGTCCTAGTCTTATCTTCATTCTTATTCATGTCTCATATAAGACAAATTGAATGCATAAAGCATTATTTATTTAATTTTTAAAAATATCATTCCTACCTAGAAAACTAATTCATAGGGTATAGAAGCATTCTTACAATTAATTTTCACAGCCTTGTAAAGACATGGTAAATTTTTACTTGCTCTCAGAAACTACTGGCTAATTTGAGGTGAAATTATTTATTGCTTCTCCTTTTCCTCTTCCCTTTAAATCCTCTGATTAAAGTCTGTTTTGATGGAACAATGCATTTCTTAGGATTGGGTGATGACCAAATGGCTGCTGCCTCCATTACTTGGTTTGGAGGATGCCAGTGAGGGGGAAAGGAGGGGAAGATGAAATTGCAAATACTCCCTGAAGGAGAAGCAACAGTGGTAAACTGTACACCCAAGTGCAAATGGCAGATATTAGAGTCATTCTTCCATGCTGCTTTCTATTGCAAAGAGGATGTGGCAGTGACGCATTGGTGAAGGAGGGAGGAATCTGACATTACTGAGCACTCGGATACTCAAGAAGCTGTGGTGACTATAGTTAGGGGACTGATAAGCTATGGAGTTCCAGAGTACATAAAAAGAGGGAAAACGAATTTTAGTAGACAAGCTTCCTGCTCTGAAAATGTGCCTAGGGCCACCCTCAATGCCCCAGAGCAGCAGCCAGATCCAGGAGGCAACTATTGATATGATAGCTTGCTTCCTCTTTAATCCTCCTTTGCTTCTCCTGGCCCTGTGTTCATTAGCAGCTCCCTAGAGGCACCCTGTCTGCTCACCTGTCAAGACCACTTGGCAACTGAAAAGTATTTGCAGGCAGTGGCAGCTCCTAGGCTCTCTCAGGAAGGATGGCATTTTTTTAATCCCTGCCCCATTCTTGAGCTTCTTTTTTTTTTTTTTTTTTTTTTTTTTTTTTTTTTTTTTTGCATTAGGAAGCCAACTACAGGCAGTAGAAAAATGGGTTTTGGAGTCTGGTGGTTAGATGTCCAGGGCTCCAGTCTCTTCTCCATCAATTACTTATATGGCAGCATACTTAAGCATTTTTTAAAGGTTTAAATTCTGATTCCACTTAATCACACTATACTTCATGTTGAGAATGGTTTTGATGGGGAATTTTTAGAAAAGACACACTGAAAATTAGGTCTCAGATTTTTCTGCCAGTGACTCTGAAGTTAACAGAGAAATAGGATTCAAATTCAGAATTACGGAGGAGGATCCAAGATGACCAAATAAGAACAGCTCTGGAGTTCAGCTACCAGCAAGAACAACACAGAGAGTGAGTGATCACCGCATTTCGAAACGAGTTTTCACTGCCCACAGGCCAGGAGATTCCTGAGCCAAAAAGTGCCACAAGTTTCTAGTGTTGCTGTTTCAACCCATGCCATGGGTTACAAACGATGTGAAGGACCTCTTCAAGGAGAACTACAAACCACTGTTTCAGGAAATAAGAGAGGACACAAACAGATGGAGAAATATTCCATGCTCATGGTTAGGAAGAATCAATATCATGAAAATGGCCATACTGCCCAAAGTAATTTATAGATTCAGTGCTATCTCCATCAAGTTACCAATGACATTCTTCACAGAACTGGAAAAAACTACCTTAAACTTCATATGGAACCAAAAGAGAGCCCACATAGCCAAGACAACCCTAAGCAAAAAGAACAAAGGTGGAGGCATCACACTACGTGACTTCAAACTATACTACAAGGGTACAGTAATCAAAACAGCATGGTACTAGTATCAAAACAGAGATATAGACCCATGGAACAGAACAGAGGCCTCACAGGCAACGCCACACACTTACAACCATCTGATCTTTGACAAACCTGACAAAAACAAGCAATGAGAAAAGGATTACCTGTTTAATAAATGGTGTTGGAAAAACTGGCTAGCCATATGCAGAAAACAGAAACTGGACCCCTTCCTGACACCTTACACTAAAATTAACTCCAGATGGATTAAAGAATTAAACATAAGATCTAATACCATAAAAACCCTAGAAGAAAACCTAGGCAAAACCATTCAGGACATAGGCATAGGCAAGGACTTTATGACTAAAACACCAAAAGCATTGGCAACAAAAGCCAAAATAGACAAATGGGATCTAATTAAACTCCAGAGCTTCTGTACAGCAAAAGAAACAATCATCAGAGTGAATCGGCAACCAACAGAATGGGGAAAAATTTTTGCAATCTACCCATCTGACAAAGGGCTAATATCCAGAATCTACAAAGAACTAAAACAGATTTACAAGAGAAAAACAAACAAACCCATTCAAAAGTGGGTGAAGGATATGAACAGACACTTTTCAAAAGAAGACATATATGAGGCCAACAAACATATGAAAAAATGTTCATCATCACTGGTCATTAGAGAAATGCAAATCAAAACCACATTGAGATACTATCTCATGCCAGTTAGAATGGTGATCATTAAAAAATCTGGGGACAATAGATGCTGGAGAGGATGTGGAGAAACAGGAACACTTTTACCCTGTTAGTGGGAGTGTAAATCAGTTCAACCATCGTGAAAGCCAGTGTGGTGCTTTGTCAAGGACCTAGAAATAGAAATTCCACTTGACCCAGCGATCCTTTACTGGGTATATACCCAAAGGATTATAAATCGTTCTATTATAAAGACACATGCACACGCATATTCATTGTGGCACTGTTTACAATAGCAAAGACCTGGAAGAAACCCAAATGCCCATGGATGATAGACTGGAGAAGGAAAATATGGCACATATACACCATGGAATGCAGCCATAAAAAATGATGAGTTCGTGTCCTTCATAGGGACATGGATGAATCTGGAAACCATCATTCTCAGCAAACCAACACAGCACCACATGTTCTCACCATAGGCAGGTGTTGAACACTGAGAACACAGCGATACAGGGAGGGGAGTGTCACATACTGTGGTCTTTGTGGGGAGGCCCAAGGGAGGGACAGTGGCGAGTGGGGAGGTTGGGGAGGGATAACATGTGGAGAAATGTCAGATATAGGTAACGGAGGGATGGAGGCAGCAAACCACATTGCCATGTATGTACCTATGCAACAATCCTGCATGATCTGCACATGTACCCCAGAACCTAAAGTACAAAAAAAAAAAGTTGGATAGCAATAACAGAAAAAACATAATTAAAAAAAATTCAGAATTATATATTTTGGCAGACTAGGAAGGTTAGCATAATGCTAAAAATTTAGCAAATACTACTATTATTATTGTTATTATAGAGATGAGATCTCCCTCTGCCACCTAGTTTGATCTCCTGGGCTCAAATGATTGTCTCACCTCAGCTTCCCGAGTAGCTGGGACTATAGGCACTTGCCACCACCATGCCCAGCTAAATTGTTTTTCATTAATTTTTTTTGTAGACATATGGCCTTGCTATATTGCCCAGGTTGGTCTTGAACTCTCGACTTCAAGCAATTCTCCCATCTTGGCCTCTGCCAGTGCTGGGATTATAGGTGTGAGCCACCATGCTTGACCTGTTCTAGCAATTATTTATAGGTAGATAGGTGAGGAGAGTTGTGTGGTTCTCATAATGACCCTCATCTGTATTCCATCTACTACACAAGTCCCGAAGGGGATAAACAGGTATCGTTGTGGGTGGACCTCTTTGCAGTTAGCACCCTGTCTCCCTGTTCCTTCTATAGGGCCACTATACAAAGTGTTGTAAGCATATCATACAGTTGTGAGAAGGAACTTATGATGTAAGCTTGTTTTTTGTTTCATCACTACGAGAAATGAGAAGTCAGAGGATGCTGGCTCTGATACGCTTTAGTTTATTGAAGTTACATTTTGGACAAATCTCTATTGAGTTACTATGGCATATTAAAAATGGCCTTAAATGCTGACACTTCTTCCATTGAGAGGAAGGATCTGTTTATCTTCCACTTGAATGTGGGATGGCTTGTGACTGTTTAGACTAATAGCATGTGGCAAAAGTAATGTTATTCAAGTTGCAGAGGTTTAGAAAGAGGACTGGTAGCTTCTTGCCTGCTCTCTTGAAAGCCAGCTGCTGTGCAAGAAGGGAAATTACCTTGAGATTACCATGCTGTGAGAAACCTGAGCCACATGATTAAACCATAGAGAATAACATCCTATATGGAGAAGGAGTGTGTGTGTGTGGGGGCGGGGGGAGAGAGAGAGAGAGAGGGAGAGAGAGAGAGAGTTTTGAAGCTCCCAGTATATGGTAAAGAGGACATTTTGAAAATGGCTTCTCCAGACCCAGCCATTCTAACTAATGTGGATCAGAGACCAACTACTCAGCCAACCTCATTCAGAATTCCTGACTCACCAAATTGTGAGTACAATGAAATGGTTATTTTAATCAATTAATTTTGAGGGTAGTTTGTTTTGCAGTAATAGACAACTGGATGAGTTGGTTATCTAATCCCAACATTGGTAATTTTTAATTTTTTAAAACTTGGGTTAGTTTTATTTGTAGTTTCTTTTGGTGGCTATCATACTTGAATTAAGAGAATACTGGATTTCTTCACATCCTGGTCAAAGCAGACAGGGGATCAGTGTGTCCCCAGAGACTTGAGGTAGTGGCAAGGAGACTAGGGCAGGAGCAGTGTCTGGGGAGAATATGGGGAGCTGGTGTGAGGAGTACAGGGCTGAAGAAATGTTTGATGATTTCTAGCTATCTGTAGACCTTAACTTCTCTGTCCTGGGCCTCCACCACAACAAGACTTCCCATTGATTCAGTTACATGGCATCTAATCAAAAGCATTTATTCTCTAAATTTGGCTTACTCTTCTGTCTCCTTCCATAATGTACTTGGCCAAGCACTAGAACAGAATCTGTATCTTATGCTATTCTTTTGTGGAAAGTCCCACTCTGCCTCTCTCTTGTCACCTCATCAGCTCTTGCGTATCAGTTCAGACAGCTTTGGGGCAACTCCTCCAGGCTTTTCTCTGTGATCTTTGTCCCCTGTCCTCTCACGGCAACTTGAGCACACCTCTATCATTTGTAGAGATATCATCTCTATCACATCTATCAAAATGCTGCATTGAATCATCTGCTAATTTTTTTTTTGGTCACTTCCAGGAATGGTGAATTTTCCAAAGGCCAGGACAATTTTGCTGTTCATTTCAGTATCTACTAAATGTGTAGTAAAGGAACTTGTAACACAGGGGCTCAACGAGTGCTTCATCACATGGAACTAAAGAGGATCATCTTATGCAGAGGGCACATCTCTTGTGATTTCAAAACTGTTTGTGTTGAGATCATAGGCACAAGACTGATTCATAGGTTCAAGTCAAAGCCAGAGTAGGTATAAGTAATTCCACTTAGACATTAATGCATGTCTTAAATGAAAAGTATCAGATCATAAAACTGTGTTTGTGAGTGTGTTTGTCTCTAAGAAAAACAGAGAAATCTGGGCAGTGAGTGAACTGAGAATTCTGTGGCTCAGGTGCCTGGAGGGAGAAACATGTTTAATGCAGTTTCTTGCTGGGTCCACCCTAATTGTCCTCTGGGCTTTATCTGAAGTTAAATTTTGCTAAAGATAACTAACTTCTTTTCCTTTCTCCTCATGCCCTTGTTTTCCGAAAGTTTGTCTCTGTCTTTAATGGGCTGTAGCATCACACACATCAGACGCTACAGACTTGATGCTGACTCAACTAGGAACCGTCCGCAGTAAGCTCAGCTCAGCATTTACCCTCCTTCCCTCTGTCTCTTTTCTCCTCCTTCTTTCTTTCTCTCTTCTCTCTTTCGTAGGAGCAGTTTATTTCCTTTTGTCAGAATGCAGCCTAATGATATAAGACTGGTCATTTGCTGCTGCTTTGCTTCTTCAGTGGGTGTCAAACTGCACAGCAGTGGTCTCCCAGGTTCAGTCTCTGCCAGAGACTCTCTGGTCTTCTTTACTTCCACTGTAAAAAAGGCAGAATAATTAAATACTTCCAAGACAGGTTAATGGGATAACTGTCAACCTGAAGGGAAGTAGTAGGTGTCAAAGCATTTCCAGAAGTGGACTGATATATAAATATTTGGTGCATTGTGTGAGTTCCACTGGTCTCTGCCCATCACCATCTAATTGTGTAATTGACCCCCTACTACTCATCTAGTGTTGTTTCTGACCACAAATCCTAGAAACAATTAAAGCCTGCATGTCAGATTTGTCTTCAAGGATTTCTTTTTTTTTTTTTTTTTCCCCTTGAGCATAAATGTTTTATTGTCACCTTAGGGCTCTCAGGCAGGTGGGGCTGTTGCATGTCACAGTTGGAGGGAAGGGCCTAACGTTTCACACTTTGGAAAACTGAGGCCCATGGGTGGTCAGAGAATGTCCTAAAGGCACACTGAGTCAATAGCAGAGCTGGGACCACTCCTCATTCTCTCTCTGGCCTCCCCATCCACCTTCAAGCTGTCCTTCCATGGCTGGGGTGGAGTGCAAGTGGGGTATTTCACAAGCTGCCCTTGAGACCTTCCCAGATGGGTGTTTTGTCTTGAAGGAAATGCTACCCCCACATCCTTCATAATTGCCTCCACCATAACAATGTTCCCACCTCCCCATTAGTGACCTACTGCCCCGTCTACAGTTAACAGTCATACTTAGGTGGTCAGCACCACCCCAGGAATGTGCTACCACACCCGTCCCTACGGAGTCCACTTCCAGGCATTTTCCTGCGATACAGGGTTCCTCTGCCTGGCTCCTGGTTCAGGCTGAGTCCATCAGTGAGTGAACTCCAGCCATGCAGGTCCAGGCCTTGCACCACCTCCTTCCTCCTGCGCCTCCTCCTTCCTCCTGCCTTGCTCAGCCTACCCCTACTCACATCCCATCCCCACCCCCGACTCTGCCAAGTTCAGACCAGGACTCCATCTTCTGTTGCGTTCTTCCTTCAGGGTCACATGCCCTTTGCCGGGCTGCGCGCTCCATCTGGCAAACCTCTTCTCAGTCACCCTTACCCATTCAGTCCCTGGCGGGTTCGTTCAGCCTCGTGGTCAGCGGACCAGGGTCCAATCCCAAAGCCAGTCTCTGAGTGTGTCCCCAGCCACCCACCCATGACCTCATCTCCCCAGGACAGAGCATGGGGAAAGAGGCATAGACACCAGAACCATCATTTTCCCCGCCCCACTCCACCCAACCCCGCTCCGCTGGCCCCTGGAACAAAAGAGGGTGGGGCTGGGCCGAGGGCTCTGGCACCGTGCCGGCGCGCCCTCAGTTGGAAAGAAAGTCAACACTATCCCCATCAAGCTACCAATGACCTTCTTCACAGAACTGGAAAAAACCACCTTAAACTTCATATGGAACCAAAAGAGAGCCCGCATAGCCAAGTCAATCCTAAGCAAAAAGAACAAAGCGGG
The DNA here is from genome assembly GCF_030222135.1 of Aotus nancymaae. Classification (NCBI taxonomy): domain Eukaryota; kingdom Metazoa; phylum Chordata; class Mammalia; order Primates; family Aotidae; genus Aotus; species Aotus nancymaae. The sequence continues at coordinate 32,298,189 of NW_026988455.1, forward strand.
AGGCATCACACTACTGGACATCCAACTATACTACAAGGCTACAGTAATCAAAACAGCATGGTACTGGTACCAAAACAGAGATATAGACCAATGGAACAGAACAGAGGCCTCGGAGGCAACACAACATATCTACAACCATCCGATCTTTGACAAACCTGATAAAAACAAGCAATGGGGAAAGGATTCCCTGTTTAATAAATGGTGTTGGGAAAACTGGCTAGCCATATGCAGAAAACAGAAACTGGACCCCTTCCTGACACCTTACACTAAAATTAACTCCAGATGGATTAAAGACTTAAACATTAGACCTAACACCATAAAAACCCTAGAAGAAAACCTAGGCAAAACCATTCAGGACATAGGCGTAGGCAAGGACTTCATGACCAAAACACCAAAAGCATTGGCAACAAAAGCCAAAATAGACACATGGGACCTAATCAAACTCCACAGCTTCTGCACGGCGAAAGAAACAGTCAATAGAGTGAATCGGCAACCAATAGAATGGGAAAAAATTTTTGCCGCCTACCCATCTGACAAAGGGCTGATATCCAGAATTTACAACGAACTAAAACAGATTTACAAGAAAAAAACAAACAAGCCCATTCAAAAATGGGCGAAGGATATGAACAGATACTTTACAAAGGAAGACATACATGAGGCCAACAAACATATGAAAAAATGCTTATCATCACTGGTCATTAGAGAAATGCAAATCAAAACTACATTGAGATACCATCTCACGCCAGTTAGAAGGGCGATCATTAAAAAATCTGGAGACAACAGATGCTGGAGAGGATGTGGAGAAATAACACTTTTACACTGTTGGTGGGAGTGTAAATTAGTTCAACCATTGTGGAAGACAGTGTGGTGATTCCTCAAGGACCTAGAAATAGAAATTCCATTTGACCCAGCAATCCCATTACTGGGCATATATCCAAAGGATTATAAATCGTTCTACTATAAGGACACATGCACACGAATGTTCATTGCAGCACAGTTTACAATAGCAAAGACCTGGAACCAACCCAAATGCCCATCGATGATAGACTGGACAGGAAAAATGTGGCACATATACACCATGGAATATTATGCAGCCATCAAAAACGATGAGTTCGCGTCCTTTGTAGGCACATGGATGAACCTGGAAACCATCATTCTCAGCAAACTGACACAAGAACACAAAATCAAACATCGCATGTTCTCACTCATAGATGGGTGTTGAACAATGGGAACACATGGACACAGAGAGGGGAGCACTATACACTGGGGTCTTTTGGGGGGGGTGTGGGGGGAACAGCAGGGGGTGGGGAGTTGGGGAGAGATAGCATGGGGAGAAATGCCACATATAGGTGAAGGGGAGGAAGGCAGCAAATCACACTGCCACGTATGCACCTATACAACAATCCTGCATGTTTTTCACATGTACCCCAAAACCTAAAATTCAATAAAAAAAAAAAAAAGTCGATGGAGGTGCGCACGGAATGATTGGTGCTGACGTCGATGGCGGTGACCTTAATTTCGGTGTTGCCAAACTGCATGGTGGCGCGGATCTCGCGGTGGCCCGGAGGCATCTTGGCCGCAGTAGGCTGGCTCAAGCTCCAGGCTGAGCATGCCTCACTTGCGCACGCCAGGGTCGGTGATGAAGTGCGCATCCTCGGCCGCGCAGCAGTACAGGTTGGTGAGCACGCGTCGCTGGCCCGGACGCGCCGGGCAGTAGCTGCGCCGCACCTCCTCGCCCAGGGCCACCGACTGCTCGGAGGCCACGAAGCGTTCGAAGACGTCGGTGCACCAGCGGCGGCCATCGCGAACCAGCAGCTTTTCGGGCAGGTGGCGCCCAGGCACAAAGCGGTTGAGCACACCCACGCCGTAGGTGAGCGGCGAGCAGCAGACCCGCACCACGCACGGCGCCTGGCCAAACAGCACGGCGCCTTTGAGGATGGTGAGGCCCATGTCGTGCGGGACCACGACACGCAGGCCGCGGGCGCCGAGCGCGGCCTTCACCGCGTGCTGCAGCACCGCCGACTCGGCGAAGCCGCCCACCAGGAATAGCAGCTTCACACCCTGCACCTCTGGCCGCGCTAGCAGCGCCTCTATGTATTGGATGATCCCGCTGACTGCTGAAAGAGCTCGTTCATGGCTTCACAAGACATTTGGAGCATACCCTGTGAGGACCACTTTCACAAAGTTCAACGTGGAGAGTGGTCTCCACGTTATGGCCCCGCAACTTGCGGTAGAAGTCAATGAAGGAGAAGGGCAGCGAGATGTTGAGCGCCCCAGGGTGGTGCGGGCCAGCCGTGCGCTTGCGAGCCTCGAAGGCGATGGTCAGATCCACCCAGGCGGCCGGCCGTTGCCTTTTGAAGGTAGCGATGAAGTCCTCGCCGAAGATGCGACACAGCAGCTGCTCGAAGGCCAGGTCCACGCCCACCGCACCATAAGGGCCCCCAGATGCCTTGTAGAGCTCCTTGAGGGTGGTGCACTGTCTGGTCCACGTGCCTCCACCGCAGTCGGCCACCACGTAGCGGTCTCCTGCTTGCATCTCTGCCCACAGCTCTCCTACACCCGACTCCACCAGGAATGTGCGGCTGTGGCGGGACCTTCGAAGCTGCTCCCGAGCTTGCTGGAAGCTGGAGTCATGGAGCGGCGCTCACTCAGGCGCCCACCACCTGGGGCCCGGCTGCTCAGGTCCAGGAGCTGGTGCAGGCGCAGCTTGCACCAGTATACGGAGGCGGCCTCGGGCTCCAGGGCGATGAGTAGCTGCTCTGCATTCTCTCGGGACACTAGTCCGGCCAGGTAGGCAGCTTCCCGCATGAACTGCTTGGCCGGCTGTTTCCAGATGGCAGGCACCGTCAACACCCAGCACACAGTGTGCTTTTCTGGCAGCGATGGGCTCTGCTCCCTCAGCTCCTGAAGGGCGTGCTCCCTGAAGAAGCGGAGGGCATGGGCGAACACCTCCAGGGCAGGCATCTTCTTTCCGTTTACTGCCTTTAGCTGGGTCTTCAAGGTGAGATCTGTGGCGCTGTGGATCTTCATCTTGAACTTCTCGAAGTAGAGCCAGTCCCGGGCCTCCTCGGGATCCAGGTCATGGTAGTAATCGCGGGCGGTGTAGCCGAAGCTGTGGAAGGCGCCCTCTGGGGTCAGCAGCAGGCAGGTCGGGGTCTTCTGGTGGGCCACGCCCGGGTCTCCGCCCTCCCATTTCCTCATCGTGTGGATGGCCTCAGGGTCACTGGCAAAGCTAAAAGCATAGCCACTAGACGTGGTGCCGAAGTCAATGGCCACCACCACGGAGAAGGAGGCCTGCTGGGGGGCTTGGGTCTCGGGCTTTGGAGACTGCGAGGGTGTGAGGGGGGCAATGCCACAGCTTTCCTGGGTCCTTGGGGAGCCGGGTGGGCTGAGCACTGGGGACCACTCCGGGCTAGAGCCAATGTACAGACCCTGCAGGCCCATCTCCGGGACAGCCAGCATCCTTGCAGGTCCTGTAGCTCCGCCCTCCCGACAGCTCCAGCGCCGTCCAGCCGCCGCAATCCCGGGCCCGCAGCCCATTGGCCGTGTCTGCCGCGGCGGCCGCAGCTCTCGAAGTGCCTCCAGCCTCCCTGCGCCGCCTGCGCCGCCGGGTCGGCCCGCACTCCCGGCCCAGATGTGCGAGCGTCTTCAAGGATTTCTAAGGCCTGCCACAGTGGCATTAATGTACAGAACCAGAGAGGCGGAAGCAGTGTTTGATGAATGTGCTATAATTGCTCTTTGGTATGACATAGTAATAGGAAAATTCATTTAATTGACAATGCAAAGGCCCCCACTGTTAGCAGCTGCTTTAAATTTAATGGAGCTGGGATTGTTAATAGTCTTTTCTTCATAGGGGTCTTTCCTTTGGCAGCCACAGCACAGAGCAAGCCTGTCCCATCATCTATGCTTTCCTTCCAGCCTCACTGTGGTGGAAGATGATAGGGAATAGGTCCATTTGCACTTTTTCATCATGTCTTAATTATCTGGTGGAACTATTGGTGTGTGATATGTGGCACCCTCTCCCTCTGCGGCTTCTCCTTATGCAGCATGATATTACAAGAAAGACAGCTCTGGAACCGAACCAGGGATATGTCACCTACTAGCTGCAAATCTTGGACAAGTTACACAACCTCTCTGAGCTATAGTCTCTTCTAGAAAATATAAAAATTCAAGCCCATTTATTTCCAATTGGCCAGCACAGGGCATGGAATATATTTGTTAAATATCAGCTTTTAATTTTCTCTTTGTACACCATAGTAGGTCTCTCAAATTATCCAAGTTCTTTGCTACCATTTCCTATGTCTTCACTCTCTCATTTCCCACCTTCCTTAATGAAATGACATATAAAGCAATCTGACTTTAAACTACAAAATTCCTTAGAGCTATTTGCCCTTTTCCTACAAGGCCTACCTTGCTTTACTAAACCCTATACAACCAACATGAGCCTTATAAGAAAACGGCAGCAGATTCACTATGAGGAATCCTATTGCTGGAAACTTTAGGTTATTACCATTGGATTAGGTTTATTGGCACAAGACTGATTCATAGGTGCAAGTCAAAGCCAGAGTAAGCACAAGTAATTCTACTTAGACGTTAATTCATGTCTTAAATGAAAAATATCAGATCATAAAATTGTGTTTGTGAATGTGTTTGTCTGTAAGAAAAAGAGAGAAATCTGGGCAGTGGGGAAGCTGAGAATTCTCAGTGAGAGGGCTGAGAAGTCTCCTGGGGCTGTGGTGCCTGCAGGAAGAAACATGTTTAATGCAGTTTCTTGCTGTGTCCACCCTAATTGTCCCCCTTGGCTGCAGATAAAGCTTTTGTGTGTGTGTGTGCACTCATCACCAGCCTTCTCCAGGTAAGCCAAAGCCACAGGTGCTAAGTCAGTTATCTCTGCAGTCACTCAGACAATTTCTTGTGCAGCAGTTTCACAATTGGAATTAACTGGAGATTAAACCATCTATCCTGTGAACAGATGAACATTAGGATATGCCCAAACCAGACTATAGAATATTTATAAACAGCTACAGTAATGATTCAGAAGGAATACTGCAGTTTCCTAACCTTCTCCCAGAACTCTCTTGAGAAAGAAATAGTGTATCTGTTCTGTGTAATCTGTGGTTCTCTACTAAGTCTGAGCTTCTCCTTTACTGAATCACTCTTAATGTGTGTGCTGCTAAATTCACCATTGTTTATAAGCACTATTGATCTTTCTTTCATGTCTCCTAGTCACCTTTAATCAGAATATTCTGTCACCACAAAATCTTCCATTAGAAGATTTTATTTGACATAAAAACTATCAACAGCTGGCTTTAAACACTTTACCTAGCTGTGACATTCTAATATGCCCTCTGATATGGCACATTGTGCTATATACACTATTTACAACTCTCAGAAGCATATTTTTTTCCATAGCAGACCTCAGATAGAGAGATATATAGATTTCACTCTGTCATGGATACGTGCTTTTCTTTTTTTAAATTTTTTTTTTACAAGTTTTAGTAAATTACTATTCTCTGGAAGCAGTATCAGGTGGCAACAAAGTATTACTCAACAAAGAAAAGAAGATCAAAACACTGTTATGCATTAAAGGACAAATAGAAGGTGTGTGGCTACTTAGGTGTGTGCACACATCTACTAAACAGGGAAGACAAGTATAATCCCTAAGAAACATCATTTCCCTGAAATATGAGCACTTGGTGATATATACATATATTTCTGATGAATTAACCTTTGCCAATAGTCATCTTACATCATATATAACTTTGCAAATATTTTGAGGAATCATATATGTCTGCCAAATGTTTGTACTGTTGACAAAATTTAGGGATAGTCTACTCACATCATCAGTCACATTTCCTCCTCAAATGCACAATTGTGCATGTCCTCCAAGCAGGGCCACTTTCATGAGTGTGGGACCTGTGAGGTCACCAGGACCCCATGCTCTGGAGGGTCCTGCACTTGGTTTAATGTTCTGCCCCACTATATTGGCATTCTTAATTTTTAAACAAGTGACTCAACAGTTTTATTTTGGGGCCTGACAATTATATAGGCCGGTCCATGGCCCATATATTTGCTGCCCGTGTAGCTGTTTACAATAGAAGTGGTTTTCTCTTCTACTGAATTTTTTCCCAACACACACAAATATTTACATCATATAAGCTTATGATAATACATATATACACACACGTAGACCCACTCATGTATACATATACGATATGTATATACACACACATATAGACACATACACACAAACTTTTACACTTACTTTTCTAGAATTATAGAGTTAAAAAATCCTAGCTGAGACTGCCTGTTCAACATTTGGACTGCAGAATGCTACAGGATACATTTTTAAATAAATTTTTGAAATTTGAAATTTGAAATTTTTGGTTTTTAGCCTTAATAATAACACCATCACCACCATTAATGAGTGTTATGCACCCAAGCACTTTTTCTAAGTTAGCTTATTCAATTGTTAAAAAACCTTATGAGGTGGTTACTTTTTTTTTTTTTTTGGAGACAGAGTCTCACTCTGTCACCCAGGCTGGAGTGCAGTGGCCGGATCTCGGCTCACTGCAACTTCCGCCTCCCGGGTTCAAGCGATTCTCCTGCCTCAGTCTCCTGAGTAGCTGGGATTACAGGAGCTTACCAAGGTGGTTACTTTTATAATATGTTTAATGGATTGGGAAGCTGATGCTTAAAGTATTATTACATTAGGGCTGGGCATGGTGGCTCACACCTTTAATCCAAGCATTTTGGGAGGCTGAGGAAGGAGGATCATTTGAGACCATCTGTGCAACATAATGAGACCCCATCTCTACAAAAAAGAAAAAGAAAATTAGCCTGGCATAGTGATATGTGTTTTTACTCCTAGCTACTCAGGAGGCTGAGGCAGGAGGATCACTTGAGCCCAGAAGTTCGAGGCTGTAGTGAACTATGATTCTGCCACTGCACTCTAGCCTGGACAACAGAGTGAGACCCAAAGAAAAAAATTATTAAATCATTTGCCTATGAGTATTTCATAGTCTGTCTGATGTTATTGCCTGAGCACAGAATATGCTAGAGAGTTTATCCCACTCTAGTTAAAGCAAGCTAGCCTTTTGTAACCACAGCTAGTCACACACTGACTAAGGTCTATGCCGGGGGAGACAGGGAAGAGTCTACTCATCAAGGCAGCTCCTGTTTGGAAAAAGGCAATTATCTGGAAATGGGAGCAGCCGTGAGTTTTTGTAAGCCAAAATTCACATCTATCTTACTTGGTAGAGGTAATCTCAATGAGGAATCACTAGCATTTATTAATATCAACATCTTGCATCTCCCTTCACATCCTTCCCACATTAAGTTCATGTCTTCTAAAGATAGTTTCTTCAGGATTTGGGTTGTTTAATTTTGGGAAAACTTCTAAAAAGAGAGTCTGTGAGACAAATCATAGTGAGGTTGCTGCAGTTGGTCCCAAGCACTTCTTTAAGTAAAATGTGTTGGCCTGAGACAACATTGGTAGATAAAACACTCTATCAGTCTTTGAATAGCAGTGCTAACTAAGGCATGTGGACAAGAAAGGCAAACCCATACCTGGCATATGTGTTTATTCCAGTCAATGATGAATTCATGCCACTACCAGGGGAAAGAAGTCCAGAAACATCAACTTGCAAGTGGCTGCTTGGTTTTCTGAGGAATGACACTCTTTTTTAAAAAAATTGTACTTCTGCAGAACATGCAGTTTTGTCACATAGGTATACACATGCCATGGCCATTGGCTGCAGCCATCACCCATCATCTACATTAGGTATTTCTCCTAATGCTATCCCTCCCCTAGTATCCAGAATCTACAAAGAACTTAAAGAAATTTACAAGCAACAACAACCCCATCAAAAAGTGGGTGAAGGATATGAGGAGTGGTACTCTTTTGAGGTCAGTATAGTTTCCTTTTGCTGGCAGGTGGGATAGTCAAGAGTGTCAGGAGCTATATTAGCATTAGTGAGAGGGAGACCATGCTATCTGGCTCACAGAGAGCTTCCATCTTTGCCACCATGGCCACTTCCTTTTTGGGTCTATTGTGCAAACATCAGTGTGGTGAAACATAAAGGTTAGAAGACATCTACTAGCAGAGCCATCTTGCCCACTGGGTGGATAAAGGCCTCTTCTGTAGTGGGTGCTCTCTGGTTGGCATTAACATGGGATACAAAGATTCTCACACTTTGTGCTCACTCTCAAAGGTCCACACATCTGTTACTTCCCCCGACCTCGTTGTCCCTAGTCATCTAATTTAATTCTTTCCAAGCTACTCACCTACCAGATACACCATTTTCCCTGTTCTTGAGTCTATGGATCCTCTTACCTTGATCCACTTTTTTTTATTTATTTATTGTACTTTGGGTTCTGGGGTACATGTGCAGATCATTCACTTTTTACGGTCCCACTCTGTATCATTCCATGCAGTGTTTGAAGCTCGGCCCAACAAAAGGCTTTTCTCTCAACACTCTTGCATCCATTTACTAAACCGACCTCCCTGTGAACCAGCTTGCTGTATTTCCTCTCCCTTTAGTTAGTCATAAAAAATGACTATGCAGTTGAAGCATAAGCTGAGGATAAGGCACCAGAGAAGCATGAGTTCTGAGCAGGCTGTTCATGTACTTTATATATGTCCTCCAGACCAGCTTTAGCCTGATTGTGGATGTACCACTTCCATTATATGATGGATTGCTGCTAGAACCACCTGAAGTGGTAACGTGGTGAATCTGAAAATATCCAATTTATGCTGAGCAGTTATGGTCACACAGTCACTTAATTCCCAAGGTCAGATGCTTAGATCCTGCAAGGACTGAGTAGGGTTCCAGGACCTGTTTTTTGAATGCTGTGTAGCAATTTGCTGCATGTAGCATGGCTTTGCTTCCAAATCACAAGTGTTTCTGTTGTGACTCTCCTAATGGGCCTTGCTAAAGGCTGTACGCAGTGTCTTTACCTACCACAGATACCTCTGGTGAGTCATAGAGATCCAATGCCAGCACTTCTAAAACCACAGCAGGAACTGCTGCAGAGCACTTTCTTTTTCTGGGCTTCAGTCAAAGTTAACAGCTTCCAACCCAACATAATGAATTCCCAAGTATAAAATATGCTGCTTACAAAACCCAAGACTACCAAGGTTGGGTTTCATCCTTTGTGGTAGGAAATGTGAGGTCTTTTCCCATTCTCTGAATTACATGTGCATTTTCAGGGCACATATAGTACATGCCAAAAAGTGGAATGCACATGCCTCGGAAATGCACATGTAACTAGTTAATACATTAATTTAATATATTATCATACTAACCAATATGATCACTTAGTATGATATTAATTTTCAAAAAATTTTCCAGATAGTCCTGGCCCCTTCGATCTATATTATGACAGAGAACATGAGAATTAACATAATCTTGGGATGTGACAGTTTATATCCCACGTGAATGTAAATTGCTCTGATCTTTGTGAGTGTACATGCTTTTCCAGTTCAATGTCTACTACTATATATGTGAGGCTGTGTTAATCTTGCCTAAGAAAGATAACCACGTGTAGAACTGTAAATCCAGCCAGCCTTTTGCAGTGGCCAGACTGGTGAATAAAATAGGAATGTAGTGGGGAATATCAGCTCTCTGTGTTAAAGTCTTTAAGTGTAGCACTGGTTGTATTATAGTGCTGTGATGTGATATTGTTTTCATTTACTCTAATTGCTGGGGAGGGCAGGGATAGTTTCAGGGGTTCTCACTTGGCTTCTCTATGACAACCACCTCTACTTATAGATCAAGAAACTTTTTGCCAACTGCTAAATATATCCACTTGAATTATATATTTAGTGACCAGAAAAATGACAACCAAGTAGGTCCATAGGGCCAGTAGCCCCAGTGTGGATCAGACCTGTGCCCGAAGTCCATTTATTATCTGAACATAGGGAGGGGGGCAAGATGGCACTTTGGATCTTCTGCTATCAAATTAAACTTGGGTCCTGCATCCAAATGGCCTTGAAGTATCTAAGTATTCGTCTTTTCCAAGTGTGCCATTATAAAAGTAAATAGTGATAGGTCCCATCGGGAAAAGAAAGCCTACAGGTGCCACTGATTTTTTTAATTAAAAAAATTGTATTAACATTTTTTTTGCCTTTTTATTTCCCAAGTTCTGCCACAGGATCTATGATATTGTTTTTGAAATGGGGTCTTGCTGTGTTTTCCAGGCTGGGCTCAAACTTCTGGGCTTAAGGAATCCTCTTACCTCAGCCTCCCAAGTAGTTGAGATCACAGACACGTGTACAGCTATGCCTCTCCATTAGTCAATGAATTCTACCTCTGGGATCTGGCTCCTATCTGGAAACTGGGCAAAATTTTGTGACTTTCCATTCAGGAGGAAAACATTTGCTCTCTGCTCATTTATTCTTGATTCTTTTGGATATACATAAAACAGTACCCTTGTTGGCTGACAATTTATCTTGTCTCTAGGAACGTCATGTATAAGCCATCACTATAGATCATTGTAAGTCAGACTGTCCTGGCTGTCATTCTGCTTTTGCTAAGCATAGTACCCAAGATTCTATTATCCCCATTGCTTCTAGGGGGTACAGTTCTGTGACAGCATCTCTCCTACCAGGAGATCAACCTACAGAGGAAACGCACTACCTGGGCTTGGTGGCAATGCTGGTGTATTCTCTGCCAGGTCATTTCTTATTACCTCAATAAACAGAGTACTCTCTAGGCCCTCCTGAGGAAAATGACCAGCTGTTGGGTTTTCCAGTCTTATACAGCTGACACTTAATCAACATGGGGGTTAGGAGTGCTGACCTTTCTGTGCAGTCCAAAATCTGGGTATAAACTTTTGATGCCCACCCCCAACCAAACTTAACTACTAATAGCTACTGTTAATCAGAAGCATTACTGATAACAGTTGATTTATACATTTTCTATATGTTATATGTATTATATACTGCGGAGACAACTCCTAACGTGTGTGATGGATCATGCTGTTTGCTGAGAACAATGGCGAGGAAAACCAAGCTGGCCCCCGGGAAGCAGAAAACTGCTTGGGGCTTTCTAAAGTAGTAAACAGTATGTGTATATCATACCCCAGTTAAACTAGTTCTTTAAGCACGGGATATGTGACCCTGTCCCCATGGCTCCCTCATGGAGAATGTTTTCTGGTTTGTCTTTGATCAGTGTAAGCAGGCATCAGCTGCCTTCCTGGTTTATCTTGGGTCTATGAGAAAACACAGAACACCTGCCTGTTAATAATAATCAGCTGTTCAGAGAGACTACATAGGTCAGCGTCTGCATGAGGCTCTCAGCTCAGAAGGCTGTTTGTGCCCTGATAGTCCCACTTTGCACTCTATCTCTGTGTCTGTTTCTTAATGCTTTCAATACTGCCTGGGTGGGGGTCTCTACGACTGAGCTGGACTCGGTAATACAATGTATTCTTACAATAAAGTAAGCTAAAGAGAAGAAAGTGTTAAGAAAATCACAAGGAAGAAAAGATAAATTTATTATTCGTTAGGTGAAGTAGATTCTCATAAAGGTCCTCATCCTTTTGGTCTTCACGCTGAGTAGGCTGAGGAGGAGGAGGCAGAGAAGGGATTGGTTTTGCTGTCTCAGGGATGGCAGAGGCAGGAAAAAAACCTGCATATAAGTGAGTCAACCATGCAGTTCAAACCCATGTTGTTTGAGGGTCAACTGTATAACAGATACATTATAGCATGCTTAATTCTCTATACCTTTTGAGCTCTTTCTTACAGTTTTCTATGGTGCTTTTGCCATCTGTATTTGATTTAATGTCAGCTGTAGATTTTGCCAAGCTTCTAAGAGTCATCTCAGCAGTATTCCAGATCCATCACCTACTGTTCCTGCCAGGGAGTTAAGTCCTGTAACACCAGGGAGTTCCCTCATGTCGTAAAGCCTTCTTTATCCAGCTTTATATTCTACCCCTCTTGATCTAGCCCCATCAGGATTCACTCTCAGACATCATCTCCTGGTTTCTGCCAATGATGTGATCATTGGCCCTGTAGCAACTTCAGTGTATAATCGTTTTATTTCTTGATGTGTCCTGCACTTCTCTGGGATGGTTGTGCTGAGATTTAACTATAATTAAAAGTCTAGTGCCAAGGCTGCAAGGAGAGGGCAGGTTGTGAGAAAGTCAGCCATTAACTTGTTTAAAACCTATCTCATTTGGGGTCCCTACATTGTCTTAAATAAGGAGGGATGACTGCTTTTCCAAAAAGGAGTGGGGCATATCTCCTAGCCTGGGGTTCTGAGAAATTAAGGATACAAGGCTCATAAGTTTACTTACCTGTGTATCACCATCTCAAACTCAGAGCCCCATACTGTCACTGAAGATGTGCCTAGGCCAAAATCCTCTGAAGTTCTGACAATGTCACGCTTAAGTTCTGCCCACAATCTTCAGCAGTATCTGCCCTCTGTCTTCAGGGGAGGGGAGTCTTTTTAAATGCTGCCAAGGAGGTCTCTGACACAGTTTGTTTTAAATTGTTAAGAGGTCTGAGCCTGTCATTTTCTTTCTTCAGTAAATCAACGGCACTTCAGAACAGCCACTCAATTTCACAGTCTTCATAGTTGCCATTTCCCTTATCTCTGCAAAGCCTGTGAAATTTCACCAGTTAGTGCATCCCCTCTACCTGGATCCCATCCCATTTTCCCCCATATGAAAGTTGAGTAGTTGCATGCTACAGCATGCCAGAGACTATTAATACATCACCGATCACCAGGGAGTCAGATTGGCAAGCCGACTCCAGCAAGAGTCTATCCTTAGAGTCTTCTTCTTAGGTTTACTTCTGGTATAAACTGATTTAGGTTGAGTTCCTTAAACACAGAGCCTGAGATGGGGATTCTTGTTCAAGTGATTGATGAGGGGAGTGGGAGGAAGCTATTTTCAGGATAAAAGAAGTGGGGAAAGCCTGATAGAGTGGGCTTAAAAGGATTTATGAATGTGATCTCAAATCTGAGCTTCAATCTGAACCCTTGGGGAATTTTTAGAACACAAATTGCAGCAGAGTCTCATCCTGAGATAAAGGCCCAGTCTTCTGTTCCTAGGCAGGAGTTAGTCATTAGCTGAAGTTTGCTGGGTGGCGTTATGGGAATGTGTGTTGTATAGACTTCCAGGTGGGGATAACACGCTAGAGGATCAGCTGAGAGTTGTTGTTATCAGCCAATACTCAAGGTAGCTAGGGAACTGGGATACTAGCAGGTGAAAAACCTGCTTAGTGCCATCAACATCATCCATACAGTAGATAAGGGTAGTTCTTGAGATTCAGTATTTCAAACTATCCCTAAGGTGATGCCAGTGTTGCTAGCCAAACAACCACACTTTGAGTGGCAAGAAATTATTTTGGCCGGGTGCTGTGGCTCATGCCTGTAATCCCAGCACTTTGGGAGGGCGAGGTGGGTGGATCATGAGGTCAGGAGTTTGAGACCAGCCTGACCAATATGGTGAAACCTTGTCTCTACTAAAAATATAAAAATTAGCTGGGCAGGGTGATGTGCGCCTGTAATCCCAGCTACTCAGGAGGCTGAGGCAGGAGAATCGCTTGAACCCAGGAGGCAGAGGTTGTAGTGAGCAGAGATCGTGCCACTGCACTCCAGCCTGGGTGACAGAGCAAGACTCAGTCTCAAAAAAAAAAAAAAAAAAGATGATTTTGTTTTCAGACCTTTCTGTGTTTATCTCTTGCATCCTTTTTTTTTCTCTTTCCCTCATTCTTACTCTAATTATGTTGAGTCTACATCTGCTCTCCAAACCAGTTTGCAGGACTTCCTTCAGAGAATGTGAGAATCTTACAGGTTTCTTTCATAAGAAAGGGAAGAAAAACATCAGTTTGTTGGTCTGCTCTTCTATTTATACATTCAGTTTCCAATAGTTGGCTTTAACCAGGTTGTTTCCTTCACATTAATGGACAGTTCTTTAAAAATACTACAGTCTTAGGAATTGATTCAAGAATAAGAAAATACCCTCGGCTTTCTGTGAGCAGATTAAGAATAGCAAAGCTACCTAAAGTAGGAATCACAACCAATTTTTTTATTTCATTGAAGCACTGAAAGAAGTATTTACAAGTCTAATTATACCCAAGTCACCATTTGGGTTAAATAAAATTTGTGAGAGGCCGTTGATTTGGAGTAGGCTCCTATACAAAGCTTAACAGAACAAAACAATATGGAGTTTAACTACAGTAGCTGAGTTTTCATTAATTGCAAGAGCCTTTGTAACCAATTAACCAATTAAGCTTTAACCAATTAGGTTGTCTCTATACCAAACTTCTGTTTCCTATAAATGCTATCAGATCAGGTTATTGGTTGGCATTCTCTGGACCTACTCTGGTTTGAGGCACTGCCCAATTTATGAATCATTTTGTTTTGCTTTGTTTTTCTTTGTTCAATTGAACTCACTTAACATTTAAACTTGTCTAAGACTTTCCTTTTAAGACATTTGGTATGGTTGGTAGGAATCAGAACAGAACCCCAGCCACCCCAGGAGCATCAAGCAATCAGGCATAGGTGCCCACTGAGACCATTGTATTCACTGTTTTCTTGCATTTTCTGGGAATCATGGGTGAGTTCTCTCTCAAATTTGTGAAGCTCCACAAATGTGTGTTTTGAGCAATCTGTTTTTTGAGCAATCTTTAAAAATCTAAACTGGGTTTAAACTCTCCACGAAACTGAATTGGGTTCAGTAGGTAAGGTTACTAGAAGATAAAGTCATAGGTTCACTTGGATCCAGTAAGGAATTACATTCCACCTTCTGAAACTCCACCCAGAGTTAATTTCTGCTGTGAAAAGGCGTATGTGTCCTTCTTGGGGTGGCTGGCTTGTGTTAAATAGAAACTGGAATGGGTCCAGGGTCTGGAAATTCTACATTTGGAATCCAAGCCCAATTCATGCATAATAATTCCCAGAATTATACTTTTTTTCTTTTTTAAAGAGGAATGGGCAAACCTTGCCAAAGGTAATTTGGAATTATAGTGGCCACAATTAGAAAGTTTTAATTTGGGTAAAATTATTTGTAGTGTATATTAGAAAAAGAAAAATTAAAAACCCCACAGAAACCATGACATTCATTAATGAATTAGCACACAGGTTTTACCAGACTAAAATGTGAGGGGAAAAATTGTTTATGTAAGTTGAGCTCTTAGATCAGTAGAGTCTACTTCTGTAAACTAAAACTTGAGCTCAGAATGATAGTAAAAAGTATCCTAGTCTTGTATGGAAAATGCTTTCTCTGCCTTATTCCTTAATAGGCTCTGCCCAGAACTCAGTAATTTAGTTAAAAGAACACAGGTTTAGTTGGGAAGCAGCTGCCTATTTTTAGTTATTTTGAGACCTATCTTTAATGAAGGAAAAAGTCTCCATTTACAAAGACTTTTGTCTCTGCACCAGGAAGACAGGAAGAACTAAGTCACTAGAGGCTTTACAATAGAGAAGGCAAAAAGACCAGAGTCTATATAACAAGCCTTACCTCTGACCATTTGTCTTAGCTAGGCTTCCTCCTTTCTTTGTCTTGGCAGGTAATGGTATTTAGGTTTGAAACCTGAATTCAATGAATGACCTAGGTAACAATGACTTAGGGCAATAATCAGGCAGGTCAATCGGGAAATGGTCAAGGATCCCTTAACCCCTGTGCTGAAATAAGTAACTTGTTCAATGGGTAAAGAAAATATTCTCATGCCCTGTAAATGGTTTTTGAGTAGCAAGGTCTGTCAGGGTGTGATGAGACTTTCTTGTGAGTTAATCTTCACAGGATTGATAATGGTTGAGTCCCTTGGGAGAATCTGTCTTTAGCAGATAAGGGGAATTCAGAAAGTCTTGCCTTGCTTACATATTGGTAATCAATATCACTGTGATAATATTTGGGGGTAATATTTTCTTAACTTCAATGGGTACCTCTGTGTAATGAGCAATTTACTCATTTGTTAAGAATGAGTAAACTAGGTGAATGTAAATAGGTTGGAAACTTGTAAATGAGTCACAAGAATCTTTTATTATCTGAGGTCTTAAAGTTATGTTGGATTAAGTGATAGATGTCTATGAAATGTATGACTCATTTTTAAGTAAGTTAAGATACTGAAACTTGCTCCTCAACCCTTCTGATCTCATTGTGTTTTGGAGGAGAGAAGCCTGAAGATAGGATAAATGTGATTTTTTTTTTTTTTTTTGACTAGTGGGGGACTTTCCAATTATTTTCAATGACTGGGATAGGCTAATAGAAACTGTTCTAAAGATAAAACAGCTATTCACATCTTCCACTGAGAATGTAGAATGTGTCCTCCTGGAAAACAGAGTAATACAATGATGAGCTGGTTAAGGCTGATAATCAATGCATGGCCATATTCATTCACTAAGCAGATATTTGACTATCTACTATGTGTAACACATCGTAGTAGGGCCAGGGGTATAAACAAACAGAGTAGATGTAGTGTTTTTCCCTCAGTGTCATATGAGAAACAGATGCACACACACACAGTATAAGAAAATTAGCAGTTGTATTCTAGAAAGAAAAAGAATTGTCCACTCCTATCTACAAATAGTTGAATGGCTGAACTGACCTTCTTGTGTCAGCCATTTTTGTTGCCACTTATCTAATACCAGTCTATTTTGGTCTATGTTGGAAACAGATGCTTGGTGCTGCAAAGAAAAATTAGCACTGAGACAAAAGATCTCTTAGCCAGGCAATCTTTACTTTCTACAGAAAGGGTGCTCTTGTTAGCTATCTTGCTAGGAGAGTACAACGAACAAAGGAAAAGCAGACATATTTATCTTTTACGCCTTTGGGGTCATCTACTACTGTGTCTGATCTCTGTTGGCTGGAGCTAGACTTCACAATCTAAAACTGAAACTTGATTAGCTAACAACTTAAAACTTTTCTAAAGAGGTAAAACCAATGGAGAACAAAAAGGAAATTTAAATAAGGAAGAGGTATAGGCTATGAGCTGGGACATGCCTGTGAGCACATCTATCACAGATATCTTGGTTAAAATACAAGGACATAGAATGTACCACATACCTGTGAGCATGTCTAACAGCTACATAGGATAGGGCTTAACAAAGAGTTATTAGCAAAAAGGCTTTGAAGAAAGTGTTTAAAACAAACTATTATTTCTAACTCTTATGATTTAGTTTTTAACAAGAAAGGAAACTTTGAAGAGGAATTTTTCTACTTCTTACACTCTATTAAACATAAAAAGGGTAGTAGTACAAAGACCAAGCAAAAATGGTGGTTTCTAAGCTAAAATGGTGCTCATCTACAAAATACTACTATAAGACAGTTCAAGATTGCTTGCTTCCAAGGTTTCCATTGGAAATTAAGATCACTAAGAGTTGAGGAGATTCTAATTAATTAAAACAAACAAACAAACAAAAACTATGGTTTCATATATAAGTAAAGTAAGAGATGTTTTTGGTTCAGTGAATCTATATAATATGAAAGCTGTGGGTTTTTTATTTTTGTTGAGAGCTATTTTGTCTAATTTACAAACTGTTTAAAGATTGTTTCAGAATAAAGAAAGAATGAATAAAACTGAATGGATAAGAAAGTTGTAGAAGGTTTATGGAAGATAAGTCTCGTGAAAGGAATTTCATGTGGTCAAACTGATAAGAATTAGAGGGGAATTGTTTTTCTAAGAACTGAGCATTGATATCAAATGTGTAACTATGCAAAGTTAGAATCTAGTCTTCTGTGTTAAAACAAAAAGGATTTTGTGGAAAATTGACCTGTTCTTAATAGGGAATACAGCCTTATTAGGTTGTTTGATGACATAGAAAAAACAAGTCCTTTCTTCTAAAGAGCTAAGATTTTTCCTACCACCATGTGTCTTTCTGTATTTAATTATCACTCTGATTAAGTGACCATTTCATAATGACCTATAATCTTGATCAAGTGTTGTAAACCTCCATTTTTTTATGTTACCCCAAATCAAATGATAAATTAGTCTTTTTAATCTACAATTGACTTGGGATTTTCTAGATGGGTACCTGGGGAGCATTAGGAAGTATCTCATCTTGTAAAGGTGTTAAACTAATTAGGCTAGTTTCATATGTTGTATGATGTTAAATCTCTTTGAATTTTCTTTATGAATGTGTTTCAGAAATTCTATGAAATTCATAGATATCTACTAGTCCTAATATAATGCTATCAGTGATAATTCTAGTTGTTGTCTTCAAATGTTGTCTGCAATAGAGATAACCAAGCTTCCTTGTCAAATGCTGGTTATAATGCTTTAACATGGCCATTCTGTCTTTGGCATTCAGTTATTTCTTCTCTAAATGCATTTTCAGTTGGTTATAGTTCAAAAAGTGTTGCACTTTCAAAAGATTCATGGAAAGAACTTTGACAAGTATAAGTTTTTGATAACTTTAAGATCTTACCATTAGACTAGGTGGGAATTCCTGAAATTCTTAATGATTGGTTTGTAAAGTTAACACAAAATCAAGTAGAACAAGAATTAATTGAATACCAAAGATGTGTTCTGGCAGATTTTCATGCTAGGTCAGCCAATGCTGAAATTGGTAAGATGTGCAATTTGAATGAACTCCTTAAAATTGATCCAAGTCAACTTCCCTATAATGATTTATTAAAGGGTATAATGCACTAGATTTGGAAAAGCGAAATGAGTATCTGAAGAGAGAAATTTAGTGTTAAACATGTACTCACAAAGGCACTGGATGCTTGCCTAGTCATCCTTGAATCCTTGAAGGTTCTATTGTAAAGAACCTTGCACTTTGTAACTCATTATGGAATATGTAAGATGATCCAAATAATGAATAGATATTTGAGGGTGACTGATTTAAAATTGCTAAAATGGTTTATGGCCAATATTTGCTTTGTCAATCCTATAATCCTTGTGATGGCAGCAGCCTGTTTGGAGCAGCTGCTGCCATGATGCTAGCTTCAGTGGGGGAGGTGCAGGGGCTGCCTGCTCCAACCCCTTCCGAGTTGGAGGAGCAGGGGCCCAGCCCTCCTGGATGCAGCTGCAGCCATGGCTGCAGACCCAGGAATCTCTGTACCCTTGGGGGCCCAGGAAGCCCTCCTGCCCCTGTGGGCTCAAGAGTGCCTGCTCCTGCTGCCTGGCTTCTCCCTGCTCCCAGCACCCACTCCAATTGTGGAGCAAAGTTGTGGCTGAGCCCAGGTGCTGTCATGATCTGGCTGGATGTCTCCACACATGGGGCACTGCTGACATGCCAGACCCCTGCTGCCTTGGCCCCCTCCAGACTTTGGGTGCTGATGAGCATGGTAGGGAGGCCAAGGGAGGGATAAGGGTGGCTCAGCATGGACCTGTAGGAACCCCTCAGCATGAACAGCATGGACACTGTGGGCACCATGGATGACAGGTTGATGGTAGCAGGAGGCAGACAGATTCCTGGATAGAAAGCAGTAGTTCCTCGGTGAGACTCCACCTTCAGAACAAGGTTGGCACGAGGCCTGGGAACCAGGCTGCCAGTTCCACAGACTACATTGAGAACTTATAGTTCTTTTTCTGGTCCCACCCATGGCTTCCCATTGACCAATCAACACACACTTCCTCCCCTCTGAATCCCATAAAAACCCTGGACTCAGCTAGACAACAGGATGACCTGCCTGCAGAGAGGAGCAACCCACTGTGGGTCTTCTCTCTGCTAAGAGCTGAATAGATGTTGAGATTCCCTGCCTGTAGAGAGGAGCCACCCACTGCAGGTCACCTCTGAGCTGTTGTTGCTCAATAAAACATTCTTTGCCTTGCTCATCCTCCACTTGTCCATGTACCTAATTCTTCCTGAACATGGGACAAGAACTCAGGGCCTGCTGAATGTTGGAGCTGAAAGAGCTGTAACACGAACTGAAACATGTCCCTTGTTTGCCATGTTGTGGGAGACAAGAAGGAAAAAGAGAGAAGAGAAAAGCTTGGTCCTTTGGGGAGCCCAGACCTAGGAGCTCCCTGAGCCAGAGCTATGACACCTTCTTTGGGGCTCTATGGTTCCTGGTAGCTCTAAGCTTCTGGGCACTGCCACATTCCCTGGTGCCTGCTGTGGAAGCTGCAAACTTTCAGGGAGCTGTCACTGGTGCTGGCACCTGGAGCTGCACACCACAATGCAGCCACCATGACTGGCTGTTTATAGTGGTCAGACCCCATGCTTGCTTGCTGTGTTAGTCTGTTCTCACTCTGCTGACAAAAACATACCCAAGGCTGGGTGATTTATAAGGAAAGAAGTTTAATTGACTCACAGTTTCACATGGCTGGGGAGACCTCACAATCATGATAAAAGACAAGGAGGAGCAAGTCACATCTTACATGGCAGCAGGCAAGACAGCATTTGCAGTAGAAGGAAGGAACTCCCCTTTATAAAACCATCAGATCTTGTGAGACTTTTTTACTGTCATGAGAACAGCATGGGAAAGTTCCAACCCCATGATTCATTTACCTCCTACAAGGTCCCTCCCACAACACATGGGAAGTATGGGAGCTACAATTCAATATGAGATTTGGGTAGGAACACAGCCAAACCATATCACTCACTCACACACTCCTCACCACTCTGCGCCTGGCTCACCTTTGCAGATGTGGGATCCAGGCCAGTAGTATGATCTGAGTGCAGCCTGCCAGGGTGAGTGGGCAGAACAAGCCCAGCGGGCCTGAGCAAAACTCAGCCAAATGCGTCACCATCTACAGAGGTCTCTGGCTGGAAAAGTGACACCCCAAAGATCCTGTGAAACTGTGAGGACAATAAAAACCCCAGGTGTTTCATTTCTGTACATGACAGATCATTTGAATATTTACAAAGGAATTTCATTCAATTACTGTTTTCAATAGGATGTAAATGTGTTCTTGTAATAGTCTATGTTCTTTGCTTTTGTAGAAGCTTTCCATGCAGGAAGACGAATGTAATTGTAGTTAAAAAAAAAAAAAAGTTATTGAAAAACACATTCTCCTTATCGGATATCTCTGGAGAGATCTCCAATGACAGGGATACCCTCTATACAGGGAAAATGATAAAACAATTAAACAAGGTGTTACTAACACAATGGCATTGCCATTGTCTGTCATGATCAGTCTTCTGGAAAGACTGAAAGGATAAATACTATTTGGAAATTAAAATTGGTAGATTAATTGGACTGACTTTGCCAAGGGTATTATCAGTAGCTTTAATGGATGAAATAGTTACTGGAAGGCCTATATCTTTAATAACGGAACCTTATGTGTCTCCTGCTTTTCTAAGTTCTAAATGCTGAGGGCTCTGATGTATTGTACCAGAGTATATTTTCACCAGATAAAGGAAGCTTTTTGTAATCCTTCAGTTGATGATAACCAGACCTTTCATGATCTAGAACCTGGATATTGGGTCTTTTGGAAATGGCATTGGAGAGAAGAACTGCTCTTAAATCCCACTGGCAAGAACCATACCAGATTCTTTTCACCATTCATACTACAGTAAAGTTTCAGAGCCTTGAACTTTGAGTCCACATTTTTCAACTTACAAAGGCCTCTTCAGACCCTTAGAATGGTATACCTATTGGAGAGTTTAAGGTAAAGCTGACCAGGGAAGTTTTTATCCTCAAAGTAGATAGCATCTTGGATGTAGACAGCTTTTGCCCAAGATATTGAGACAAAATTCATCAGAATGAGACTGTTACCCCTCTTATTTCCTTATACTTTCCTTTTTTGCTTGACAGGATAATGTTGTCGCTAGACTTCTGCTCAATTATTCTGTTTTAATTTAATGCAGTTATGAGAGGCAATATAATACTCTTATTGCACACAAATAAATTAGATATGTTAGAAACTTAGTTACAAGAAACTAATGAACAGGCTATTTGCTTAAAATGGAGAGACTCCTCATCTGGCTTGTTCTTTCATCCATTTCTTTTAGTTGGTTCGATTCATGAGGACCCTGGCTAAGGGTATATTCCAAATTCTTGATATTTTCCTCTTGATAGTCACAATAGTTTCCTGATGTTTCCTCAGTCTTAAATGTCTACATGCAGCCATTTGCTGCATGGTAAATGGTCTCTTTTCAGCTGAAATAAGGAGCCAAAAAATGTAATCATAAGGTTACCATAATCTATGAATGATATCTTGAGACCTGTAATCCAGGATGATGGTGGCTGAGAGTAGCCCTGTTGCCCTGCATCGAGACTCTTACTTAAAAGGAGATTTTTTTATTAAATAAAATTTATGAGAGGCCATTGATTTGGATAAGCATCTTGAACTAAGACTAACAGCTCAGGATGGAATTTAACTACAGTTACTGAACTTCAGTTATTGCAGGAGGTTCTGTAACCAGTTGACCAATTAAGGTGTAACCAATTAAGTTGTTTCTGCACTGAACTTACATTTCTTTCAAATGCTGCCAGATCACGTAATTCATTGGAGTTTTATAAACTTGCTGTGGGTTGGAGGGCTGCCCAATTAATGAACTGGTTTTGCTTTGTTTTGCCTTGTATTTGTTGACCATTTCTGTTTTGGTCAAATTTAGTTAAAACTAAGACTTGTCTAAAGTTTCCTTTTTAACAAGGAACACTATTTCAAAAGGTTAAGGAATTGATTTAAGGTCACATAGGAAGTGATGGCAAAGTTTGGACTAGAACTCACGACTTGGACCTCCTGTTCTTATGTGCTTCTGTTAAATTTGGATCTTTGTACCTTAAACAATGTCTAAGTAGGAATATTAGCCATAATCTTTATACATTTGCCTTATTTTTAGAGCATATTAAAGCAGAACATAAACATTAAAAACATTAAAATAGAAACACTATGCCAAGGACTAGTATTGGAAAGGCAAGGTAAAATGTTTTGAAATTGACTGAAAGGTCTCACTTAAGATGCCTCGACTTACTTTAGAAAAAAACTTATCATAGCATTATCCTCCCTACTGTGAAATTTTTCTTATAGACTGATAACTGCTTCATATTGGGGGTGACTACTTTTCTATTATTGCTGCCAGCTTTTCATTAAGTGTTGTCATCTTTTATGGCATGAAGCTGACTAAGCTGACTAAGAAGGAATGCAATAGTACAGATCATCCTCAATTCCTAAATGAATGTATTAAAATGGAACATTATTAATCAATATTGTACAGATATTGTACAATCATCCTCAATTCCTAAATGAATGTATTAAAATGGAACATTATTAATCAATATTGTCATCATAATACTCATCAAAATTAACACTCATTGAGGGCTTCCTATATACCAGGCAATATACATTATCTCATTTAATCCTCACAACATTCCTATGAGGCAAGTACACTTATTCGACCCGTTTTAGAGATGAGAAAGCATACTCAGAATTTTAGTGTTTTGGCTTTTTCTCCCCCAGTCACACAGCTAGTTTGTGATGGTACCCGAATTTAAAGCTGGTTCACATCAGAAGCTGCGACCATAGACACAATTGATTTATGCTGAGTAGTGAGATTGGAAGGCAAATCAACTTCAAAGAGAAGGTAAATATTTTAGGTTTAGTTTAGAAATGTATACTGGAAGCAAGTGAATTCAGAACATCGACAGGCCAATAATAAATCATAGAGAAGAATAAGATAAGAAGTTCTGTATTGCAGAAGAATGCATTCTTGCAACTATAAGAGTAAAAGCTGAGAACAAGACTTTAGTGTTTCATGTTTTGTTTTGTTTTTTAAACTAGAGGTTTCTTTTGTTGGTCATCACTTCAATAGGCCCTCTTCCTCATGATAATCTTACTGAGAAATGTTTATGCAAATAAAGTACATATTATCAGTTGTAAAATAAGTGGTTTGGGTGTCTCCTACCTGGAGAGAAGTCTGAGAAGTTTAGAAGAATTCTTTGTTCTGAGAGAGAAGGAGGTCATGATGGGATGAGCTCACATCATGGATAAAAGGGGCTTTCTTGTGCCTGCATGCTGTAGAACTTTGTGGGTCCTGCAAAATTGTATTTTCTGGTTTCTTTATAGTTTTTGTAAATAAGCTAGATGTACCACACACTCATAGTGCCTTACCGTTTCATATGGTTGCTGCATTGGGCTGGGGGACAAAACTATATTGAAGATGATTAGGTGAGTCGACATTAAAGAAACTCCATGTGTATAAAAAAAATAGCTATGTTGATTTCTTGAGGGATGGGAGGATTAGAATAAATCCTGTATATACATTTTATGACTTCAAGTAACCTATAAATGATTTTTAGGCATGAATTATTTTGGCTATATCATGAATTAGATTATAACCAAGACTTTCTATATCATACCTAGCTTTACAATCTGGATATAATCAATGGGCATAACATAATAGAATTAACACTTAGAGTATAGTGAACAGGTTTAATATATTTTTATTATTCAGAATATTTTTGTTTTTGACTGGAGTGCAGTGCTGTGATCTCGGCTCACTGCAGCCTCGACCTCACAAGCTCAGGCATCCTCCCATGTCAGTTTCCCAAGTAGCTGGGACGACAGGCACACGTCACCATGCCCGGCTTTTTTTTTTTTTTTTTTTGAGACACAGTTTCGCTCTTGTTACCCAGACAGGAGTGCAATGGCGCGATCTCGGCTCACCGCAACCTCCGCCTCCTGGGTTCAGGCAATTCTCCTGCCTCAGCCTCCTGAGTAGCTGGGATTACAGGCACACGCCACCATGCCCAGCTAATTTTTTGTATTTTTTTTTTTTTTTAAGTAGAGACGGGGTTTCACCATGTTGACCAGGATGGTCTCAATCTCTTGACCTCGTGATCTACCCACCTCGGCCTCCCAAAGTGCTGGGATTACAGGCATGAGCCACCGCGCCCGGCCTTTTTTTTTTTTTTTTTAAGAGATGGAGTTTCCCCATGTTGCCCAAGCTGGCCTTGAACTTCTGGGTTCAAGAAATCCACCTGCCTCAGCTTCTCAAAGTGCCAGGATTATAGGTATGAGACACTGTGCCTGGCCTGGGCTTTCTTTTGACTAGCCATAAAAGCCAGCCTGGGTAACTTGAGCAAAAAATAAGTTAGAAAGGATATTGGCTATTTTGTACTTCACAGAATTAACAGGAATTCCGTACAGCTTGGCTCAGAAACAAACAATAGTTCCTTGTGTTTAACTAGCAACATGTTTTCAAAAGGCTCTCCAATTTCTGTTTAAACAAATTATCTTCAACACTTTTTACCCTAGGGCTCAACATTCAAATTCTAGGAGGGTATCCTCGGGTTGGCATGAGTCATATGCGACCACTGTGGTTAGAACAGGACTCAGAATCTTGCTTAGCAGCCTTAGCGGAATGTACACAAAGAGAAAGCTAGTAAGTTCCTCAAAGAACTCAGAATACTTTCCACCAAGAGAATAGTCAATGGATGCTAGGAAGCCACAAAAGCAACAGCTGACCTCTACAAGATCATTGCAAGTCTTGGGACTTAAAATTTGCTATTACAGCATTTAAACATTATAAGGGTACATGTTATAGAGAGGGACCAAGTTCAGTTGAAATTTAAGTGCCTGAACCTGATTTAGTTTATAAGCCTTTAGAAAATATTATAGGCTATATCTACATAATTCTCCTTAAGTGACCTTTTGCAAAGCCAAGTGCATTCAGAGACTTAATCAAATTATTTGTCATGCTCCTGCAACTGATCAGAGAATTCTAATTTCAATGGCTAAATACTGGGCCCATTGCTAGGGGTAGAGATACAGATAAGACATGCTCTGACTTTAAATAGTTCATAGTCTGGCATGGGGGAAATGAGAAATGCTTGCAACTTGCTATGATGCAGAGGTATAGGTGTCTACTTAGCAGAATGAATAAAGATGCATCACAGGAAAAGGGATTCATTCTTCTTGGAGGTGTTGAGGAATGCTTAATGGAGAAGATGACTTTTAAAGTGAATCTTAAAGAAGTGGCTATTTTTGTTTTTTTCTGAGTTAGGGAAAGGACAATGGGAATTCTAGACAGAAAAACTGCAGTTAAATGCATGGAGATTTGGAAAGGTTGAGGAGGGTGCAGGGGCAGTGGGGCAAACTCATAGGTATGAACGTGAGGGGAGTGGATAGCAAATGAGTCTTGCCAGTGGAGGGGATGCTATTATAGGGATTTGGGACTTTATATTGAATAAAAAATTAGTCACTGATGATTTCTGGAGTAGGATGCTGTGTTGAAATCCATACACTAAGGAGGAGGGATATAGACTGGTGGAGAAGACAGTTCTGAGGTTATCAGAATAAGCCCAGGCAGCATCATGGAGGGCTGCAGTGAGGCACTGGCGTTTTTCAGGCTCAATCAGTAAGAAACGGGACTGATTTGATATAAGGGGAACAGAGAAAAGTCAAAACATGCTGATTGGTGTCTAGCTCTCTTCACAGGGTCATGATTATATTAAATAGGAAAAGAGAGGTTTGAGAGAAGCAAATGAGATTGGTAAGATATGAATTGGTTAAAAACTTGTAAGCTAAGATTTTTAACTTATTCTCACCTATCAGTTTTTGGACTAAATGTTTCCCCAAATATTACCATGTCAATAATAAGCATAAAAGATCACACCCAGCAAGCAAGTAATAAACACACCTAGCCTTCATCCTCTACAATGCCTTGCTCAGATGGCTGTCCCGGGGTGGGAGATAGGGGTATATACTTTAAAGAAAAGACCAATGCCTGGGTAGCCCAAGATAGCAATCTAGTAAACAAAAAGCCCTAACATGATCTAAGCTATGGTGTCCATTTGCTAGACCTGGCAAGCTGACTTTATTACAGACTGTCGTAGGTTATTAGGGTAGACAGTGACAGATCATTTTGTAAGGCCCAGAAGAGAGCCAGATCCATCTGCCTAGAAAAACAAATAAATCCCAGTTCAAAACTAAGGTTAAAAAAGATTTGCAAGGTGCACTGATGCATGTGCCCCTC
Organism: Aotus nancymaae; assembly: GCF_030222135.1. Lineage (NCBI taxonomy): Eukaryota > Metazoa > Chordata > Mammalia > Primates > Aotidae > Aotus > Aotus nancymaae. The sequence goes on from NW_026988455.1 coordinate 32,325,008, forward strand.
TCTGGGTGGGTTGTGGTGGCCGGCCACAGGGGTTGCCCTCATTGGTTCAACACAGCCTGCCATCTGGGGAGACAGCAAGCTCTTGGGCTCATATTACAGGACATTTTCCCATTTCCTTTTCTATGGTCTAGTTTCAGCAGAAAAATGGACGACAGGCTGGGGGAGGATAAAAAATAAACAAGAGAGGGAAAAGAGTCTCTCTCTGAGCAATCTTATAAAACAAAGCATAAATCTTTAACTGCCTGACCTTTCAGCTCACATGATTCTTGGTGCAGGAGGGATAAATCAGAGCTCATCTGGAGGCCCAGGGGAGGGCAGCTTTCTGCCTTCCAACAGGAAGCAGCCTATTTGCGGAAAGCACATAGATGTGTCATTGTTTTTAATAGAAGCTCAATTGATTTCCTAGAAATTGAAATGTTCCCTTGGTTGGGAAATGAAATTTCTACTTGGCTCTTCCACCTTTGGCCACCCCTTGGTGGTGAGTGTTATTGCGCATTACTAGAATTAACAGAGAAAGGCCAAGTAAAAGGTCTTGGGGACAGACTTCCTCGTAATGTGGAGCCCAACTCCTAGATGCAAATAAAACTGGCAAAGGTTGAGGGTTTGGCAGATGCAACTGCCTGCAGTACCGTGAAGGGCATTTTGTTAACCCTTCTTATGCTGATCTCCAACTTGCCTGTCTTGTCATCATGGCCCATACCTACTGCAGTAGAGCCAAGTGTCAGCTGCTGGATTCAGCAACAGAGCACATATTTTCTGTCTGACAGCTTTGGTGCTCTTGACTGCAGCCAGCCCCTCCATCACAGCCACCAAAGTAACATTTATACAAATACTTATTTCTTTAATATGTAGGGAAAGGAGTGTGCTTTTTCTTAGCTAGCTGACAATCAATGTAATAAAATAGGTTTCTCCACGTAAGAGAGTTTTTTCTTTTTATTTTTTTTCAGGGGGAAGGTGGTGGTGGTGACTAGAAACAGAAAAAGGGTAAATTATTAGCTTCAAGAAAGCACAAGGAACCAGACTTCATTGGTAAAGCCCACCTCAGTTTATAGAACCAAAGGTGTATTTTGATAATTTTTTTCTTGTTTTGGGGAGAGGGTCACTAGAGTGGTTCGAATGTGAGAGAAGCAGATATGTCAGCCCAGCCTGAGATACTTAAGAAAACAGAATCAAGAAAATATTGTATTTAATTTAAAAGAAAAGGTATTCTGAATCTTTCCTAGATTCCTTTTTCTTGAGTCTGTTTTATTTGTCCCTAGCAAGAACTCTAGCTACCTGAGGAAGTGGGTGCACCTGGTGAAGCAGGGCCCACCTGATGATGGGAGGCTTCTTCTTGAGGTCCCAGGCACATCCCAGGGTCAAGAGCAAAACCACTCAAGGAAAAGAGACTATTCCATGGTTTAGGATATCTGAGGGTATCTGGTATTTAAAGAACAATGGCCTTTATGAATTAAAACTTGCTATCCTTTTCTTTAAATGTTATTCTGTTAGCAGGTTATTTCCAAATTCACTTTTTGCAAAAATGTGCAAGCTGTTCATATACAGAAAAGGAAATAGGGATAATTTAGAAGCTGGAGTAAGAGTTTTGATATTTTTAGAACTACATCATCAATTTGCCTCTCTTCATTTTATGTTTACTATTAATTTTTTTTTTGTCCTATTTCTTACAATTTAAATGTGGCCTAGTGGGGACCTGATGAACTGAAAATTAGAATATCATTTTAAGTCTACTATTTACTTTTTTGACTCAGAGTAATTCAGCTTCTATGTATGAGATCCTGACTCTAATCCTAATTGATAATAATAAATATAACTTTAAAAAAAATTGCTGGTTTTACCTATATAAAAATAGTATTTGTATTTAACATAATTTTTGAAAAAATTAAAACCATAGTAGCCAAAAAAAAAAAAAAAAAAAAAGAAGAAATCCAGAAACGGATTTACGTGGGGAATAACAACTAAGTTTATATTTGTTTCTTATTATATTTTTCAAATACTTATTAATAGTCAAATAAGTGAGCTTGGTCCTGGTTTTCAGAGGAAATTTTATATTGAATAGATTTTATTTATTGTAATAGTTGTAATAAAAAGCCACCAGAAAGTGGTTCAGCATTCCTAATAACATAAGAAGGAGCGTAGAGGAAGACTTATTTTTAAAAAAATGATTGATATCCTTCTTTTCTAGTTTATTCTTCACTAATAAATCACATTTAAGTGTTAGTAGAATAATCTCAGCACATTTTAACAGTTAGCAGTTCAAAAGCTGCCCTTGGCTAGAGGCTATCTATGCACTTCAGATATTTTAGTTATCTATCTCTTTTTCCTTCTTTCCCTTTGTTTATTTATTTTTTGATATAGGGACTCACTTTGTCACCCAGGCTGGAGTGCAATTGCTCAAGCAATTTTCCTGTCTTAGCCCCCAAGTAGCTTGGACTATAGGTGTGAGCCACTGTGCCCAGCTTTTCTTTTTTTTTTTTTTTTTTATAGATGGGA